>NW_024742338.1:4345630-4358130 GCF_018991925.1 Homarus americanus
GTCTCTCTCTCTGCCCTGTCTCTGTGCCTGTCTGTCTCTCTGTCTCTGTGCCTTCTGTTCTCTGTCTCTGTGCCTGTCTGTCTCTCTGTCTCTGCCTGGTCTGTCTCTCTGTCTCCTGCCTGTCTGCCCTCTGTGCCTGTCTGTCTCTCTGTCTCTGTCCTGTCTGTCTCTCTGTCTCTCTGTGCCTTGCCCTGTCTCTGTCTCTGTTGAAAGAGTCTCTAAGCTCGAAAGCCAATATTGCATTACCTTACAGTCACAGAACTATATCGACGCCATTTTAAACCCCTACAATAACAAACACAGGTAGTTAATGATCCAATTAAAAAACACATTCAGGTATCCAGAGTAATATCCACCTCTCTTAAAACTCCTTATTTACTTAATTTGGTAAATAAATCGTGAAAGTTTTATTTGTATTTTCTGATTACAATATTGAGGTTGAGTTTCTCTTTCTCTCTTTTCTCTCTCTCTCTCTCTCTCTCTCTCTCTTTTTTTTCTCTGGGCCGTAAATAACTCAAAAAGGAATTATGGGTTATATTATTTTTTTTTTTTTTGAACACGAGAAAAATGATCTTATTTTTTACCCTGAGTCTTGTTTTGGTTTATTTTTGTTAGTAATTATAGACACACACACACACACACACACACACACACACACACACACACACACACACACACACACACACACACACAATCCTCCACCACACGGGGCGGCCCTGGAAAGTCAATCACCACACTCTTGCCTGAGTCCACTGGTAAAAACTAGAGTGTGTGTGTGTGTGTGTGTGTGTGTGTGTGTGAGAGTGTGTGTGTGTGTTTTAATGTGTAGTTAGGTTATGTTTAAATAGGACAATTGCCCCCTCCTCCCCTCCCCTCCCCCCTCTCCCCCATCCCTCCATCTACCCACTATTTTCCCTCCCTTCTACCACCCATCATCACCTGCCCCAGGTTTCACCCCTCCTTACCCCTCCATCACCCTCTCCTACCATCCCTTCCCCTCTCTCTCCACATCCCTCCTCTCCCTGCCCCTTACCCCCCCTACCCTTACCTGCCCGCCATCCTTCCATTCATCCACTCCCCCTCCCCCTCACTCCTCCCCTCACCTTCCCCTCCTCCCCTCCCTCCCTCCCTCTTCCCCCTCCTCCCTCCCTCCCTCACCTTCCCCCCTCCTCCCCTCACCCAGACACCGGAAGCGTGTCCTTCAGCCTTTGACCAACACATGTGTACAGTTTCACACACGTGTTGAAGGTTGTGTGTGTGTGTGTGTGGGGATACAGGAGAGAGAGAGAGAGAGAGAGAGAGAGAGAGAGAGAGGGGGGCGTTCAATCACCATCAGCAGTTCCTCCAGCGTAAAGTATTTTATAAGGGTCGTTCCTTGGTGACTCCAGACGGCGAGCAGACGACCCGCACACGGGTCAGGGGTAGGAAGGGGATTGGTGATGCCGGATAGGATGGGGAGGAGCCCTGGCAATGTGCGGCTACGTAATTGGCACATAGCCAGGAAGCCAATAGATCCTCAGCAGTACCGTAATCCCTGGCAGGACTCCAGCAGGCCCTGAGAGGGAGGGTGATGGGAGGGGGAGTGTGTGGAGGAGATAGCGAGAGGATGAGCTGGTGGGTGTGATTGTGTTTTGAGATGACCCCACCCCAGGAGTCACAGACCTCTAATAGTGGTGTGAGCTTACGACACAACACGTATAAATGATCACTATTTAGACTACAGTAACTTTCTAAAGCTGAGCTCTATCATAAAGGTAAATATTCCTCACAAGTCAAAGATAAGAATGTCCCTAACTACTAAACTTACGACAAAATATTAATAAAAAAAAATAATCCCCAAAATAAGATTAAAATTTTGTACTCAAATTAACAACAGATTTATAATAGACTGAAAATGGCCTCAAAACTACACTGAGACTCTACCTTAAAGAGATGACAGAGAATCATTTTAAAAGTTTCAGGCGAATGAGTAAGTGAGCAGGTTAGTGAGTGAGTGAGTGAGTTTAGTGAGTAAGTGAGTAGGTTAGTGAGTGAGTGAGTAGGTTAGTGAGTGAAGTGAGTAGGTTAGTGAGTGAGTGAGCAGGTTGGTGAGTGGTGGAGTAGGTTGGTGGTGGTGGTGGGTTGGTGGTGAGTGGTGAGGTGGTGGTGAGTGAGTGGGTTAGTGGTGGTGGGAGTGGGTTGGTGGTGGTGGTGAGGTTAGTGAGTGAGTGAGAAGGTTGAGTGAGTGGTGGTAGGTTAGTGTGGTGGTGGGTAGGTTGAGTGGTGGTGGTGGGTTGGTGGGTGAGTGGAGTAGGTTGGTGAGTAGAGTGACAGGTTGGTGGGTTGGTTGAGTGGGTTGGTGGTGGTGGTGGGTTGGTGGTGGTGGAGTAGGTTAGTGAGTAATTGAGGAGTTGGTGAGTGGTGAGAGTGGGTTGGTGGGGTGGTGGGTTAGTGAGTGGTGGAGTAGAAGTTAGTGAGTGAGTGAGTGGGGTTAGTGAGTAAGTGAGCAGGTTGGTGGTGAGTGGTGGGTTGGTGGTGTGAGCAGGTTGGTGGTGAGTGAGCAGGTTGGTGGTGGTGGTGAGTAGGTTAGGAGTGGTGGTGGGTTAGTGGTGGTGGTGGGTTGGTGGTGGTGGGTAGGTTGGTGAGTGAGTGGAGTAGGTTGGTGAGTAAGTGAGCAGGTTGGTGGTGAGTAGTGGGTTAGTGAGTAAGTGAGCAGGTTGGTGGTGGTGAGCAGGTTAGTGGTGGTGAGTGAGTGGGTTAGTGAGTAAGTGGGTAGGTTAGTGGGTGGTGGTGGGTTGAGTGGTGGTGGAGTAGGTTGTTGAGTGAGTGAGCAGGTTGGTGGGTGGTGAGTGGGTTGGTGAGTAGTGAGCAGGTTGGAGGTGGTGGTGGGCAGGTTGGTGGTGGTGGTGGAGTGGGTTGGTGAGTGGGAGTGGGTTTGGTTAGTGAGGTGGGTTGGTGGTGGTGATGGTTAGTGGTGGTGAGCAGGTTGGTGGTGGGTGGTGGGTTAGTGGTGGTGGTAGGTTGGTGGTGGTGGTGGGTTGGTGGTGGTGGTGGAGTAGGTTGGTTGGTGGTGAGTAGGTTAGTTAGTAAGTGGTGGAGTAGGTTGGTGGTGGTGGAGTAGGTTGGTGAGTGAGTGAGCAGGTTGGTGAGTGGTGAGAGGGTTGCTGAGTGGTGGTGGTTTGGTGGTGGTGGTAGGTTGGTGGTGGTGAGTGGGTTGGTGAGTAAGTGAGCAGGTTGGTGGTGGAGTGGAGTGGGTTGGTGGTGGTGAGTGGGTTAGTGGTAAGTGGTGGAGTGGGTTGGTGGTGGGTCAGGTGGTGGTGGTGGTGGTGGTGGGTTAGTGAGGTGATTGAGTAGGTTGGTAGGTGGAGTGGAGTCAGGTAATGGTGGTGGTGGTGGTGGAGTGGAATGGGTTAATTAAAGAGTAGAGTGGTGAGTGAGTGAGTGAGTAGGTTAGTGGTGAGTGGAGTAGGTTGAGTGGTGGTGAGCAGGTTGGTGAGTGGTGGTAGGTTGGTGAGTGAATTGAGCAGGTTGGTGGTGAGTGGAGTGGGTTGGTGAGTAGAGTGGTGGAGTAGGTTGGTGGTGGTGGAGTGGGTTGGTGGGTAAGTGAGCAGGTTGGTGGTGAGTGAGGTGGGTTGGTGAGTGGGTGATGGGTTGGTGGTAAGTGAGCAGGTTAGTGAGTGGTGGTAGGTTAGTGGTGGTGGTGGTGGGTTAGGTGGTGGGGTGAGTGGAGTAGGTTAGTGAGGTGGAGTGAGTCAGGTGGTGGTGGTGGGTGAGTGAGCAGGTTAGTGAGTGGTGGTGGGTTGGTGGGTAGTGAGTCAGGTAGTGAGTGGTGGTGGTGGAGTAGGTTAGTGGTGGATGGGTTGGTGGTGGGTGGTGGGTTGGTGGTGGGTGGAGTGGGTTGGTGGAGTGGTGGAGTGGGTTGGTGAGTAGAGTGGTGAGGGTGGTGGTGGTGGTGTGTGGTGGTGGGTGGGGTGGTGGTGGAGTGGAGTGGTGGGGTGGGTGGTGGAGTGGGGTGGTGGTGGTGGTGGTGGGGTGGGGTGGTGGGTGGTAAGTGGTGGGTGGGTTGGTGGTGGTGGGATTGAGGAGTTGGTGGTGAGTGAGTGAGTTAGTGAGTGAGTGGTGAGGTGGTGGTGGTGAGTGAGTGAGGTGGTGAATGGTGAGTCAGTGTTGGTGGTGAGTAAATGAGTGGGTTAGTGATGAGGTGAGTGGTTGAGTTTAGTGTAAATTTGAGTCATTTCTAAACGTAGTCATCAATTTAAACCATTATAGTTCAGCTCACAGCACAGGCATGCCTTACTGTTTTGTGGTAGCAAGACACTCACTCACTCCCTCCTCACTCACTTCACTCACTCACTCACTTCTCCTCCCCTCACTCACTACCTCCTCACTCACCTCCTCACTCACTCACTCACTCCTCCTCACTCCTCACTCTCACTCCTCCTACCTCCTCCTCCTTTCTACTCACTCTCACTACTCACTCACTCACTCCTCCTCCCTTTCTTAATGACTCCTCACTCCCACCACTCCACTCACTCACTCCCACTCACTCCTCACTACCTCACTTTCTCACTCACTCACTCACTCACCCCTCTACTACCTCACTCCTCCCTCACTCCTCCGCCTCTACTCCTTTCCACTCACTACCTCCCTCCTCACTACTCCTCCTCCTCCTCCCTCACTCCTACCTCCCTCACTCTCCTCAGCTCCTCACTCACTCACTCCCTCACTCACTTCACTCACTCCTCACTCACTCACTCACTCACCTCACTCCTCACTACCTCCTCCTCACTCACTCCTTACTCACTACCTCACTCCTTTCTACTCACTCACTCACTACCTCACTCACTCACTCCTCACTACCTCCACTCACTCACTCACTCACTACCTCCCTCCTCCCTCACTCACTCCTCACTACCTCACTCACTCACTCCTCACTACCTCACTCACTACCTCACTCCTCACTCCTCACTCCTCACTACCTCACTCCCTCCTCACTCCTCCCTTCACTTTCACACTCACTCCACTTTCTCCCTCACTCCTCCCTCACTCACTCACTCACTCACTACCTCCTCACTCACTCCTCACTCCCTCCTCCTTTCTCACTCTACCTCCCCTCACTCCCTCCTCACTCACTCACTCCTCCTCCTTCCCTCACTCACTCACTCACTCACCTCCTCTCCTCTCACTACACCTCACTCTCCCCTTCCCTCACTCACTCCTCCTCCTCACTCACTCACTTACTCACTCACTCTCTCCTCACTCACTACCTCATTCACTCCTTCTCTCACTCACTCCTCACTCCTCACTTTACCCACTCACTACCCTCCTTCCACTCACTTTCACTACCTTTCACTCCTCCTCCTCTCCTCACTCACTCACCCACTATCTCACTCACTCACTCACTCACTCACTCACTTCCACTCACTCACTCACTTACTCACCTCACTCTACTCCTTCCTCACTACCTCCCTCCTTTCACTCCTCTCTTTCTCTTTACTCAATCACTCACTACCTCACTCACTCACTCCTCACTACCTCCACTCACTCCTCCTTCACTCACTCACTCACTCCCTCACCCTCCTCACACTACCTCCCTCACTACTCACTACCTCCTGACTACTTCACTTTCACTCACTCACTACCTCTACTCACTCACTCACTCCTCCCCTCCTCCTCTCTTCCCCTCACTCACTCACTCACTCACCTCACTACCTCCTCCCTCCTCCACTCACTCACTCCTCCTCCTTCCCTCACTCACTCCTCACCTCCTCACTCCTCATCTTCCTCCTTCCCTCACTCACTCTCCTCACTCACTCTCCTCCCTCACACTCACTCCCTCCTCCCTTTCCACTCACTCACTCTTTCCTACCTCCCCTTTCCTCCCTACTCACTCACTCACTCACTCAATCATTCACTACCTCACTCCTCCTTCCCTCACCTTCCTCTTTCTACTCACTCCACTCACTCACTCTACTCACTCACTACCTCACTCACTCACTCACTCACTCTCCCCACTCACTCTCACCTCCTCTCCTCACTCCACTACCTCACTCCCTCCACTCCTCACTCACCCTTTCCTCCTCCTCCTCACTCCTCCTCCTCCCACTACCTCACCTCCTTACCTCACTCTCCTCACTCCTCACTACCTCCCTTTCTTTCTACTACCTCACTCACTACCTCACTCCCCCTCACTCACTCACTCACTCACTCCTCACTACCTCACTCACTCACTCACTCACTACCTCCTCACTCACTCACTCCACTCACTCCACTCACTCCTACCTCCCTCACTCTCACTCCCTCACTCACTCCTTCACTCACTCTTCTACCTCCTTTCACTCCTCACTCACTCCTCACTCACTCACTCACTCACTCACTCAATCACTCACTACCTCACTCATTCCTCACTCACTCACTCACTCACTCACTCAATCACTCACTCACTCATCACTCACTTCCTCACTTTCTCACTCACTCACTCTGTTTTACTCCTCACTTACTCTACTACTCACTCACTCACACTCACTACCTCACTACCTCACTCCTTCACTCACTCACTTCACTCCTCTCTACCTCACACCTCATTACCTCACTCACTCCTCACTCCTCACTACCTCACTCACTCTATACCTACTCACACCTCACTCACTCCTCCCTCACTCACTCCTCCTCACTCACTCCTCAATCACTCACTACCTCCTCCTCCACTACCTCCTTCACTCACTCCACTACCTCCTACTCCTCCCTTCCTCACACTCACTCCTCCTTTCCTCCAGTAAACCCTCCACCATCTCCTGTCTGTCTGCTCAGATAACTACACAACCACCCCTCCACCCTCACGACACCCGGGCTGGTTGGGTGGGGTGGGGTGGGTGTAGTCTGTGAGCTGAATAAAAATAGACTCCTGAATAGTGTGGAGACTCCAGGTGACGCGTGCCCCCCCCTCCCTCCTCCAGTCTTGTTTGTTTTGGTGAACTCCGGACTGTTGGCGTTCGTGAGTCAGTGAATTCATCGGATATTTTCGTTTTTGAAATTGAATTTGGCTATGTATTGTTATTATTATTGTATTAGTAGTTATTGTTTGTTGTTTGTTGTAATAGTTGTATTGTTGTTGTATTATTTGTCCTTATATAAGCGATTTTACTGAGTTTCCCCAAAATCGTTCTATTCTTGACCTTATCTTAGGTCTTGTCTGTATTGCTCATCTCTTTTCATTCATTCGTTTTTTGTGTGTTATATCTTTATGTATTTCACTGTTTTACTATCTTTCCCTTCTTCTTCTTTTTATTATTATTATTCTTCTCTTTTATTCTCCTTCTTCTTCCCCTCCTTCTTCACCTCTTCTTTCTTGCTCCTCCTCCTCCCCAATCCCTCCTTCTTCCTCCCCCCTCCTCTCTTCTTCCCTGCTTCTTCTTCTTCTCCTCCTCTTTCTTCCTCCTCCTCCTCCCCAATCCATCCAGTTTCCTCCACTTCCGTCGCCTTCTACCCACTTTATCACTGTTTGTTCTTTATCACCAGTTTATCTACTTCCTGCACAGCCTTCGAACAACTTCTTACTTTCCTCTCGCCTTCCTCCTCACTTCCTCTTTCTTCCTTCCTCTCTCTCTCTCTCTCTCTCTCTCTCTCTCTCTCTATTTGCTTCTCTTATTAACATAATCAGCGTGGTGCCTTACATTCATTCGCCCATTCTAGCCCTTTCCCTTGACACCAAAATTAACCAGACATATTGTTCTTACATCACATCCCCTTCTCTCAGGAGTCGAGGCTTAGTTAAACACCTAAAACAAAAACAAATGAAAGTGTCAATAATAGGCTTTAAACCTCTAATAAAAAAAAATAAATACTTAATGTCAATGATAAGAGGTTCAGATTATATATTTAAGGGCGGAGTTTGTGGTATTTATAGATATTTTGTTTGATTATGAAGATTATTTTTATGTATCCTGATGTAAACAAGGACTACATTGACTCTTTCACTCTGGTTCAGGTGACGGCAGCACTTTCTTCATCTGCCAGACGTATGATGATTAATGTGTTGTTGTTGTTGTTGTTGTTGTTGTATTTTATAAATTTTTCTCAGTTTAACTTCTCTCTCTCCCTCACTTCTCATTCTCTCTCACTTCTCACTCTCTCTCACTTCTCACTCTCTCTCACTTCTCACTATCTCTCACTTCTCATTCTCTCATTTCTCTCATTTCTCCTCTCTTCTCATTCTCTCTCACTTCTTTCCTTCTCTCCTTCTCTCACTATCTCTCACTCTCTCCTCACTTCTCACTATCTCTCACTTCTCACTCTCTCACTTCTCACCCCTCTAACTTCTCACAATCTCTCTCACTTCTCACTATCTCTCACTTCTCACTATCTCTCCTTCTCTCACTTCTCACTATCTCCCTTCTCTCTCCTCACTTCTCATTCTCTCCTCACTCTCTCTCACTTCTCCTTCTCCTCCTCTCCCTTCTCCTTATCTCTCCACTTCTCACTATCTCTCACTTCTCACTCTCTCTCATCTCTACTCTCTCACTTCTCATTTCTCTCTCTCCTTCCTCCTCCTCACTTCTCCTCTCTCTCACTTCTCTACTATCTCTCCTTCTCACTATCTTTCCTCTCTCTCACTTCTCTCTCACTTCTCACCCTTCTCTCCTTCTCTCTCTCCCTTCTCTCTCTCTTCACTCTCTCTCACTTCTCACTATCTCTCACTTCTCACTCTCTCTCACTTCTCCACTCTCTCTCCTCCTCTCTCTCACTTCTCTCTCTCTCCTTCTCACTATCTCTCACTTCTCACTATCTCTCCTTCCTCTCCTCTCACTTCTCACTCTCTTTCTCACTTCTCACTATCTCTCCTTCTCACTATCTCTCACTTCTCACTATCTCTCACTTCTCACTATCCTCTCACTTCTTACTATCTCTCACTTCTCACTATCTCTCACTTCTCCACCCCCCTACTCTCTCACTTCTCACTATCTCTCCACTTCTCTCTCTCTCCTTCTCTCTTCTCTCTACTTCTCTATCTCTCCTTCTCTATCTCTCACTTCCACTATCTCTCTACTTCTCACTCTCTCTCACTTCTCACTCTCTCTCCACTTCTCACTGTCTCTCTCTTCCTCCTCTCTCTTTCACTCTCTCTCACTTCTCTCTCTCACTTCTCCTCTTTCTCCCCTTCTCTCTCTCTCCTTCTCCTCTCTCCTCTCACTCTCTCTCCTTCTCACTCTCTCTCTTCTCCTCTCTCTCACTTCTCCTTCTTCTCTATCTCTCTCCTTCTCACTATCCTCTCCTTCCTATCTCCTCTTCTCACTATCTCCTCCTTCTCCTCTCTCTCACTCTCTCACTCTCTCTCACTTCTCCACTATCTCCTTCTCTCTCTCTCACTTCTCTACCTCTCTCCTTCTCTACTATCTCTCTCCTCTCTCTCTCCTTCTCTCTCACTTCTCTCACTTCTCACTATCTCTCACTTCTCACTATCTCACTTCTCACTCTCTCACTTCTCACCTCTCTCACTTCTCTCCTCTCTCTCTCACTTCTCACTTTCTCTCCTTCTCACTCTCTCCTTCTCTCTCTCTCTCACTTCTCACTCTCTCTCACTTCTCCTCTTTCTCCTTCTCATTCTTCTCCTTCCCTTCTCTCCTTCTCTCACTCTCTCACTTCTCACTATCTCACTTCTCACTATCTCTCCTTCTTCTCCTTCTCCTTCTCTCTCTCATTCTCTCTCTTCTCCTCTCTCTCCTTCTCCTCTCTCCTTCTCACTATCTCTCCTTCTCACTATCTCTCTTTCCATTCTCTTCTCACTGTCTCTCTCTCTTTCCTCTCTCCTTCTCTCTCTCTCCTTCTCACTCTCTCTCCTTCTCCTCCTCTCCTCACTTCTCCTCTCTCTCACTTCTCACTATCTCTCACTTCTATCTCTCTCTTCTCTCTCTCTCCTTCTCTTCTCTCTCTCTCTCTCCTCACTCTCCTCTCTTCTCTCTTCTCTCTCTCTCTCTCTCACTTCTCTCTCTCTCCACTTCTCTCTCTCACTTCTCACTCTCTCTCACTTCTCACTCTCTCACTTCTCCTCTCTCTCTCACTTCTCACTCTCTCTCACTTCTACTTCTCTCTCTCTTCTCTCTCTCTCTCTACTCTCTATCTCTCACTTCTCTCTCTCTCCTTCTCACTATCTCTCCTTCTCTCTCTCGCTCACTTCTCTCTCTCTCTCACTTCTCCTCTCTCCCTTCTTCTCTCTCTCCTTCTCACTCTCTCCTTCTCCTCTCTCTCCTTCTCCTCTCTCACTTCTCCTCTCTCTCCACTTCTCACTATCTCTCCTTCTCTCTCTCTCTCCTTCTCCTCTCTCTCACTTCTCTTCTCTCCTTCTCACTATCTCTCACTCTCTCTCTCCCCTTTCCTCCTCTCTCTCTCACTATCTCTCCCTCTCTCTCACTATCTCTCACCTTCTCTCACTATTTTCACTTCTCACTATCTCCTTCTCTCTCTCTCTCACTTCTCACTATCTCTCACTTCTCACCTATCTCCTTCTCCTCTCTCTCACTTCTCACTCTCCTTCTCCTCTCTCTCCTTCTCACTCTCTCCTTCTCTCACTCACTCTCCACTTCTCCTCTCTCTCACTTCTCACTATCTCTCACTTCTCACTATCTCTCACTTCTCTCTCTCTCTCTCTCCTCCACTATCTCTCATTTCTCTCTCTCTCCTTCTCACTCTCCTCTCTTCTCACTGTCTCTCACTTCTCCTCTCTCACCTTCTCACTCTCTCTCACTTCTCACTCTCTCACTTCCCTACTATCTCTCTCTCTCTCACTATCTCTCACTTCTCCTATCTCTCTATCTCTCTCTCTCACTTCTCCACTATCTCTCTCTTCTCTCTCACTTCTCCTCTCTCCTTCTATCTCTCACTTCTCACTATCTTCCTTCTCACTCTCTCTCCTTCTCCTCTTCTCTTCTTCACTTCTCCTCTCCCCTTCTCACTCTCTCTCCTTCTCCACTATCTCTCATCTCCTCTCTCTCCCCTTCCTCCTCTTTCTTTCACTATCTCTCACTTCTCCTCTCTCACTTCTCTCTCTCTCTCTCCTTCTCTTCTCTCCTTCTCCTCTCTCTCTCTCCTTCTCCTCCCCTTCTCCCTCTCTCCTTCTCCTATCTCTCATTCTCTCTCTCTGTAATGGGTCCCTGTCTCATCATGCTAAGTAATATATAAATGGGTTGTCCTCTGATATTATATTCAGATTCATGTAACTCCTGTCTATGGGTAAGACATGGAGATGGACACGTGACGAGCAACACAGGAGGGCGAGACCCATAGCTCAGCATTTCTGCAGCTTTAGCTTGCGATGCCCTTTAAGCTTGTAGCTCACCTCAACTCATATCGTGGGACCTAACGTTTGTCACTTCTCTCTCTCTCTCTCTCTCACTTCTCACTCTCTCTCACTTCTCACTATCTCTCACTTCTCACTCTCTCTCACTTCTCACTATCTCTCACTTCTCACTATCTCTCACTTCTTACTATCTCTCACTTCTCACTTTCTCTCACTTCTCACTCTCTCTCACTTCTCACTATCTCTCACTTCTCACTCTCTCTCACTTCTCACTCTCTCTCATTTCTCACTCTCTCTCACTTCTCACTCTCTCCCACTTCTCACTCTCTTTCACTACTCACTATCTCTCACTTCTCACTATCTCTCACTTCTTACTATCTCTCACTTCTCACTCTCTCTCACATCTCACTCTCTCTCACTTCTCACTATCTCTCACTTCTCCTCTCTCTCACTTCTCACTCTCATTTCTCCTCTCTCTCACTTCTCCTCTCCCTTCTCCTCTCACTACTCACTATCTCTCACTTCTCACTATCTCTCACTTCTTACTATCTCTCACTTCTCACTCTCTCTCACATCTCACTATCTCTCACTTCTCACTATCTCTCACTTCTCACTCTCTCTCACTTCTCACTCTCTCTCACTTCTCACTCTCTCTCACTTCTCACTCTCTCTCACTTCTCACTATCTCTCACTTCTCACTATCTCTCACTTCTCACTCTCTCTTCTTACTATCTCTCACTTCTCCTCTCTCTCACTTCTCACTATCTCTCCACTTCTTACTATCTCTCACTTCTCCTCTCTCTCATCTCCTCTCTCACTTCTCCCTCTCTCCTTCTCACTCTCACTTCTCCTCTCTCTCATTTCTCCTCTCTCTCACTTCTCACTCTCTCACCTTTCCTCTCTTTCACTCTCACTATCTCTCACTTCTCACTATCTCTCACTTCTTACTATCTCTCACCTTCTCCTCTCTCCTCCTTCTCACTTCTCACTATCTCTCACTTCTCTCTCTCCTTCTCCTCTCTCTCACTTCACTCTCTCTCACTTCTCCTCTCTCTCACTTCTCACTATCTCTCACTTCTCACTATCTCTCACTTCTCACTCTCTCTCACTTCTCTTCTCACTATCTCCTTCTCACTTCTCACTTCTCACTTCTCCTTCTCACTATCTCTTCTTTTCTCACTTCTCCTCTCTCTCCTTCTCACTATCTCTCCTTTCACTCTCTCACTTC
>NW_024742338.1:4360630-4394999 GCF_018991925.1 Homarus americanus
AAGGGTGTTGGAGAGTGTGGGCATGGGAGTAAGTGTGGCAGAGTGTGGGCGTGGGAGAGTGAGATCAAGAGAAATACAGTAACTACAGCATAACTATCAAGTATAGCTGCAGCAGGAGGTACAGCAGCAGGAGGTACAACAGCAGGAGGTACAGCAGCAGGGGGTACAGCAGCAGGAGTACAGCAGTAGGAGGTACAACAGCAGGAGGTACAGCAGCAGGAGGCACAGCAGCAGGAGGTACAGCAACAGGAAGTGCAACAGCAGAGAGTACACAACAGCAGGAGGTACAGCAACAGGAGGTACAGCAGTGGGAGGTACAGCAACAACAGGAGAGTACAGCAGCAGGAGATTACAGCAGCAGCAGGAGGTACAACAGCAGGAGAATTCACAGCAGTGGGAGGTACACAACAGCAGGAGTACAACAGGAGGTACAGCAACAGGAGGATTCTACAGCAACAGGAGGTACAGCAGCAGAAGGTTACAACAGCAGGAGATACAACAGCAACAGGAGGTACAACAGCAGGAGGTACAACAACAGTCAACAACAGGAGGTACAGCAGCAGGAGGTACAGCAGCATAATTACAGCAACAGGAAGTACAACAGCAGGAGGTACAGCAGCAGGAGGCACAGCAGCAGGAGATGCAACAGGAGCACAGCAGCAGGAGGTTACAGCAGCAACAGGAGTGCAACAACAGGAGAGTACAGCAACAGGAGTTGGCAACAGGAGGGTACAGCAGCAGGAGGTACAGCAACAGGAAGTACAGCAACAGGAGGTACAGCAACAGGAGCACAGCAGCAGGAGATGCTGCAGCAGGAGTGCAACACAGGAGGTGCAACAGCAGCAGGAGTGCAACCAACAGGAGATGCAACAGCAGGAGGTACAGCAACAGGAGGCACAGCAGCAGGAGAGTACAGCAGCAGGGGTACAGCAACAGGAGGTACAACAACAGGGAAGGTACAGCAACAGGAGGCACAGCAGCAGGAGTGCAACAACAGAGCACAACAGCAGGAGGTGCAGCAACAGAATTACAGCAACAAGTACAGCAGCAGGAGGTGCAACAACAGAAGGTGCAGCAGCAGGGAGGCACAGCAACAGGAGCACAACAGCAGAAGTACAGCAGCAGGGAGTACAGCAGCAGGAGGTACAGCAGCAGGAGGTAAGCAACAGAGAATTACAGCAGCAGGAGGCACAGCAGCAGGAAGTACAGCAACAGGAGCACAGCAGCAGAGTGCAACAGCAGGAAGTACACCAGCAGGAGTACAGCAGCAGGAGTACAGCAACAGGAGGTACAGCAGCAGGAGATGCAACAGCAGGAGGTGCAACAGCAGGAGAGTACAGCAGCACAGTGCAGCAGCAGGAGGTACAACAGCAGGAGGAACAACAGCAGAAGGTACAGCAACAGGAGGTACAAGGAGCAACAGGAGGTACAACAGGAGGTACAGCAGCAGGAGGTACAGCAACAGGAGGTACAGCAGCAGGAGGTGCAGCAACAGGAGGTACAACAGCAGCAGGAAGGTGCAACAGAATGCATCAACAGCAGGAGTGCAACAGCAGGGAGGTACAGCAACAGCAGGATTCCAGCAGCAGCAGGAGATACAGCAACAGAAGGTACACAGCAACAGGAGTACAACAGCAACAGGATACAGAAGCAGGAGGTACAGTAGCAGGAGTACAGCAACAGCAGGAGATACAGCAGCAGCAGGAGTACAGCAACAAGAAGGTTACAGCAACAGGAGGTACAACAGCAACAGGGAGGGTACAGCAACAGCAGGAGGTACAACAGCAACAGGAGGATTACAGCAACAGCAGAATTACAGCAACAGAAGGTACATCAGCAGGAGAGGTACAGCAACAACAGAATTACAACAGCAGAATTACAGCAACAACAGGAGGTACACAACAACAGGAGGTACAGCAACAACAGGAGGTACAGCAACAACAGGAGAGTACAACAGCAGCAGGAGGTACAACAACAGAGGAGTACAGCAGCAGGAGGTACACAGCAGCAGGAGGTACAGCAGCAGAGGTACATCAACAGGAGTGCAACAGCAGCAGGAGGTAGCAGCAGCAGGAGGTACAACAGCAGCAGGAGGATGCCAGCAGGAGGAGATACAACAGCAGCAGGAGGTACAGCAGCAGGAGGTACAGCAGCAACAGGAGGTACAGCAACAGGAGGTACAGCAACAGGAGGTACAAGCAGCATCAAGGAGGTACAGCAGCAGAAGGTACATCAGGGAGGTACAGCAGCAACAGGAGGTACAACAGCAACAGGAGGTGCAACAGCAACAGGAGGTACAGCAACAGGAGGAGTACAGCAGCAGCAGGAGGTACAGCAACAGGAGGTACAGCAGCAGCAGGAGGATTACAACAACAGGAGGTACAGCAGCAGGAGGTACAACAGCAGCAGGAGGTGCAACAGCAGAGGTACATCAGCAGGAGTACAACAGCAACAGGAGGTACAGCAGCAGCAGGAGGTACAACAGCAGCAGGAAGTACAACAACAGGAGGAGGTACAACAGCAGCAGGAGGTACAACAGCAGGAGGTCAACAGCAGCAGGAGGTACAACAACAGCAGGAGGTACAACAGCAACAGGAGGAGGTACAACAGCAGCAGGAGGTACAACAGCAACAGGAGGCTAACAGCAACAGGAGGTACAACAACAGAAGGTACATCAGCAGGAGATACAACAGCAGCAGGAGGTACAGCAGCAACAGAGAGGTACAACAGCAACAGGAGGTACAACAACAGCAGGAGGCACAGCAACAGGAGGTACAGCAACAGGACAGAATACAACAGCAGAATTACAACAACAGGAGTACAACAACAGGAGGTATAACAACAGGAGAACAGCAACAGGGGTAAAGCAACAGTGACAACAACAGAAGATACAGCAGCAGGAGTACACAGCAGGAGGTGCAACAGCAGGAGGTACAACAGCAGGAGCACAGCAGCAGAGGTACAGCAACAGGAGGATACAGCAACAGGAGGTACAGCAGCAACAGAATTACAACAGCAGAAGTCAACAACAGGAGGTACAACAGCAGGAGGTACAACAGCAAGGTACAGCAACAGGAGGTACAGCAGCAGGAGGTACAGCAGCAGGACACAGCACGGAGAACAGCAGCAGGAGGTATAGCAGCAGGAGTGCAACAACAGGAGGCACAGCAACAGGAGAATACAGCAGCAGGAGGTACAGCAACAGGAGGTACAGCAACGAGGAGGCACAGCAGCAGGAGATTACAACAACAGGAGAGTACAGCAACAGGAGTACAACAGCAGGAGGTACAGCAACAGGAGGCAGCAGCAGGAGCACAACAGCAGGAGGTACAGCAGCAGGAGGTACAGCAGCAGGGTACAACAACAGGAGGTACAGCAACAGGAGGTACAAGCAGCAGGAGGCACACAGCAACAGGAGTACAGCAGCAGGAAGGTACAGCAGCAGGAGGTACAGCAGCAGGAGGTACAGCAACAGAATGTCAGACAGCAGGGTACAACAGGGAGGTACAGCAGCAGGAGGTACAGCAGCAGGAGGCACAACAACAGGAGGCACAGCAGCAGGAGGCACAGCAGCAGGAGGTACAGCAGGAGGTCACAGCAGCAGGAGGCACAGCAGCAGGAGGTACAACAGCAGGAATTACAACCAGCAGGAGGCACAGCAGCAGGAGGTGCAGCAACAGGAGGATTCCAGCAGCAGGAGGTACAACAGCAGGAGTACAGCAACAGAGCTGGCAACAGGGAGGTACAGCAACAGAACAGGGGAGGTACCAGCAGCAGGAGGCACAGCAACAGGAGGTACAACAGCAGGAAGTACAGCAACCAGGAGGTACAGCAGCAGGAGGTACAACAACAGGAGGTACAACAGCAGGAGCACAGCAACAGGAGGTACAGCAACAGGAGCACAGCAGCAGGTACAGCAACAGGAGGTGCAACACAGGGTACAGCAGCAGGAGGTGCAACAACAGGAGGTACAGCAACAGGAGGTACAGCAACAGGAAATTACAGCAACAGGAGTGCAACAGCAGAATAGCAGGAGGTACAACAGCAGGAGATTACAGCAACAGGAGGCACGGCAGCAGCAGGAGTGCAACAACAGGAGGTACAGCAACAGGAGGTGCAACAGCAGGAGTACAGCAGGAGGAGGAGTACAGCAGCAGCAACAGGTACAGCAACAGAAAGTACAGCAACAGGAGTGCAACAGCAGCAGAGGTACAGCAGCAACAGGATACAACAGCAGCAGGAGGTACAACAGCAACAGGGTACAAGCAACAGGAGGAGAATACAACAGGAGTACAGCAGCAGGAGTACAACAGCAGGAGAATTACAGCAACAGGAGGTACAACAGCAACAGGAGGGTACAACAGCAACAGGAGGTACAGCAGCAGGAGGTACAACAACAGGAGGTGCACAGCAGCAACAGGAGTACAACAGCAAAGGTACAGCAGCAGCAAGGAGTTACAACAGCAGGAGTACAACAGAGATTAAGCAACAGGAGGTACAACAGCAGAGGTACAGCAACAGGAGAATTACAGCAGGAGGTACAGCAACAGGAGGTACAGCAACAGGAGGTACAGCAACAGGAGGTACAGCAACAGGAAGTACAACAACAGGAGGTGCAACAGCAGGAGTACAGCAACAGGAGGAGTACAGCAACAGAAGGTACAACAGCAAGAGAGGTACAACAAGGTACAGCAGCAACAGGAATTACAACAGCAGGAGGAGTACAGCAACAGCAGGAGGTACAGCAACAGGAGGAGGTACAACAGCAACAGGAGGTACAACTAAGCAGGAGGTACAGCAACAGGTACAGCAACAGGAGGGTACAACAGCAGGAGGTACAGCAAGCAGGAGAATTACAGCAGCAGGAGATACAACAGCAGGAGTACAAGCAGCAGAATTACAGCAACCAGGAGTGGGTACCAGGGAGGTGCGAATAGGTACAACGCAGCAGGAGTGCAATGACAGGTGCAACAGCAGGAAGTGCACAGCAGCAGAGTGCAACAGCAGCCAGAAGGTGCAGCAACAGGAAGGTACAACAGACAGGAGTGCAGCAGCAGAAGGATGTTACAACAGCAGAATTGCAACAACAGGAATGCAACAGCAGCAGGGTGCAACAGCAAGAATTACAGCAGAGTTACAACAACAGAAGTACAACAGCAGGAGTGCAGCAGCAGAGTGCAACAACAGGAGGTACAGAGAATTACAACCAACAGGAGGTACAGCAACAGGAGGTACAGCCAGCAACAAGGTACAACAACAGGAAGTGCAACAGCAGGAGGTACAACAGGAAGTACAACCAGCAGAATTACAGCAGCAGGAGGTGCAACGACAGGAGGTACAATGACAGGGAGGTGCAGCAGAGAGTACAGCAAGCAGGAAGTGGGGAGCAACAGAAGGTGCAGCAACAGGAGTACAGCAGCAGGAGTGCAACAACAGGAGGTACAACAGCAGGAGGTACAGCAACAGATGCAACAGCAGAATTACAACAGCAGGGGTAGCAGCAGGAGGTGCAGCAGCAGGAGTGCAACAGCAGCAGGTGCAACAGGGTTGGCAAGCAGGAGTGCAAACGACAGGCATACAGAATTACAACAGAGATGTGACAGGAATGTGTGGAATTACAACAGCAGCAGGAGTACAGCAACAGAAGGAACCAACAGCAGGAGTGCAACAGGTGCAACAACAGCAGGAGTACAACAACAGGGTACAACAGCAGGAGGTGCAAGCAGCAGGATGCAACAGCAACAGCAGGAGAATTACACAGCAACAGGGTACAACAACAGGAGTCTGTAGCAGAATTACAACAGCAGAATTGCTGTGTGGGAGGTGCAACAGGCAGATTGTCAAGGAGTAGCAGGTGCAGCAACCAGAGGTACCCAGGAGAATGCAACAGAATTACAACAAGGTACAACAACAGAGAGAGTTACAGAGGAGGGTGACAGCAAGTCAACAGAGGTACAGCAACAGGAGTACAACAGGAGGTACACAGCAGGAATTACAACAACAGAATTACAGCAACAAAATGTAGGAGGTACAGCAAGTGGACAAGTGCAACAGCAGAGATGCAGCAACCAGGAGTACAACAGCAAGTGCAGCAAGGTACTGTGGAGTACACAGCAGCAGGATTACAGCAACAGGAGGTACAACCCAGCAGGGAGGTACAGCAGCAGAATTACAGCAGCAGGAGTACAGCAGCAAGTGCAACAGCAAGGAGTACAGCAACAGGAGGTGGCAACAGGCAACCAGCAAGTTACAGCAACAGGTGCAGCAGAGAGTGCAAACAGCAGGTGCAACAGGAGAAGTGCAGCAGCAGGAGGTACAGCAGCAGGAGTACAGCAGCAGGAGGTACAGCAGCAGGAGGTGCAACAGCAGGAGGTACAGCAGCAGGGGTGCAACAGCAGGAGTACAACAGCAGGAGGTGCAGCAGCAGGAGTTACAGCAGGAGTGCAACAGGAGGTACAGCCAGCAAGTGCAACAGACCAGAGGTACAGATACAGCAGGAGGTCTGGCAGCAACAGGTACAGCAGATGCAGCAGCAGAGATGCAACAGGAGGTACAGCAGGTGCAACAGAGGTACAGCAGCAGAATTACAGCAGCAGGATGTGGGGAGGTAACAGCAACAGGATGTGACAGGAGTGCAACAAGTGCAACAGCAGGAGGTGCAGCAGGAGGTGCAACAGCAGGAGAGTGCAGCAGCAGGAGGTGCAACCAGGAGATACAACAGCAGGAGGTACAGCAGGAGCAGCAAGCAGCAGGAGCCAAGCAGGTACAGCAGGAAGTACAGCAGCAGGAGTGCAACAGCAGTGCACAGCAGGTGCAACAGCAGGAGTGCAACAGCAAGTGCAAGCATGGGAAGTGAAGGGCAACAGAGATTACAACAGCAGAGTGCAAGCAGCAGGAGTGCAACACAGGGTGCAGCAAGGAGGATTACAGCAGAAGTGGGGTACAACAGCAGGAGGATTACAGCAGCAGAGGGTGGCAACAGGGACAACAGAGATACAGCAACAGGAGGTGCAACAGCAGAGGTGCAGCAGCAGGGAGGAGTACAACAGCAGGAGGTACAGCAGCAACAGGAGGTACAGCAGCAGGATTTACTGACAGCAGAATGCAGCAGCAGGAGGTACAGCAGCAGGAGTGCAGCAGCAGAATTACATGACAGCAGGGTACAGCAACAGGAGGTGCAACAGGAGGAGTGCAACAGCAGGATGCAAGCAGCAGAGGTGCAATGACAGAATTACAGCAGCAGGAGGTACAGCAACAGGAGGCAGCAGCAGGAGGTACAGCAGCAGAGGTACAGCAGCAGGAGGGTACAGCAGCAGGAGGGAGTGGTACAGCAGCAGGAAGTACAGCAGCAGGGAGGTACAGCAGCAGGAAGTACAGCAGCAGGAGGTACAGCAGCAGGAGGTACACAGCAGCAGGAGGTACAGCAGCAGGAGGTACAGCAGCAGGAGGTACAGCAGCAGGAGGTACAGCAGCAGGAGGTACAGCAGCAGGAGGTGCAGCAGCAGGAAGTACAACAAGCAGGAGAGTACAGCAGCAGGAGGTACAGCAGCAGGAGGTACAGCAGCAGCAGGAGGAGTACAGCAGGAGGTACAGCAGCAGGAGGTACAGCAGCAGGAGGTACAGCAGCAGAAGTACAACAGCAGGAGAATACAGCAGGAGGTACAGCAGCAGGAGGTACAGCAGCAGGAGGTACAGCGAGGAGGTACAGCAGCAGGAGCTACAGCAGCAGCAGGAGGTACAGCAGCAGGAGGTACAGCAGCAGGAGGTACAGCAGCAGGAGGTACAACAGCAGGAGGTACAGCAGCAGGAGGTACAGCAGCAGGAGGTACAGCAGCAGGAGGTACAGCAGCAGCAGAGACTACAGCAGCAGCAGGAGTACAGCAGCAGGAGGTACAGCAGCAGGAGGATACAGCAGCAGGAGGTACAGCAGCAGGAGGTACAGCAGCAGGCAGCACTACTCCCCCACTGGCCTTGAGGCGGTGTGTATGCTAGACACATTAGAATCATTCAAACACCATCTCACTCCCTCACTCACTCCCTCACTCACTCCCTCACTCCCTCACTCCCTCACTCCCTCACCATACACACCCTCTGCTACACCTGGTATACCACACGGGGGTCACACACTGAACGATCAGCCAATGATGTGTTTTATTAGTGACGTCACCCTCGTTGGAGAGCTCTGAGGTTATCTGAGAGGCCGATACAGGATCGTCAGATGTTGCACGTGTGGGGGGTTACATCTAGTGCGGAGGGCAAATGTTGCACGTGTGAGGGCTACATCTAGTGCGGAGGAGGCAAATGTTGCACGTGTGAGGGGATACATCTAGTGCGGGAGGGGCAAATGTTGCACGTGTGAGGGTACCATCTAGTACGGGAGGGCAAATGTTGCACGTGTGAGGGACTACATCTAGTACGGAGGCAAATGTTGCACGTGTGAGGGACCCATCTAGTGCGGGAGAGGCAAGTGTTACACGTGGTGCTGCTCCAGGCGTTATGGTGTAGATTGATCGTCTCCCAGGTGAGTTGAGGGGAGCTAATCTTCAGGTGTTCTAGCTAAATTGTATTGCATTCGAGCTCCTGTTAGTAAGCTGTTTTATGTCTCCTTCCTTCCTTCCTTCCTTCCTTCCTTCCTTCCTTCCTTCTTTCCTATCTCCACCGCCTCACCTCATCATCTACTTCTGCTCCTTCTCTTCCTCCTCGACACACACACACACACACACACACACACACACACACACACACACACACTCTTCTATAAATAGCTACAGGAGTTGATAAGTTCCTAGAGCAGTTCTCCTTCCTCTGTGTGGTTGTGTGTTTGTCTGTTTGTCTATTTGTGTGTTTCTGTCTGTCTGTCTGTCTGTCTATTTCTTTGTCTATCTATGTGTGTATATGTGTGTGTGTTTTTGTCTGTCTCTTTGTTGTTATTGTGTGTGTGTGTGTGTGTGTCCCCCACTCATCCCTTCCTTCACCTCCCCTACCCCTCTCCCTCCCCACCCTCCCCTCCATCCGTCAGTAGAACAAGCGACCTCAGTGGGACCAACATGCTTGACCTTTCCCATCACAGGTCAGAGGTCACGAGATCATACAAGGTCATCATCACGTAACTATTATTTGGCTATTGTTTGAAGGAATGGGGATTTGTTGGTATTGTTTACAGGACTATTGTTTGGCGTAGCTAGTATGATCACTCCACTACAAACAATGAATCAACAAACACAAACAAAGAATCAACAAACACAAACATAAGAACATAAGAATGGAGGAAACTGCAGCGATACTGGGCAGTCCCGTTTACACCCAACCCCTTTTGCTCTTATAAGCATCCAACCTATGTTTGAAGCTGATGATATTTGGTAACTTGTTCCATTCATCCACTACTCTGTTTCCAAACCAGTGTTTACCTATTTCACGCCTAAATCTAAATTGTCTAATTTAAAACCATTGTTACGAGTTCGCTCCGGTTGGATAGTTTGAGTACCTTTGTAATGTCACCTTTGTTTAGCCCTGACTTATACACCTCTATCAGGTCGCCCTCGCTCTACACGTCTCTCAGGGGGTGCAAATTAAGATGCTTTAACCTGTCTCTATACTCAAGGTTCCTAATGCCCGGATTAATCTTGTCATTCTCCTCTGAATTCTTTCAATGATTCTATATCCATCCTGTAATACGGTGACCAGAACTGAACTGCGTAATCCAGGTGTGGTCTCACAAGGCAAGATACAGTTTTAGGATGACCTCGCTAGTCTTGTAACTAACACTCCGGTATGAACCCAACTACTTTATTAGCCTTGTTGAGCAAAAACACATTGTTTCCTTGGCTTAAGGTTCCTACTTATCATTACTCCTAAATCTCTCTCGCAGTCGGATTTCTCTATGGCATCGTTGTTCATCTGGTATCTGGTTTCCCTGTTTACATCTCCTATACTGAGTACTACATTTGTCCACGTTGAATTTCATCTGCCATTTTTCAGACCATTCGAAAAATTTGTTTAGATCTTCCTGTAGTTTTGCGGAGTCCTCGTCAGATTTAATAACGCGTCCTATTTTAGTGTCATCAGCAAATTTACTTATGTTGCTGTCTATGCCGATATCTATGTCGTTTATGTATATAATAAATAATAATGAATCAACAAACACAAACAAGAAACACAAGCAAAGAATCGAACCCGTGAACTCGTATCAACCATAGGACATCTCCCTGCCACTCATCCACCAACTCACTCCAATAAACCAATCCAACAAATCGTGGCGCCTGAGTTAGTTGTGTGTGTGTGTGTGTGTGTGTGGCGCGGAGGTGTGGTAGTGGTGACCCCGTGCACAAAAGCCTTGGACACACACACACACATATACACCTCGTCTGACCGTGTGTGTGTGTGTGTGTGTGTGTGTGTGTGTGTGTGTGTGTGTGTGTGTGTGTGTGTCATACCGTGAAACCTAAATATATTGACCCTCAGAGATACAGTAAATGCAGGTTATGTGATGTAGAGACAGACAGACAGAGAGAGAGAAAGAGAAGGACAGAGAGATATACAGAATAATCTCTCGCACACAACTGACAGACATTATCTCAAAAGAGGTGTGTGAAATGTGAGACAGCTGTGACGCGGCCCCATTCCTCTCACACAGGGTAGGAGTGGGAGGACAGGAGTGAGAGAGATAGAGACCCCTACCTTACCCCCCCTTCCCACGATCTTCCATCTCTTAACACAGGTTCTCCCAGCTACTGAGAGACAATGGGAGATGGAGAAGAGATAGTACTGTGAGAGAGAGAGAGATCTCAGAGAGGATCCCGCGAGATAGGAAAAGACTTGGTATACATACATACATACATACATACATACATACATACATACATACATACATACATACATACATACATACATACACGTTTTAGGACTCACTTAATATAACCTAAATTCTTATAGTCTTGTAAATAAAACAATTTTCCACCTGACTCACTTAAGCTGCTACATCAAGATGGATTTACAGAAGACAACAAGTTAGACTATTTTCCACTTAACTGAATTATATATGTGAGAACGTATCTAAGACCCTTCCCTAACCCGATCTAACCTAATCTAACCTACTCTTGCCTAATCTAACCTACTCTTGCCTAATCTAACCTAATCTAACCTACTCTTGCCTAATCTAACCTAATCTAACCTACTCTTGCCTAATCTAACCTAATCTAACCTACTCTTGCCTAATCTAACCTAATCTAACCTACTCTTGCCTAGTCTAACCTACTCTTGCCTAATCTAACCTAATCTAACCTACTCTTGCCTAATCTAACCTAATCTAATCTAACCTAACCGATAAGGTGTCTCTCTATTTTACCTGTACACATTACCTGTCAGCCTCCACACGTATTACCTGTGAGCCCTAATTACTCTACAGGTGAGCCAAGATGTATTGTTATTCATACACTATTTTACAAAGGATTATTATAGTGTAATTAAACTGTATTTTATGTTACTTTGTCCTCATTGTTCTATAATTTCCTGACTTGATTATTTCCTTATTTGATTACTTGTTTATTGCCTTCACTCAGGTACATAAATATGGGTGTAAAAGAACAGGAAACATCGACCAATATAATTTTCGTTCAGGTCTGCGTGTGTGTGTGTGTGTGTAGGTTTGTGTATGTGTTTGTGTAGGTCTGTGTGTGTGTGTTTGTGTAGGTCAGTGTGTGTGTGTTTGTGTAGGTCTGTGTATGTGTTTGTGTAGGTTTGTGTATGTGTTTGTGTAGGTCTGTGTATGTGTTTGTGTAGGTCTGTGTATGTGTTTGTGTAGGTCTATGTATGTGTTTGTGTAGATATACATGTGTGTTTTTCTGTCAATAACAAACTTTCACAATACTTGATAAATTCCTCATAAATCAGCCCAAACTTATTATCAACCACGAGTGAAAGTTTATGATGATATCTAATAGGTATTCTGTCTTCATAAATTACCCTGTCTGTCTGTCTATCTATCTGTCAAATGGCGGTGAGTTTGTAGGAGTATAATTTATAACATGAATAACTAGGAAGCGTCGAATACTGCCGAGGCTGAAGCTCTTACACGGTTCATTAAGTTGTCGCTTCTAATGTTCACACGTATCTTATGCTCTCGGGTTATGTGGGCCAGGCTAATCGTGTGACCTAGAGCTTCACTTGGTTGCCTGTCCTATATGACCCTGCTGTATATGGTAGGTTTTATACAGGTTTACTACAGGTTTTATACAGGTTTACTACAGGTTTTATACAGGCTTACTACAGGTTTTATACAGGTTTACTACAGGTTTTATACAGGTTTACTACAGGTTTTATACAGGTTTACTACAGGTTTTATACAGGTTTACTACAGGTTTTATACAGGTTTACTACAGGTTTTATACAGGTTTACTACAGGTTTAATCCTGTATTAACACTGGGGGATGATTGACCAGGAGACAGCAGTTTACTCCAGGACACACGAGGTCACACGAGGTCACACGAGGTCACACGAGGTCACACGAGGACACACGAGGTCACACGAGGACACACGAGGAAACACGAGGTCACACGAGGTCACACGAGGACACACGGTCACATCACACGAGGTCACGAGGCACACAGAGGTCACACACGAGGGTCACACGAGGTCACACGAGACACACACGAGGACACGAGGTCACACGATCACACGAGGCACACGAGGAAAACACGAGACACACGAGGTCACACGAGGTCACACGAGGACACACGAGATACACGAGGTCACAGGGACACAGGACGAGGTCACACGACGAGGTCACACGACACACACGAGGTCACACGAGGACACACGAGGTCACACGAGGTCACACACACGAGGGACACACGAGGAACACGAGGTTACACGAGGTCACAGGGTCACACGAGGTCCCACGAGGGCACACAGGACACGAGGTCGCACGAGGCCACACGAGAGGATACACGAGGACGACGAGGACACGAGGACACGGCCACACGAGGTTGAGGCCACACGAGGTCACTCGAGGATTCTGACCCTGGCACTAACAGGTGTTGGGTCGACTCCTTACCACCCCGCGTCACCTTGACCTCTAAGCAGTCACCTAGTTAATCTGTCCTTCTTGACCTAATCTAACCTAACCTCACCTAAAAACAGGCCTCACCACACACACACACACACACACACACACACACACACACACACACACACACACGGCACACACTCACGGACAAGCACACATCACCTCGCACACTCACGGACAAGTTCTTCCTCACCTCACACACACACACACAAGCACACACTCACGTACAACACACACACTCACGGACAAGCATTCCATCACCTCGCACACTCACGGACAAGTTCTTCTCACCTCGCACACTCACGTACAAGCACACACTCACGGCACACACTCACGGACAAGTTCTTCCTCACCTCGCACACCACGTACAAGCACACACTCACGGACAAGACACAGCATTCCATCACACTCATTCTTCCTCACCTCACGGACAAGTTCTTCCTCACCTCACGCACACGGCCAACTCACGTTCTTCCTCACCTCGCACACTCACATTAGTGGCACACACGTTCCATCACCTCGTACACTCACGGACAAGTTCTTCGCACACTCACGGACATGCACACACTCACCTTGTACCTATTACTCACCACACGCCTAGTGGCCTTGTCCTAAGGTATGCAGTTAGCTATATAGGACATCCCTGCCGCCACCACGATAACACGCAGTCTCTCCTCAACACATGTGGGGCCCCGTGCCTTCTTTACGATGCCGCTAAGGTTAGGGTTGTAGTGGGGGAGAAGGGGGGGTATGGTGTGTAGTGAGAGGATAGGGGGTGTGGTGGTGTAGCCTTGTTGGTCCGCTCTCTTACACCCGTCTGTTGTGGCAGGTTTGGTGGTGGTGGTGGCAGGTGGTGGTAGAGGAGTCTGGGTGTGGTAGGGGTGGAAGTGTGTTTAGTGGTTGGTTATCGTGGTGTGGGAAGTGATGTATGCACCACTACCACTTCTACTAGAATAACCACCACCTCACTACACCACCACCACCACTATCCCACCACCACCACCACCACTACTATCACCACTACCACCACCACTACCACTCACCCCCACCCACCTCACTACCACCACCACCCTCACTACACCACCACCACCCTCACTACCACCACCACCACTATCACCAGTATCACCAATACCACCTGTGCGTCTCCAATAGTACCTCAACAAACTGCTGCTCTATACTGAACTACACAAACACCGTACTGGAAATACTCTGTAACACTCAACACCACAATATCCTGACCATCACCACACCACAACCACACCATGTCACCACACCACCACACACCATGTCACCACACCACACCACCACACACCACCACACCATGTCACCACACACCACCACCACACCATGTCACCACACCACCACCACACCATGTCACCACCACACCACCCACCACACCATGTCACCACACACACCACACCACCACCACCACACCACACCACACCACCACACCACCACACACCATGTCACCACACCACCACCACCACCACCACACCACACACACCACCACCACACCACAACACCACACCACACCACCACCACCACACCACACCACACCACCACCACACCACACCACACCACCACCACCACCACACCACCACCACACCACCACCACACCACACACACCACCACCACACCACACCACACCACACCACCACCACCACACCACACCACACCACCACCACACCACACCACACCACCACCACACCACACCACCACCACCACCCACACCACACACCACCACCACCACCACACCACACCACACCACCACACCACACCACACCACCACCACACCACACCACACCACACCACCACCACCACCACCACACCACCACACCACACCACACCACCACCACCACACCACACCACACCACACCACACACCACCACACCACCACCACACACACCACCACCACACCACACCACACCACCACCACACACCACCACCCACACACACCACCACCACCACCACCACACCACACCACCACCACACCATGTCACCACACCACACACCACACCACACCACACCACCACCACACCACTCACCCACACCACCACCACACCACCACCACCACACCACCACACCATGTCACCACACCACACCACCACATGTCACCACACCACACCACACCACCACCACCACACCATGTCACCACACACCACCCACCACACCATGTCACCCACACCACACCACCACCATGTCACCACACCACCACACCACACCACACCACCACCACACCATGTCACCACACCACCACACCACACCATGTCACCACACCACCACACTCTTACAGTATCTGGGTCAGCCTTTCGGTCATCATACCCGCCTTCTCGTTTTTAGGTGTGACGTCACGCCTTTGATGGTCTCCGGGTGGTGGGACTTACCCTCCTCCCCTCCTCCTGCCTTACCTTCCTACCTTCCTTCCTTCCTTCCTTCCTTCCTTCCTGCCTTCCTTCCTTCTTTCCTCCCTTCCTTCCTACCTTCCTCCCTTCCTTCCTTCCTTCCTTCCTTCCTTCCTTCTTTCCTTCCCTTCCTTCCTTCCTTCCTTCCTTCCTTCCCCTCCTTCCTCCTTCCTGCATTCCTTCCTTCTTTCCTCCCTTCCTTCCTTCTTTCCTCCTTCCTTCCTTCCTTTCCTGCCTTCCCCTTCCTTCCCCTTCATCCTTAGGAACACACAACAGACCGACACTTAATGACCTGACAAGTATCGAACAGGATAAGAGAATGAATAAAAGTTGTTGTGGGTAAGAGTGTATAAGGGTAACATACATACATACATTCATACATACATACATACATACATACATACATACATACATACATACATACATACATACATACATACATACATACATACATACATACATACATACATACATACATACATACATACATACATACATACATACATACATACATACATACATACATACATACATACATACATACATACATACATACATACAAAGTGAAAAAATCGAGACAGACAGAAATCCCTCTGGGGAAAAACACACATCCCTCAGACAACTAACACCAATCAGTTAAGTCAGGAGAGGCGGGTGTGGCTGGATTAACAGTAGCTAAACACCTTTAAGCTCTTCCCTCAGTAGACAATATTAACCCCTCCCTTAACTCCTTCCTCCTCCCTCCCTCCTTCCCCTCCCTCCTCCTTCCCCTCAGTTGTTATAATTATTAGGTTCAGTAACAGCTAAGTTTACTAGTTATAAAGATGACGGGTGTTTCAACAAGGTATTTACCCTCACCAGATATTAAGAGGCAGACTAACACTATGTAAACAAACACAGGGGAAGTAACGGGTGTTTATCTCTCACTTCTCACATCTACCAAGTCCTCCTCCTCCTCCTCCTCCATGACCAAGTATATTTACGATTATATTAAGAGAAGTAGATAAAAACACAAAATAGTTATTGACTAAAATCGTAATACAAGTCCAGATTTATACAGCATATACATACACAATACAGATTATACGATATACAAGATGGTGGTAAAATTTCACATGGATCAAGGCCCCATCCCTGTGTTTACGAGGTTTGTTGGTGGCCATTGGTCAGTGTTGAGTGTCATCAGCCCGGCTTGTTGTTTGCTTCGTTCACCTTCTGTACGACCAGTGTAATGGTGATTTTGTCCAAGTGTCTGTCTGTCTGTCTGGCTTTTACAACTGGCTGAAGTGTAAGTATTGTTTTCGATGTTTTCAGGCGATTATAAAAGCCATTTACAATATTTGTGTTTACGAGAATCCATTTAGGAAAAGTATACCTCCTGGGTTATAAGTGTGTTAACCCTCATCATTGTGTTCACTTATATTTAATTAATTTTTGTGCAATCCTTCAAAATGTATCGTTATTATTTTACCGTCTTTATAATTGAACACTGGCCGAAAGATTTTGATATTTTCCCCGAAAACAAACGCATCAGGTGTATTCAGGAATATCAACATCACTAAACAAAACACTTAACTAATATTTTCAAAGTGTGATACCGAATACTTCTAAAACTAAATCTACTTACGTTACTTACTAGTTTACTCTACATATGGAGCTTCACTTAACCGCGGAAAATTAACGTAAGTCAGTCGAGCAGAGAATCCGAGAGTTGAGGCAAAAAAGACGATGTGAGACGCCAAAGCTGCCTTTAAGAGTGCCGCGTCTAGTGGGGGGCAGACACTGAGCAGACGAAGAAGTCAACACAAAATGGTAACTAGTTCTCTGAATGTTTCTTAGCTGAGTAAAGTTATCTGGGGTTACTATAGTGAAGTGCCAGCCTCGGGAAGGTGGGTGGGGTGTGTGTGGGGGTGATGGGTGATGGAGGACGAAGGGTGATGGGCGTGGGTGGGATGGGGGGTGATGGGTGGGTGGGGGGGGTGAAGACGGGGGAGGGGTGGGGAGGAGAAGGTGATGGTATGGAGGGAGGGCGTGGGGGAGGCACATCCAGCACAAGGACAGGAGCAACACACACACAGACACGCCTCCACCTTGGCCCACCACCACCACCCCACCACCACTTCTGCCCTACCTGTTGACAGTTTTAGAGTTCATTTGTCAGGAAATTAGTCTGTCTGTCTGTCAATATATTAAGACTTTGGTTGACAGACAGACAGACAGACAGGGTGAAAAGTGGAGAGAGAGAGAGAGAGAGAGAGAGAGAGAGAGAGAGAGAGAGGTAAAAAGTAAGAGAGATAGAGAGATATAAATGCAGAGTAAACGAAATAGAGAGGGAGAGATAGAGAGAGAGAAGCAAACAGAGAGGGAGATATATAAAGAGAAATGAATGTAGGTAAAGTAAGAGAGATAGAAAAAGAGTGTGTGTGTGTGTAGAAGAAGAAGAACAAGAAGGGGAGAAGAAACGTGAACATTAAATAATCACATAACAATAATAATGGGGTAAAAAAATATATAAAGTGATTTATTTATTTATTTGTTATTGTTTATGTTTATGTTTTTCATCAATTTTCTTCTTAATGTTTGGCAAAGATAAATCAGTCGTTCTTAGGTTAGGTTAGGTTATGTTAGGTCAGGTCAGGTTAGGTCAGGACAGGTCAGGTCAGGTTAGGTCAGGTCAGGTTAACATAAGAACATAAGAACATAAAAATGGAGGAAACTGCAGCGGGCCTATTGGTCCATACTGGGCAGTCCCGTTTACACCCAACCCCTATTGCTCATATAAGCATCCAACCTATGTTTGAAGCTATCCAGCATATTCGAGTTAATGATGATATTTGGTAACTTGTTCCATTCATCCACTACTCTGTTTCCAAACCAATGTTTACCTATTTCACGCCTAAATCTAAATTTGTCCAATTTAAAACCATTGTTACGAGTTCGCTCCTGGTTGGATAGTTTGAGTACCTTTGTAATGTCCCCTTTGTTTAGCCCTGACTTCCACTTATACACCTCTATCAGGTCGCCCCTCGCTCTACGTCTCTCGAGGGAGTGCAAATTAAGATGCTTTAACCTGTCTCTATACTCAAGGTTCCTAATGCCCGGGATTAGTCTTGTCATTCTCCTCTGAATTCTTTCCAATGATTCTATATCCATCCTGTAATACGGTCAAGTTAGTTCAGCCGCCATGACACATCTTTGTTTACAAGTGACTGACCTTTCGTAGGGTCGATATACTGTCCGATAACTATATTATTAATTTATCTTATAACATTTTATATCTCCCAATTAAAGGTAATAATAATAACAATAATAACAATAATAACAATAATAATAACAATAATAATAATAATAATAATAATAATAATAATAATAATAATAGTAATAATAATAACAATAATAATAATAATAATAACAATAATAATAATAATAATAATAATAATAATAACAACAATAATAATAATAATAACAATAATAATGATAATAATAATAATAATAATAATAACAATAATAACAATAATAATAATAATAATAATAATAATAATAATAATAATAATAATAATAACAATAATAATAATAACAATAATAATAATAACAATAATAATAATAATAATAATAATAATAATAATAACAATAATAGCCCACCGTTTACAACCATTACTCCCAATGACAGTCACTTGTCAGGGAAATTAATCACAGGAGTAATATATAGACCCCCCAATCTTGATAGCGTCAATGAGCGACTTATCTGGGATGAAATGCGCAGGGCTTCCATACACAACAAAGTCTGTATAGTAGGCGACTTTAACCTTGGCCAAATAGATTGGACTGACCTTACGGGTAACTCAGAATCACAGGATTTTCTCGAGACGATCCAGGACTGTTTCCTAAGTCAACATATAACCGAACCCACATGGGGTAATAATATACTGGACTTAGTTCTGTCGAACAGAGAAAACCTAATTAGCAATGTCGAGGTAGGGAACGAACTTGCAAACAGCGATCACAAAGAAATTCGATTCCAGTTAGATTTTCAGGGCAGACGTAAGGAAAATTCCACTAAAGAACCAGATTTCAGAAGGGCAAACTTTGACAGTTTAAAGAGGCAGCTGAGAGAGGTATGCCGCTTACGAAAACCGGACAGATGACACCTAATTCCGATAACGAGATTCAGATTGCCGAGTCTCCACGACACCCCTAAATAGTGAGTTACTTAATGCACAGCAGCAGAAGATAACCATACAAAAAACTCAGATCAGACAACAATCTCTTAAAGGGATAAATAATTATTTAAAGAACATCATTGGCCAAAGGAAGGCTATAGGTAGAAGGATAAATCGTATGAAATTCACCTTTAAATACAGGTGTTTTGAAGGAGTAGGGTTGAAACGAGATAAGTTAGGGAAAGCAAGAGGAATAATGGTGCAAGGAAAGTAAGGGAGTAAGGAAGACAAACCCCAAAGGATTCGTACCAAATGTACGAGAAAAGATTGGACCACGGGTCAGATTCTCAAGGAGCTCACTGATAACGACGGAGAAATGAGCAGCTAATTTGAATAAATATTTTTCTACCAGTTTTCACCACTAAAAATTTAAACATGATACCCGAGGTACCCTCTATTCAGAGATAGGAAGAAAGAATTGTTGCGAGATAGTAGTGATTAGTAACGATGTTAGGTAAGCAAATAGATACAAAACTAAAGCCCAATAAGTCACCCGGTCCCGATGAGACATTTGCCAAGAGTATTGTATGAACAAGGAAGAATAGATGTCTCTTACAAAGTTGTTTAAATATGTCATTAAAAACAGGTGTAGTACCAGAATCCTGGAGGATAGCGAATGTAATACCGATTTTCAAGAAGGGGGATAGATCACTATCCTCTAACTACCGCCCAATCAGTCTAGCATCAATAGTAGGGAAATTACTGGAAGCAATCATTTCAAACTCTATTCGAAATCACCTGGAGAAGCACCGATTGATCAATGATCCCAGCATGGCTTCACAAGCGGACGTTCTTGCCTAACTAATCTATTAACATTCTTTTCATCCGTTTTCGAATCGGTGGACGAGGGGCACAATTATGATGTGGTATATCTCGACTTTAGCAAAGCCTTCGACAGAGTCCCCCACGAAAGACTAATTAGAAAGGTAGAAGCTCATGGCATCGCTGCGGAAGTATCCTTAATGCATTAGGGCGGGTTACAGGACAGAAACAGTAGTGAGCATTAACGGCACTAAGTCCCATGGGAGTGCAACGTCACAAGTGGAGTTCTCAAGGTTTGCATTTTAATTCATTATTATTTATTATATACATAAACGACATAGATATCGGCATGACAGCAACATAAGTAAATTTGCTGATGACACTAAAATAGGACGTGTTATCAAATCTGGACGAGGACTCGGCAAAACTACAGGAAGATCTAAACAAATTTTCGAATGGTCTGAAAAATGGCAGATGAAATTCAACGTCACAAATGTAAAGTACTCAGTATAGGAGATGTAAACAGGGAAACCAGATACCAGATGAACAACGATGCCATAGAGAAATCCGACTGCGAGAGAGATTTAGGAGTAATGATAAGTAGGAACCTTAAGCCAAGTAAACAATGTGTTTTTGCTCGTAACAAGGCTAATAAAGTACTTGGGTTCATACAAAGGAGTGTTAGTTACAAGACTAGCGAGGTCATCCTAAAACTGTATCTTGCTCTTGTGAGACCACACCTGGATTACGCAGTTCAGTTCTGGTCACCGTATTACAGAATGGATATAAAATCCTTGGAAAGAATTCAGAGGAGAATGACAAGACTAATCCCGGGCATTAGGAACCTTGAGTATAGAGACAGGTTAAAGCATCTTAATTTGCACTCACTTGAGAGACGTAGAGCGAGGGGCGATCTGATAGAGGTGTATAAGTGGAAGGCAGGGCTAAACAAAGGGGACATTACAAAGGTACTCAAACTATTCAACCAGGAGCGAACTCGTAACAATGGTTTTAAATTAGACAAATTTAGATTTAGGGGTGAAATAGGTAAACGCTGGTTTGGAAACAGAGTAGTGGATGAATGGAACAAGTTACCAAATATCATCATTAACTCGAATACTCTGAATTGCTTCAAACATAGGTTGGATGCTCATATGAGCAATAGGGGTTGGGTGTAAACGGGACTGCCCAGTATGGGCCAATAGGCCCGCTGCAGTTTCCTCCATTCTTATGTTCTTATGTTCTTAACACACTTTCCGACCCTCAGTCTGTCAGGAAAGTAGACACAGTACAGTACCTCCGACAGTGATACTTTCCTCCTTCCCTTCCACCTAAACTCTCTCTCTCTCTCTCTCTCTCTCACAACGGGATCACCAGACCACAGTCGCTAATGTGTACCACTCTGAAAGGTTCGTGTCTGCTGGCGATCTCCAACACCTCCAGGCCCTCCGTCACCTCGCCGAAGGGAACTCTGAAGGTGTCCTCGGGGTTGTCACGGAGGCAGATGGCGAAGAGTGAGCCAAATTTTTTCCCTTCTTCACCGCCGACCCCACACACCTGTCCTGCTGCCTTGGGTTTGGCCCACCTGTGTGAGGAGTGTGGTGATGAGTGAGTGTTGCTGAGGTCTGTCCGTGTCTGTCTGTCTGTCTGTCTGTGTCTGTCTGTCTGTGTCTGTCTGTCTTACTCATTTACACACACACACACATTACTTTTTAATCTCACTCATACTTATACATTGACTCACACTTATACATTGACTCACACTTATACATTGACTCACACTTATACATTGACTCACACTTATACATTGACTCACACGTATACATTGACTCACACTTATACATTGACTCACACGTATACATTGACTCACACATATACATTGACTCACACGTATACATTGACTCACACTTATACATTGACTCACACTTATACATTGACTCACACGTATACATTGACTCACACGAATACATTGACTCACACTTATACATTGACTCACACGTATACATTGACTCACACTTATACATTGACTCACACGTATACATTGACTCACACTTATATATTGACTCATAAATTGACTCATATATTGACTCACACGTATACATTGACTCATAAATTGACTTATACATTGACTCACACTTACGTATACATTGACTCACGTACACATTGACTCACGTACACATTGACTCACACTTATACATTGACTCACGTACACATTGACTCACACTTATAGATTGACTCATACATTGACTCACACTTATATATTGACTCATAAATTGACTCATATATTGACTCACACGTATACATTGACTCATAAATTGACTTATACATTGACTCACACTTACGTATACATTGACTCACGTACACATTGACTCACGTACACATTGACTCACACTTATAGATTGACTCATACTTACTGTCCACCCCACTCAAGGTTGTCCATAAGGGCCTCTCCCCCTAATCCTCCTCTTCCTTGATAGTCACCACCCCTCAAGTACTCTCCTGGCTGACCTTTCTCACTGATGCCGTCGAACCTGTCAGAGGGAAACACTTATGATCCACTTACAAGCATTTTATACACTTATTGATTAGGTTTTCATGTTGGGGGGTTGTATTTACTTATAATTTACTTACAAATACTTTTATCTGCTTATTACATGTAGATTTTCGTGGGAGGAGACTACTTATATTTTTACTTATATCAACTTAACGAAGGTAAAGTGTTTCGTGAAAAGTGGAGTAGGAAGTGAGAGAGAGAGAGAGAGAGAGAGAGAGAGAGAGAGAGAGAGAGAGAGAGGTGTTTAAGGAAAGAAGAAGAATGAGAGAGAGAGAGACTGAGAGAGAGAGAGAGAGTGGGGTATATGAGAGAAAAGGAAAGAGAGAGTAAGGTATTTGATAGTAGAGGTGAGAAGCATACCTCACCTGGTACCACGGTAAGAATGTCCCAGGTTACCGAGACAGAGTGCTATAAACTGCTGGGAGCGCCTCATAGTACCAACCAGCGTGATGTACACCCGACCTAGCCGACGCTCCCCAGCCTTGAGGTCCAGAAACACGAGCGGTGACTCCTTCTTCACACAAGACATCAACACGGTCAGCTGTGGGTGTTAGGAGAGGTGAGGGGTTTGTTATGGGTGGGACGAAGAGGTCAGAGGTCAGGTTTGAGATGGATAAGGCCAGGTCAGTGGTCAAGTGGTCATCTTAAAAGTCCTGGAAAGGAAGTTGATTGAATCACCACAGTCTTGGAGTCAGATTTTGGAATTGGTGAAAGATATTTGTGATATCTTGCTAAACCTAAGACAATGTTGATAGATATATTCATTGATCATTAAGATAGATATTTCATAAACTGGACACAGAGAGAGCGAGGAGGGGGGGGGCAGTACTGGCTGTAGAGGGGGCACCACACCGACACTCTACCTTGATCGCGACGCTGTAGGCGGTGGAGGTTGGCCGCAGACTGTATATATGGATACCCTTCCTCTCCACCTTCACCTGGGCCAGACCCCCCGACTCGCTGAGGGCCAACACGGCGGGTCTCGAACTCACGATCGCTTCTATCGGCATGGTGTAGCCGCCCTCCTCCGAGTGTTCCAGCGCCCCGACTTTCTGTTTCACTGTCTTGGCCGACTCGAAGACGGAGGTGATGGAGGGGAGGCTGTCTGCCACCTGAGCCGAGCGATAGATCCTGGCCGTCTCCTGGAGGAGGTGAGCTGCCTCCTGTAAGTCCGACACGTCTCGTAGCGTGCGTTTGACGGACTCTCCAAGACGCACGACCACATCCCCACAGCTCTCACGGGCCAGACGCTGCGCTCGCTCCTTCACCTGTAAGTAAATCCTGACTCACTTACAGGAGTTACAGAGCCTTAGAGAGACTTAAAGGAGTTACTGTAGTACAGGAACTTACAGCTCTGCCTCTGACTGATACATTAAGACCACAGTGAAAATATTTAACATAAAAACCACATGTACCACCGAGCATAATTTCATTCATCTATCTGATCTGTCTTGGATAACTTGTCTCCTGTATTACCTGACAGAAACGTAATCTCTCTCAGGTAACGTTGGTAGCCTGGTGCTGAAGTCTCCCAGCAGTGCACTAAGTACCTAAGACAACCTCAAGTAACCTTAACACAACCATCACTCTGTTTACATCCTCTCCCACCCAAGTTTACGGTCTGCCAGAGTTAATAACCAGCCAGTCCCGCTCTCATTATTTCATCCACTTACACAACACCTTAACACCTTCACTGCTACTACTACTACTACTCTCTCTCTCTCTCTCTCTCTCTCTCTCTCTCTCTCTCTCTCTCTCTCTCTCTCTCTCTCTCTCTCTCTCTCTCTCACCTGCTCTACCACCTCCTCGATGCGACAGATAGTGTGTGATGGTCGTGGGTGTCGATCATAGAGACACTCCCCACAGGCGGCCACCTCGCAGCTGCTACACCAGAAGGCCAGCCTTACCTTGTGGTCCACACACAGGCTCCCCGGGTCCTCTATCTGCATTACGTATTTAGTTAAGTCTTAGCCGAAAATTTAATCCGAGGAGTCAAACTTTTTCCTCAGTGAGAACCAAAAATTTTTAACTTAACCTAACCTAACCTAATTTAACCAAACCCAACCTAACCTAATCTAACTTAAAATCAATAAGGGCCGACGGACACTCAAATTAAATCAAATTATATCTCACAATACTATTTTCTAGCTCTCCTTCAAGTTGTTTGAGTTATCCTAACTATTTCCCTAAATATTGTCCGTTTTCTATGATAGTCATGCTGGCGGTATTTAATGGTAAACAAAACTATAAATCATTAAGTGTTTAATATCGAGATAATTCAACAATTACAACTGCACTGGTTACCACAGAGTCGTAGGCAGTAAATACTTAAAAATTATTAGTCGTTTAATTTTTCATTCTAATATTGCAATTTGATGTGTTATTGTGTACATAGTTAATGCATGTGTGTGTGTAATAATAATAATAATAATAATAAACGGTTTATTAATAGAGTTGCAGCCGGTGACTGAAAATATACAGACTTACATTTGATTTAGACATAATGATATAATATGCATTGAATACATTTACAGGGCTGTACAGTACATAAATCAGGAGTTGTTTATTATTTTAACAATAGATGGGATGGTGCTGCTCTTATATCTATCGGTGTGTGTGTGTGTGTGTGTGTGTGTGTGTGTGTGTGTGTGTGTGTTTTACCTTAGAGATTGTAGGGAAGACCTTGGTTGAGGACGAAAGACACTGTATGTTAAAGTTGATTGGCAGGTTGTCGGGTTCCACCTCACTGTACTTGTACCTGCAACACGACACAACCACCCCAGCTTAATGAGGAACTCTACCTGGTCTTAATTACAACCATTCCTGCACCCCAACCACGCCCCTTAATCTACTGACCCAAAATACGCAGGAACATGCTCGAGGCGGGAGTTAAAAAGCTAAAATTGTCAGGTAAAACAAACAACTCCGGGATGTGAGTTGTCCCCCCCACCCAAAAAAAAACATCTCGAAGCTAAAACTGAGGGGTGGGAGGAATAGGGGGACGGGGTGGCGAGTGTGGGGAGGGGGTGGCGAGTGTGGGGAAGGGGTGGCGAGTGTGGGGAGGGGGTAGTTTAGGGTGTTTAATCATATTGTGAAATCTTTTTGGTGGGGACTTAATTTCAGGTGATTCTTTGTTACTTTACCTGCAGGATGGACAAGAGATATCCCCTCGAGCTGCCAGATCCTTGATACACAGCCTGCAGAAGGTGTGGCCACATTTCGGTAGCAGAAGGGGCCTTCGGAAGCCAGCATCGAAGTCTGACAAACACACTCCGCAAGTGAGAGCCGACTCAGCTGCTGGTAACTGAGATGTGGGTAAAGACGTCGCCATGGCAGGACCTCGACACTGTCACTAGAGAGAAGAAATATGAAAGATGAAAGAAGAAATGAAAACAGAAGAGATAGAACAGGAAAGAATGAGAACAAATGAAGGAAAGATGAAGAAAAGAATTGTGGAGGAACAGAATAAGCACAAGATGAGAGCATAAAGTCAAAAATAGAAGGAAATTGGAATAAAAAAGGTAGTAAAAAGAGGCATGAGAAGATAGATAACAAAAACACGAAAATGTAAAATAAAAAAGTAACAAAGAAGAAAACGAACAAGGAGGAGAGGAAAAGGACGAGAATACACACACACACACACACACCGTCACAGAGGGCGGCAAGACTCGTGCTTCTCAGTCATCAGTCACGTACGTACCTGTCACGACCAGGATCCTACAAACTGATTACAGGTGTGAATGACTCAGTTAAATACAGTTTTGTTGTTGATTTTCTTTTTTTTTCTTTTTACTTGTGTTTGTATTCAAGATCTAGGTTAAGGGCAAGAGTTGAAATACGCACAGCGCCGAGTTGTGGTGCGGCTATGTAAACAAAGCTCCGCGACATAAAGTAGTTACCTGAAACCTACGGTAGACTCATACTGACAAAGGAGTAACGCAAACAAGATCCTCCTCCTGACAGATACCTTCTACAGTAGTGAGGTAAGAGTTATAACTTAAAGAGAACAACATGACCACAAGGCGTCATGGTGGGAGTAAACCTTATACCTTAATATACTGCTGCCGTCGTCAGTAGGATCCCCCACACCGCAGAATAATCCCTCGCCCTTCGTCAGTAGAAAAAAAAGCACCAGTCAGTAACCAACTATGTATGTGTGTCTGTCGTGGTTCACAGCGTGTATATGACTAGACCAACTCACCTCCCCTCCCGATACTTTTGTCAAGCACTGATAACGCTTGCCTTCGTCCTCAGACCAAAGAGTCGAAAGTCCTTACTCTGAGTCATGTATCACTAAGCCATCCTGATCAGTATCTGTCCGCCGTGTACACAGTGTAATCTCTTTATCTGTAAGGCCACAGGTCTAGTGTCTAGTATCCTGGTGCAGATTATTGGTATCATTTTGTGTGTGTGTGTGTGTGTGTGTTTTGCCATATTTTGCATGTTTATTTCCATTTTCCTTTAGCGTCTATTAGTAATATTAGTAGTAGTAGTATAATTATAAGTATTCAATAACTATCTTTCTATGAATCATTAAGCGGTTGTTATCGCCAGGTTATGTGTTAACTGTGTGTTGTGCCGCCAGGGGAGGTAACTGGGGGAGAGGAGAGCAAAGGAGGGAGAGAGAGAGAAAGGGAGGGTGACAGAGGGAGGAAGAAGAGAGTGAAAGGGTTGAGAGAGGGGGGAGAGGGTGGGAGAGTGAGCGAGGAGAAAGGGGTAGTGGTGGGAGTGAGGGAGACGGAGTGGGTGAGAGGGAAAAGAGGGAGGGTAGAAGAGATCATCGTCCTCAGCGGAATATATCAATTACAACTTCAATAAACAATACAACTTAACTTAAGTCATGTTACGTCAAGTCTCGGGTTAAACTGAGGAGCCACACACAACTGAATATTCAACAATGTAAATTGATTCAAATGAGTGTCTTTAAATATATATATATATGCTGATAACCACAAGGAAAGAAGAAAACACGAAGTTCCCAAGCGCTTTCGTGTAATTCACATCTTCAGGGGTGAGTACAGACTAAAGAGAAATACAAACCAAGGTGTATACACCTTGGTTTGTATTTCTCTTTAGTCTGTACTCAGCCCTGAAGATGTGAATTACACGAAAGCGCTTGGGAACTTCGTGTTTTCTTCTTTCCTTGTGGTTATCAGCATATACCTAGATCACGCGCACCTACAGTGATTTCTTGCATATATATGAATATTTCGTCTTAAAGTTTTTTTACTTGATGGTTTCACAAAATTTAGATTTAAGTGAGAAAAGAACGTATAGTTTATTGTCTCAAAATAGATAAAAACAAATGAATGTCAAAGATTAAACATTACTTCACACAACAGCAACACAGAATCAAACGAGCGTCTCTAAGGACATAAACACTCATTGGATGTAGATTAGGTTAGGTTAGATGTTTACTTCTCTAGAGCAATACTTTAATAAGTAAGAGGACGTACTTATATCCCCGCCAAAAAGTATCTTACTGGGGGAGTCGACCAACGCCGCGTCTCCTGTTGTCTCGGTAGGGGTCTGTCTCAAAGATGGAGAGATAAATTGAGAGAAAGAGACTGAGAGAGATACAGAGCCAGATAAGGGGAGGGAGAGAGAACAAGAGAGAGAGAGAAGGGGGAGGGGACCACCCAGCTGTCCGGCTCGTGGTTAACGTAAAGGTACCGCGAGACTGAAGGGAGGGAAGGGATGGTCACTAGCAAGTTTCTACCGGAAGTGCTGCCAAGTAGACCAAGGTCGTGGAGGAGGAGGAGGAGGGGGGGTATAAGAGAGTATATTAACATACCAGTGGTTGCTTACGGTCCAGTGACACACACACACACACACACACACACACACATGTGCGCTTGTAAACACAAAGGCTAACATTCAAAGGTGTACAAAAACATACACGTGCTTATGTACACCCAAACATTCATGCTTAATCATGTACACATACACTCACACACACAGTCATATCTATATACACATGCATACATACCTGCGTATTCACATAATCCCGTGCCAGATAAGAGAGAGAGAGAGAGACTCATCCATCATTAGCTTAACCAATAATATTTTCTCAGCAACTCCTAACAAGGCCATTGAACATCTGTCGTCTCCACCAATAGGAGTGAAGCAACTGTTGCCTCCACCAATAGGAATGAAGTATTAGTTAATGAGTCGAGAAACTACCCTACTTCGCCCTCTCACGAACGATAACAACAGGATGTAGAATAACAACAACAACAACAATACGGATTAAAACAACAAAAATAATAACAATAACACTATGGATGAAAACAACATTAACAACAAAAAGAGCAACAGAGATTAGGATTATAGTAACAATGACAATAATAAACACAATTTTATTTCATATGACCCCTATGAAGCACCCCGCTGCCAGACGTCTATAGGGAGCTGTATGGTGAAGATATCGTACTGGTGAGTGACTGACCTAGCAACAGTAACACGTTAACAATAATAAAACTCACTATTTTATATTGTTCACTATAAAAATAAGAACATCATACGCCTGGCAGTACACTTTACAGTAGTTATCATACGCCTGGCAGTACACTTTACAGTAGTTATCATACGCCTGGCAGTACATCAACCAATTAGCGTTTACTGGAAGAAAATGTCTATCAGTCTGTCAGTCAGTTAGTTACTTATTTATTTAGGTAGGATCGGGATACTTGGAGCTGCCGCTGAAGTAATACATCTGAAATGGATATGTACGCCTGTTTTACCAACTGAGGTGTGTGTGTGTGTGTGTGTGTGTGTGTAAGAAATTTCAGGAACATGGGGAAGTTTTATTTATTTTAGGTCTCTCTCTCTCTCTCTCTCTCTCTCTCTCTCTCTCAGGGTGTGGTCAGATTGTGGTGGTCACCCTCACCTTCTGTCGCGACTTCTGCGGTAAGTGGTGTTTCCCAGGTTGCGCTTAGCTGAACATTCGTCTTTCTGGGAGCTGAACTGGCTGAAAGTTAAATCATCGTCATCAAAGGTTCATCATCGTCATTAAAAGGGTCTGTGATGTTTTTGTTTACTGAGTCACTTAATGGTTATAATGCTAATAGATGTCATTTTCTCCTCCTCCTCTTCCTCCTTCCTCCTCCTCCTTCCTCTCCTCCTTCTCCTCCCTTCCTCCTCCTCCCCTTCCTCCTCCTCCCCTTCCTCCTCCTCCTTCTTCCTCCTCCCCTTCCTCCTCCTCCCTTCCTCCTCCTCCCCTTCTTCCTCCTCCCTTCCTCCTCCTCCCCTTCTTCCTCCTCCCCTTCTTCCTCCTCCCTTCCTCCTCACCCCTTCCTCCTCCTCCTTCTTCCTCCTCCCTTCCTCCTCCTCCCTTCTCCTCCTCCCCTTCTTCCTCCTCCCCTTCCTCCTCCTCCCCTTCTTCCTCCCCTCTCCACTTCTTCCTCCTCCTCCTCTTTCATGACCATCGCCACCACCCTGCACCACCACCATTACTACTACTCACTACTTGAACTACTACCACCTGCCATCACCAGAGGCAAGGTCTCCTACCTGCCATCTCCTGTGTGTGTCTGTGTCTGTCTGTGTCTCCCTGCACTCACACTTAAATCCAGTCCTCTGATAATACATGTCTCCTCCCTCCCTCCCTCCCTCCTCTTTCCTTCCTCCCTCCCCTCCCCTCCCTCCTCCCTCCCCTCCCTTCCTCTCTCCCCTCCCTCCTTCCCTCCTTCCTTCCTTTCCTCCCTCCCTCCCTCCTCCTTCCTTCCTTTCCTCCCTCCTCCCTCCCCTCCCTCCTCCTCCTTCCTCCCTCCCTTCCTCCTTCCTCCTTCTTCCCCTCCCTCCCTCCTCCTCCTTCCTCTCCCTCCTTCCTCCCTCCCCTCCCCTCCTTCCCTCCCTCCCCTCCTCCTTACCCCACCCCCCTCCTTCCTTCCTCCTTCCTTCCCTCCTCCCTCCCTCCTCCTTTACCCCTCCCCTTCCTCCTCCCCTCCTTCCTCCTCCTCCCTCCCTCCCTCCTTCCTCCCTCCTCCTTCCTTCCCCTCCCCTCCCCTCCTCCCTCTTACCCCCACCCCCCTTCTCCTTCCTCCTCCTCCTCCTTCCTCCTTCCTCTCCCTCCCTCCCTCCTTCCTTCCCTCCCTCCTTCCCTCCTTCCTTCCTTCCTTCCCTCCCCTCCCTCCCTCCTCCTTACCCCCCCTCCTTCCCTTCCTTCCCTCCCCCTCCCTCCTCCCTTCTTCCTCCCTCCTCCCTTCCTCCTTCCCCCTTCCCTCCTTCCCCCTTTCCTCCTCCTCCTCCTCCTCCCTCCCTCCCTCCTTCCCTCCTTCCTCCTTCCTCCTTCCTTCCTTCCCTCCCTCCCTCCTCCTTACCCCCCTCCTTCCTTCCCTCCCTCCCTCCCCTCCCTCCCTTCCTTCCCTCCCTCCCTCCCTCCTTCCTTCCCTCCCTCCCCTCCCCTCCCCCCTCCCCTCCTTCCCTCCTCCTTCCTCCTTCCCTCCTTCCTTCCTTCTTCCCTCCCTCCTCCTTACCCCACCCCTCCTCCTCCTTCCTCCTTCCCCTCCTTCACCCTCCTTCCCCCTTCCTCCTCTCCTCCTCCTTTCCCCACCCCCTCCTCCCTCCCTCCCCTCCTTACCCCCTCCTCCCTCCTCCTTCCTCCTCCTCCTTCCTTCCCTCCTCCCTCCTCCTTACCCCACCCCTCCTCCCTCCTTCCCTCCTTCCTCATTCCTCCTTACATTTCCTCCTCCTCCTCCCTCTCCTTACCTCCTCCCTCCTCCCTCCCTCCCTCCTCCTTCCCTCCCCTCCTCCTCCTCCTTCCTTCCTCCCTTCATTTCTTTCATCCTCCCTCCTCCTCCTCCTTTCCCCCTCCCCTCCTCCTCCTCCTTCCCTCACTTCCTCCTCAACCTCCTCCTCCTCCTCCCTCTCCTTCCTCCCCTCCCTCCTCCCTCCTCCTTCCTTCCCCCTCCTTCCCTTCCCTCCCTCCTCCTCCTTACCCCCCCCTCCTCCCTCCCTCCCTCCTCCTTCCCCCTCCCTCCTCCCTCCCTCCCTCCTTCCCTCCTCCTCCTTCCCTCCTTCCCTCCTTCCCTTCCTCCTCCTCCTCCTTCCCTCCCCTCCTTCCTTCCTCCACCTCCTCCTCCTCCTTCCCTCCTCCCTCCCTCCTTCCTTCCTTCCTTCATCATCTCATCCTTCCCCCTCCTTTATCCTCCTTCCTCCTCCTCCACTCCTTCCCCTCCTTCCTCTCCTCCTCCTCCTCCTTACCTCCCCTTCCTCCTCCTCCTCCTCCTTCCCCCCTCCCCCTCCCTCCTCCTCCCTCCTTCCCCTCCTTCCTCCCCTTCCCTCCTCCCTCCCTCCTCCTTACCCCTCCTCCCTCCCTCTCCTCCTTCCCTCCTTCCTCCTTCCTTCCTCCTCTCCTCCTCCTCCTTACCCCCCTCCCCTCCCTCCTCCTTCCTCCTTCCCTCCTTCCTCCTTCCTTCCCCCTCCTTCCCTCCCTCCCTCCTCTCCCCCTTCCCCCCTCCCTCCCTCCTCCTCCTTCCCCCTCCTCCTCCTCCTCCTTCCTTGCCCCCTCATCCCTATCCTCCTCCTCCTCATCATTCCCCCCTTTCCTCCTCCTCTCCCTTCATCCTCCTCCTTGCCCACCTCCTCCTTCCTCCTCCTTCCCTCTTCCTCCTCCTCCTCTTCCCCACCTCCTCCCTCCCCTCCTCCTTACCTCCACCTCCTCCTTCCTCCCTCCTCCTTACCCCCTCCTCCTCCCCTCCTTCCCTCCTTCCTCCTCCTTCCTTCCTCCTCCTTGCCCCTCCTCCTCCTTCTTCCTCCTCCTTCCCTCCTCCTCCCTCCTCCTTTCTCCCCTCCTCTCCTCCTTCCCCCCCTCCCTCCTCCTTCCCTTCCTTCCTCCTCTTACCTTCCTCCTCCTCTCTTCTCCCACCCCCTCCTCCTCCTTCCTCCTTTGCCACCTCCTTATTCCTCTCTCCTCCTTCCTTCCTCCTCCTCCCTCCTCCCCTCCTTGCCTCCCCCTCCTCCTTCCTCCTTCTCCTTCCTCCTTCCTTCCCTCCCCCTCCTCCACCCTCCCTCCTCCTCTTCTCCTTTCCTCCCTCCTTCCTCCTTCCTCCTTCCTTCCTCCTCCCTCCTCCTCCTTACCCCACCTCCCTCCTTCCTCCTCTCCCTTCCTTCCCTCCCTCCTCCTCCTCCTCCCTCCTCCTTCCCCCTTCCCTCCTCCTCCTTCCTCCTTCCCTTCCTCCCTCCTCTCCTCTTCATCCTCTCCTCCCCACCTCCTCTTTTCCCCTTCCCTCCTCCTCCCTCCTCCTCATCTCATTCCTCCCTTCCCTCCTCCTTTCCTCCCTCCCTTCATTCCCTCCTCCTCCCTCCTCCTCCTTACCCCCCTCCCTCCTCCTTCCCCCTTCCTCCTCCTCCTCCCTCCCTCCTCCTCCTTACACCCTCCTCCCTCCTCCTCCTTCCTCCTTCTACCTTCCCTCTCTCCTCCTCCCTCCCTCCTCCTCCTTATCCCTCCTCCCTCCTCCTCCCTCCTCCTCACTCCCTCCTCTCTCCTTTCCTCCGTCTCCTTCCATTAATTCTTCCTCCTCCTCCTCTCCTGCTCCTCCTCCTTGCTTTACTCCTCCTTCCTCCTTTTCCTTCCTTCCTTCCTCTTTTCCACTTCCTCCTTCCTTCCTTCCCCTCCTCCTCCCTCCTCCCCTCCCCTCCCTCCTCCTTACCCCCATCACATACTCAACCTCAATAAGCTTATTCTTCATTTTGTTTGTTTTTCTCCCAGGTCTTGTTATTGTTTTGTTTAGTCTATTTCTCTCTTTTTGTCATTTATTTCTCTTCTCTTATTTTAATTCCTTCTTTATTTGTGTCTGTTCATCTATCATCCGTCCATCCATCCATCATCTGTCTGTCTGTTTTGTCACCTTCCTGTCTGCTCCTCTGCTCTATTTATATCTATCTATATTGCACATTGTCTGACATGCTTCTTTTAAACTTTGTGTGTGTGTTTATATTTCCCTTGGCCTGTGTCTCTTTCTGTGTTCCCATTTCATGTCCTTTAAACACACATCTCACCCTTTGTCTCCTCTCACTCTGCTTACATCATGTGAGGGGTACATGTGTGTGTCGACCGTCCTGTGGCCGTCAGCCCTTGATTTATTAACATGTTCATATTGTATTTTTACGTGTTATGTCAGCTTACTTAATAGGAAACATGGTATGTATTCTGTCCGTCATCCCCTGCCTTTATTATTTCTAACCATGCATGTATGTGTGTGTGCATGCATGTATGTATGTGTATGTATATGTATGTGTGTATGTATATGTGTGTGTATGTATGTATGTATGTGTACATGTATGTGTGTGTGTGTGTGTATTACATATGTGTGTGTGTGTGTGTGTGCAAATATATGTAAAACCTCATGTATAAATATTTACCAT
>NW_024742338.1:4400099-4404493 GCF_018991925.1 Homarus americanus
ATCCAATTCTGACGTGAAGATCAACCAGTTTCAAAACAATAGAAGACTCGACCTGTTATAAAATCCAATTCTGACGTGAAGATCAACCAGTTTCAAAACAATAGAAGACTCGACCTGTCATAAAATCCAATTCTGACGTGAAGATCAACCAGTTTCAAAACAATAGAAGACTCGACCTGTCATAAAATCCAATTCTGACGTGAAGATCAACCAGTTTCAAAACAATAGAAGACTCGACCAGTTATAAAATCCATTTCTGACGTGAAGATCAACCAGTTTCAAAACAATAGAAGACTCGACCTGTTATAAAATCCAATTCTGACGTGAAGATCAACCAGTTTCAAAACAATAGAAGACTCGACCTGTTATAAAATCATTATATTAAAGAATTCGACTTAATTAAAAAAAAACAATAAGAAACTAAATTCGACCAGACTTTATAATCATACGAGAATCTACCAGTTTTATAAGCCATTGTAATACGAACTCAACCAAACGTTAAGACCTTATGAAAATCGACCAGTTTTAAACCATTGTAATACAGAAATTCGACCAAACTTTAAAATAACCCTACACAATCGACCAGACCCGCCATAAGAGTGAAAGATCCTACCAGTAGCTGACTTGACCTCCCCTCGATCAGGTCTCAAAGAGTGTTGAGTTGACCTGACCACCAAAACAAAAGAATTTTCTCAATGTTGATGACGTCACCTTTCTTTTATTTGGATTGTTAAGAAAATTTACTTATTAGTCCGTTTTCTGTCTATTTATCTGTCTGTCTGTGTTGTTTATTTATCTGTCTGTCTGTCTGTCTGTTTTTCTGAAATTCTGTCTGTCTGTCTGTCTGTCTACCTATTTATCTGTTGTTGTTTATTTGTCTATGGATGTTTTTCTGTCGTTTCTGTCTGTCTGTCTATCTAACTATCTGTTTGTCTGTGTCTGTGGGATTTCGATCGTCCCTTCTGTCTGTCTGTCTGTCTGTCTGTCTGTCCTTTTGTTTATATGAATCTACCTGTTGTGTCTATCTGTTGTCTATAATCTACCTGTTGTGTCTATATGTTGTTGTCTAGAATCTACCTGTTGTGTCTACCTGTTGTCTATAATCTACCTGTTGTGTCATCTACCTGTTGTCTATAATCTACCTGTTGTGTCAACCTGTTGTCTATAATCTACCTGTTGTGTCAATCTGTTGTCATTAATCTACCTATTGTGTCTACCTGTTGTCATTAATCTACCTGTTGTGTCTACCTGTTGTTGTCATTAATCTACCTGTTGTGTCAATCTGTTGTCATTAATCTACCTGTTGTGTCTACCTGTTGTTATAATAATAAACAATCAAACAAACACAAGAATTCCTCACTGAAAAACAACAACACATTCTACACAGGTTCTTACGACTATACCTGTGACGTCACCTTATATATTACCTCACTTGCCCGCTTACCAACACCTGGTTTGGTTTGGTTAGGTTAGGTTAGGTTATGCTTGGATTGGTTAGGTTAGGTTTGGTAAGGTTAACTATCTCAATATGTAAATTTTGGTGACTTTTGTTGTTGACCTTTGACCTTGTATAGAGTCACAAGGTCATTACTAATTGTGGATTGATGAGAGAGAGAGAGAGAGAGAGAGAGAGATTATTCGTTGTGCTGTGTGGTGTCGCGTTGTGTTGTGTCGTATAGTGTAGCATTCGAGGATGACGTGGCGTTACCCTCCAAGGTCGACCTCTGGTGATATCTTGTTTATTGTTATTAATCGTCTTTTATTACGTCTGTTGTATCTTCTCTCTCGTCTTCTTCATCTCCTTCTCTTCATTCTCCTTTCCCGCTTCTTCTCTTTCTATCTCATCTTCCCCTCTTCCTTCGTATCTTAATTAATTACCTGTAAACACGAAGGTACCGTCTAGGCCTGTGGGTGGACTGGATATACCTAGGCCACAGTTCACCTAACTTAACTTAACCTAACTTAACCTAACTTAACCTAACGTAAACCAAGCTTCAGAAGTACAACACTAGTTTAAGGTACATTAACACCCAGCCTCCAGGGTACGATGCTCACGATAACATCACCATTTGCGTCACACCATCACAAAGACTGAGGTAGGGAGGAGATGCGTACGATAATTTACCCCTTTTAGGTACAATCAAGTTCGCGACGCCAGAGGTTTGATGACTCGTGGCTAGACGTTCGGGCCCCAGTACTTTATGGGGTCAATTAGGACTGAGGGGCTATTGGGACTGGGGGTCTATTAGCACTGTTTTTTTTAGGACTGGGGATCTATTAGTACTGGGGCCCATTAGAACCGGATGCCAATTAGAATTTTGGCCCATTATAACTAGCCATTTATTTGTCGTAAAAACCCCATTAGAAGTGAGATCCCCTTAGACGTGACGTTATATTAGGAATTTCGTCCATTACAACTGAGCCCCCCATTAGACTTGAGACCACCCATTAGACACAAGGTCACCCATTAGACCTCCACCAGCCTGTTAAGTCACGCCGCCACATGATGCACCAACAGCTATATCACCATTATTACCAGGCTTAGCTGTGGTGAGGCGACCTGTGGTAACTTTCTGCTGCTGTGGTGATGACCTTTGTGAAGTTCATGTGTGTGTGTGTGTGTGTGTCAGTCATCCCTCACGAGCTAGAACAACAACATCCACCCGTTAGGTCAGAAGAGGCGGCCATTAACCCATCCATCATAAAAACATCACAAGAATTTTTTTTTTAAAGCAAACAAAGATTTTTTTTAACAAACTATAAAATAAACATTAACTTAGACTGTTGTTTAATATCTTTCCTCTTTATTGATCAAGAATAAACACTAAAAGTAGCAGATTTAATCATAAAATTTCAACCTAACTTTGAAGGTGAGGTGAAAGAGGGAGCAGGGTGAGGTGAAGAGGGCAATTGTTGAGGTGAAGAGGGGAGGGTGAGGGAGGGTAGGTGAAGAGGGTGGGGTGAAGGGAGGGTGAGGTGAAGAGGGTGAGGTGAAGGGGGTGAGGTGGGGGAGGGTGAGGTGAAGAGGGAGGTGGGGTAGGGGTGATATTTTTCGATTATGGTCATTAAAAGAAAAAAAATGAGGTCCTTCTGCTATTTGGCGGAGGTAGTTGTTGGGGAGGGTATGGCGTGGGGGAGGGGGTGTAGTGTGTGGGGAGGGTGTGTGGGGAGGGTGGCGTGGATGTTGGGAGGGTGGCGTGGGTGGGGGAGGGTAGCGTGGGTGGGGGGGTGGTGTGTGGGGGGGGGTGGTGTGGGGGGGGGGGAGGGTGGCTGTGGATGTTGGAGGGTAGCGTGGGTGGGGAGGGTAGCGTGGGTGAAGGGGGAGGGGTGGCGTGGGTGGGGAGGGGGCGCCAAATAGGTCAACAAATGGAAATATAATCAGTTTCTCAACTGGGGGGAGGTGTTGAGGGTGGTTGTTGAAACTTATGAAATACTGCTGTGGCGAATCTAGCTCTCTGTCTGTCTGTCTGTTTGTCTCTGTCTGTCTGTATCTTTGTTTTCTATCTGAAGAAATGTGTGGTGTCCTAACCTCACAACACAGTGGGGTGTGTCGGTATTCTACTCAAGACTTAAGTGTGACTCTCTCTCTCTCTCTCTCTCTCTCTCTCTCTCTCTTCGTCCTTCCTCATCTTTCCCTCCCTAACACACTCCTTCTTTACCTCCTCCATTCAATCTACCCTTCCTTCCTTCCTCCTTCCTTCCTTCCCTCCCTCCCTTCGCCGCCCCCCCCTCTCTTCCCCGCCACCTTACTGTCTTCTCTCCACCATTAACCACACAGTAAACAGAATAAACACCTAATTAAACAAACCGAAGAAGTGAAATGGCCGAAGAAAGTAAACAAAGGAGTTTAAAATCAACCAATCAGGTGTGAGAATGAGTCTGACGTCGGAGAGGGTAATGGCATTATGGAAAAAAACGAGCCAATAGGAAATGGGGATTGTGATGACGACATATGGGAATCAGAGCCAATTAGGGATAAGGATGGAGATGACGTCATAGGGAAAAAGGAGCCAATTAGGCATTAAGATGGGGATGACGTCATCATGGCGCCTGGTCGTCTCCTTGAGCCAGACACACCGCCGCCCTTCGCACCCACCTACCCATGCCGCCCCCTGTGTCCTTCACGCCACCCACCCACCCACACTCACACCCACCCGTTCCCACCCACATACTATTAGACGCCCACATAGTCATCAATTATACCTTTCCATATTTATTACCTGGTTAAGCAACTCTCTCCCTCACCTGTTATAACTTCCATCAGTAAGTCAGTCAAGAAAGGTGTTACAAAATATCAACTAAAATTATATATATATTTTTTCTACGAGGGAATTATATTTTATCTTGTTAAGTTGAGGAAAGTTTTAAAAGTAGGATTTTGATTGTAAACTTTT
>NW_024742338.1:4404593-4492093 GCF_018991925.1 Homarus americanus
TTGTTGTTAGCCTTTCAGTTACGTGGTAGCAACATTCAAAGAGTGTACAAAGCCACGTGCTTATGTACACCCAAACATTCATGCTTGTCATGTACACATACACTCACACACACAGTCATATCTATATACACATGCATACATATAGCATTCACATAATCCCATTGCCAGAATAAGAGACTCATCACATCATTAGCTTAACCAATAATATTTTCTCCTTAACTCTAACAAAGCCGTGAACATCTGTCGTCTCCTGTGGTATTGAAGCAACTGTTGCCTCACCAATAGAATAGTATTGGTGTGGAGTCGGCTTACCCTACTTCAGCCTCTCACAGACGATAACAACAGGATATTGGAATAACAACAAAAACAACAACAATTAAAACAACAAAAATAATAAAAACAATAACACTATGATAAACAACATTAACAACAAAAAACAGCAAGGCCAAGTATAGTAACAATAACAGCCCTTAAACACAATTTTATTTCATAGCAGCCCTATAAAACACCCGCTTTGCCAAACGTCTATAAAACTTTGTATGGTAAAATATATCATTACTATTGGTAACCCTTCTTATGTCTTTACATGCTATGTAAACTTTCACTATTTTATATTATTTCTTTATAAAAATAAAACATCCTTACGCCTGTGGTACACTTTACATGTTATCCTTACGCCTGTGTTACACTTTACAGTAGTATCATACGCCTGTGTTACACTTTACAGTAGTTATCATGCGCCTGTATTGCCTTTACAGTAATTATCATACATACAACAGTACCTTTACAGTAGTATCCTTACGCCTGTGTTACACTTTACATGTTATCCTTACACCTGTGATACATCCTTTTCAATGGCATTTAATGTCTGTCAATCTGTCCAGTCAGTAGTACTTATTTATTTAGGCACGTCATACTTGGCTGCCTGATATACATCTGAAATAAATATGTACGCCTGTAGTATTACCAACTGTGTGTGTGTGTGTGTGTGTGTGTGTGTGTGTGTGCACAAAACATATTTTGTTTATTTTGTGTCTCTCTCTCTCTCTCTCTCTCTCTCTCTCTCTCTCTCCAGGGAGGTGTGTCAGGTGTAGGCCCGTCACCCTCACCTTCTGTCACCTTCCTTTAAATAATGAGCTACATTTGCTGCTTCAAACATTCATCTTTCTAGGCTTTGCTTTGTGCATGTTATCATCAATTTACATCATCATCATTAAAGTTTCATCATCATCCTCAAAAATATAGCCAATATTTTTGTTTTAGTCATATGTGTGCTATGTAAATACATGTCTCCTCTCTCTTCCTCCTCTCCCTTCTCCTCTCCTTCTCCTCCTCATGTTTATATACCTCTTTCTTGACCATCACCACCCGCCACTACTACCACACACCACCATTACTACTACTACTGCTGCTACTGGAACTGCTACCACCAGCTGTACCACCAGGCAAGAATCTCCTACCATCCTGCATCTCCTGTGTGTGTCTGTGTCTGTCTGTGTCTCCCCTTTCACATAACCATCCCGTCCTCTGTCTTAACATGTACTCCCTCCCTCCCTCCCTCCTTCCTCCTTCCTCCTCCCTTCCTTACCCCCCCTCCCCTCCCCTCCCCTCCCCTCCTCCCTCCTCCCCTCCCTCCCTCCCTCCCCTCCCCTCCCCACCCTCCTTCCCTCCCATCCCTCCCCTTCATCCTTCCTTCACATTCCTCCCTTACCCTCCTCCCTCCCTCCTCCTTTCCTCCTTCCTCCTTCCATCTCTCCCTCCCCTCCCTCCTCCTTCCCCCTCCCCTCTCCTCCTCCCTCCACTCCTTCCCATCCACTCCTCCTCCCTTCTTCCTCCTTCCCTCCTCCCTCCTTCCATTCCTTCACTCCTCCTCCTCCTCCTCCTCCACCCCCACCCCCTCCCTTCCTCCTTCCCCCTCCTTCCTCCTCCTTCCTTCCTCCCTCCTCCTCCTTCCCACCTCCTCCCTCCCTCCCTTCTTCCCTCCTTCCCTCCTTCCTCCTTCCTCCTTCCTCCCTCCCTCCCTCCCTCCTCCCTCCTTCTCCTTCCCACCCTTCCCCTCCCTCCCCTCCTTCCACCTTCCTCATCCTTCCCCTCCTCCTCCTTACCCCTCCCTCCCTCCCCTCCTCCTCCTCCCTCATTCCTTCTCCTTCATCCTCCACCTCCCTCCCTTCCTCATTGCCCTCCTCCTCATCATCATTCCACCACCCCATCCATCCTCCACTCCATCCTCCTTCCCCCACCCCCTCCTCCTCCTCCTTCCATCCTACCTCATTCCTTCCTCCCTCCCTCCTCCTTACCCCACCTCCTCCTCCTCCTCCTTCCTCATTCCCCCCCCCCCCTCCTTCCTCCTCCTCCCTCCTCCTCCTTACCCCACCCCTCCCTCTTTCCACTCCTCCTTACCCTCCCCCCCTCCCCTCCCTCCTTCCTCCTTCTTCTCCCTCCCTCCTCCTTACCCCACCTCCCCCCTCCTTCCCCCTCCTTCCCACTCCCTTCCACCACCCTCCTCCCTTCCTCCCCCTCACTCCTACCCACCCATCACTCCCCTCCCCTCATCACCACCATCCATCATCCCCTCCTTCCCCCATTCTCCTCATCCATCCATCCCTCCTCCCCTTACCCCCACCTCCTCACTCATCCCCCATTACATCATTACATTCATCACTCCTCCTCCCTACATCCCACCCCACCCCTCCTCCACATCCATCATTCATCCATTCCACTCATTCCCCACAATCATCCTCCTCCCTCCTCCTTACCCCACCCCTCCTCCCCCTCCTCCTTCCCCTCCTTCCACCCTCCTTCCCACCTTCCTCCTCCTCCTCATACACCCCACCCCCTCCTCCCCACCTCCCCTCCTCACCCCCTCCTCCCTCCTCCTCCTCCTCCTCCTTCCTTCCCTCCATCCCCTCATCCTTACCCCACCCCTCCCTCCCCCTCACTCCCTCCATCCTTCCCCCATTACACCTCCTCCTCCTCCCTCCCCTTACCCCCCCCCCCCCCCCCCCCCCCACCCCTCCCATCATCCACCTCCATCATTCCTCCCATCAATCACACATCCTCCACTCCTCATCATCCCACCCCCACCCCTCCACTCCTCATTCCACTCAGCTTCCCCCAACCTTCCTCCTCATCCTCATTCTCCTACCCACCTTCCCCATCCATCCTCATTCCTCCCCCTCCTTCCCTCCCTCCCTCCTCCTCCTTACCCCCACCCCCTCCCTCCCTCCCTCCTCCTTACCCCACCCCCTTCCTCCCTCCTCCTCCCTCCTTACCCCCACCCCCCTCCCTCCCTCCTCCCTCCCTCCTCCCTCCCCCACCCCCCCTCCCTCCCTCCCCTCCCTCCTCCTTACCCCTCACTCCCCCTCCCTCCCTCCTCCCTTCTCCCCACTCTCAACCCCTCCCCTCTCCTCCCTCCTCCCTCCACTCCCACCCCCTCCCTCCCTCCTCCCTCCTCCTACCCCCACCCCTCCCTCCTCCCTCCTCCTTCCCCTCCTTACCCCCCACCCCCTCCCCTCCCTCCCTCCTCCTCCCTCCTTACCCCACCCCTCCCTCCCTCCCCTCCCTCCTCCCTTCCCCACCCCCTCCTCCTCCCTCCCCTTCCTCCTTACCCTACCCCTCCCTCCTCCCCTCCTTCACCCCTCCCTCCTCCCTCCCTCCTCCTTACCCCACCTCCTCCCTCCCCCCTCCTCCCCATCCCCACCCCCTCCCTCCTTCCTCCCTCCCTCCTCTCCTCCCCACCCCCTCCTCCCTCCCTCCCTCCTTCCTTACCCCACCCCCTCCTCCCTCCCTCCCTCCTTCATCTCCTCCCTCCCTCCCTCCCTCCTTTCCTGCCCCCCACCCCCTCCCCCTCCCTCCATCCATCCTCTCCCACCTCCCTCCCTCCCCTCCCTCCCTTCCTTCTCATCTCACCCCCTTCCCTCCCTCCCCCCTCCCCTCCTCCTCCCCCACCCCTTCCCTCCCTCCCTCCTCCTTCCCACCCCCTTCTCCACCCTCCTCCCTCCCTCCTTCCTCACCTCTCTCCTCCTCCTCCCTCCCTCCTCCTTACCCCACCCCCTCCTCCTCCTTCCACCTCCTCCCTCCTTCCTCCTCTTCTCCTCTCACCCCTCCCTCCTCCTCCATCTCCTTCCTCACCCCCCTCCCTCCCTCCTCCCTCCCTTCCTTCCTCACTCCCCACCCCTCCTCCCTCCTCCTTCCCATCTCACCCCACCCCCTCCCTCCCTCCCTCCATCCTCTACACCCTTCACCCCCCTCCTCCCTCCCTCCCTCCTCCTTACTCCCCACCCCTCCCTCCCTCCTCCCCCTCCCTCCCTCCCACCCTCCTCCTTACTCCCTCCTTCCCCTCCCTCCTCCCTTCCTTCCCTCCTTCCCCTCCCTCCCTCCTCTCCTCCCCACCCCTCCCTCCTTCCTCCCTTCCTCCTTCCTCCTTCCTCCCTCCCTCCTTCTCTTCCCCACCCCTTCCTCCCTCCCCTTCCTTCCTTCCTTCCCCTCCCCTCCCTTCCTTACCCCACCCCCTTCCCTCCTTCCTCCTTCCTTCCTTCCCTCCTTTCCTCCCTCTCCTCTTCCTCCTCTCTTATTCCCTTCCCTCCCTCCTCCCTTCCCATCCTTCCTTCCCTCCCTCCCTCCCTTCCCCCACCCCACTCCTTCCCTCCTCCCTCCTTCCTCCTTCCTTCCCCTCCCTCCCTCCTCCTCCATCTCCCCACCCCTTCTCCTTCCTCCCTTCCTTCCTTCCCCTCCCCTCCCTCCCTCCTCCTTCCTTACCCCCACCCTTCCCTCCCTCCTCCTTCCTTCCCTTCCTTCCTCCCTCCCTCCTCCCACTCCCCACTCCTCTCCCTCCTTCCTTCCTTCCTTTCCTTCCTCCCTCCTCCTCTCTCCCTCCCTCCTCCTCCTCCCTCCTCCTCCTTTCCCCACTCCCTCCTCTCTACCCCACCCTCCCTCCCTCCTCACTCCCCACTCCCTCCCTCCTTTCCTCCCCACCCCTCCCTCCTTCCCTACCCCACCCTCCTACTCCAACCACATAATATAAACTTATTCTTCATTTGTTTGTTTTTTCTCGAGTCTTATTATTGTTTTATTTAGTCTTATTTCTCTCTTTGTCGTTCATTCTCTTCTCTTGTTTAATTCCTTCTTTATTTGTGCGTCTATTCATCTATCAATCCGTCCGTCCGTCCGTCCGTCCGTCTGTCTGTCTGTTTGTCTGTCTGTCTATATCTATCTATATCTATTTATATCTATCTATGTTGTTGGCACGGTCAATCACAGGAGGTGGGCGTGGCTTGTGGCACTAAGAAGGGGAGGGGTTTGGTGGTGGTGGGGGGCGGAGCTTAATAGACCCCAAGCCAGGAGATTATAAATGGGTCTCCAGCTTTCACCAGATTCATTCCCATTCGACGTCATAAGGGAACACACGTCCTCACCGCTGTCTCCTGCACTCTCACTCTAGCACCACCACATCATGGCAAGGGTGAGGATTACAGCCTGTTATGGCAACGTGTGTATGTCGACCGTCCTATGGCAATATTGTGATTTATGTGTTACCTGTGACATGTTTTTACGTGTTATGTCAACTTATGGCAAGACATGGTATGTGTTCTGTCAAGTCATCCTGGCAACGTTATTCTAATATGGCAAAGCCGTGTGTGGGTGGAGTAAGGTGTGTGTGTGCGTGTGTGTGTGTGTGTGTGTGTGTGTGTGTGTGTGTGTGTGTGCGTGTGTGTGTGTGTGTGTGAAAGGTGATAATGTAGATAATAAAAAAGGACCTCGTGTATAAACTATTTACCGCCATGTTACTTTGCAATCAACAAGTACCAACAACAACAAAAAAATTATTGATGAATGTTGTGATGTTGCCAGAAGGATGTTTCTCCTCCTGGGACACGTTGCAGTGGATGTTGAACCAGTTGCACGATGTTGCAAAGCCGTGAGTGATGTTGTGTTTTGTGGTAATGTGTCTCTCTCTCTGTTATATCAAGCGGGGTGTGTAGTGAGGGTGTAGCCTTTGTGTAGTGAGGGTGTAGCCTTTGTGTAGTGAGGAAATTAGCCCAGCCTTGTAGTGAGGTGTGTGTGGGTGTATGCTGTGTATGAGGTGTAGCCTTTGTGTGGTGTAGCCTTTATAGGTGAGGTGTGCTGTGTGAGGTGTAGCCTTTGTGTAGTGGTGTAGCTTTGTGTAGTCAAGTGTAGCCTTTGTGTAGTCAGGTAAGGAATCTCGACCTTGTGAAATATGTGTGAAACACCACACCTAGCTGGATTTTGCTGAAGTGAAATTACTGTTTTTAATCAATAATGTGTGTGTGTGTGTGTGTACGTAACTATGTGTGTATGTACATACAGGTATATATGTGTGTATGTACGTATATATGTATGTATGTATGTACGTATCAGGGTGTGTGTGTGTAAGTGACCACCTCAGTCTATCTGGCCATCAATCCAATGTAACTACACTCCCCCCCTGTGAGAGAGATAGGGAGAGAAAGAACAAGGAAGGAGAGAGAGAGAGAGAGAGAGAACAAGGAAGGAGAGAGAGAGAGAGAGAAGAGAAAGAACAAGGAAGGGAGAGAGAGAGAGAAAAAAGAACAAGGAAGGAGAGAAAGACAAGGAAGGGAGAGAGAGAGAGAGAAGAAGGAGAGAACAAGGAAGGAGAGAGAAAGAACAAGGAAGGAGAGAGAAAGAACAAGGAAGGAGGGAGAGAGAAACTTTCTAACACACACTACGTCAGTTTTCTCCCGTCACCATTTTTGTTTTTTTTGCAGAGAAAACTGAGAATATTTGATCAACATTTAGAAATCTGTGGCGGTGTGGTCATTGGTCTCAAACAGCAGCCTAAAGGTCCCGGGGTCGAGTCTCTCTATTGGTTACGATTCACCTTGACCCCGAGTCTGTTCAGTATAGGTAGTACATAAACACAGACCTACAGACAAGTCTTATTGATAGCTTAATATATATTTGATGGGGTTAAGTTTCTGGGTAGGTTAACCGGGGTATTATTTATCATTATTATCACCATCATTATCAACCCTTACCAGCAATATACACACGGATATGAAGCAGCTTGAGCCCAAACACTGAACCATAAATTGCTTTCATTATTTCTCAAAACATTAATCCATTTTCACCCTTGAACTAACCTCTCTGCCGGGCCCCTGAGGCAGTGAAAATACCCCCTGACATTTTTACCAACTGTGAAATTATCAGAGAGCGAACACAAATATATATAATAGTGAAGAAAAATAATAGTAGGTGTTTTCGTGGAGTTATTTTACGCATGCGCAGTTCGGGGTCAGTGATTTTCTTTAGTTTTTTGGGGTTGTTTTGTCGTATGATCAGATAATTTACTCCTGAGGGTCTTGAAAGGCGAGGTGGTGACTTGTACTCGATTCTAGGTTTTGTCTTGGTGATGTGTGTGTGTGTGTGTGTGTTGGTGAGGTGTGTGTGTGTGTGTGTGTTGGTGAGGTGTGTGTGTGTTGTGTTGGTGAGGTGTGTGTGTGTGTGTGTGTGTGTTGGTGAGTGTGTGTGTGTGTGTGTGTTGGTGAGGTGTGTGTGTGTGTGTTGGTGGTGTGTGTGTGTGTGTTGGTGAGGTGTGTGTGTGTGTGTGTTGGTGGGGTGTGTGTGTGTTGGTGAGGTGTGTGTGGTGTGTTGGTGAGGTGTGTGTGTGTTGGTGGGGTGTGTGTGTGTGTTGGTGGGGTGTGTGTGTTGGTGGGGTGTGTGTGTGTGTTGGTGGGGTGTGTGTGTGTGTTGGTGAGGTGTGCTGGTTAGTGGGGTGTGTGTGTGACTTGGGGTGTGTGTGTGTGTGTGTGTTGGTGGTGTGTGTGTGTGTGTTGGTGAGGTGTGTGTGGTTGGTGGGGTGTGTGTGGAGTTGGTGGGGTGTGTGTGTGTGTTGGTGTGTGTGTGTTGTTGGGGTGTGTGTGAGTTGTGAGGTGTGTGTGTGTGAGGTTGAGGTGTGTGTGTGTGTGTGTGTGTTGGTGAGGTGTGTGTTGTTGTTTGAGTGTGTGTGTGGTTGGTGATGTGTGTGTGTGTGTGTTGGTGGGGTGTGTGTGTGTGTTGGTGGTGTGTGTGTGTGTGTGAGGTGTGTGTGTGTGTGGATGTGTGTGTGTGTGGTGGGGTGTGTGTGTGTGTGTGTTGGTGGGGGTGTGTGTGTGTGTGTGTGTTGGGGTGTGTGTGTGTGTGTGGGGTGTGTGTGTGTGTGTGTGTTGGGGTTGTGTGTGTGTGTTGGTGGTGTGTGTGTTGGTGGGGTGTGTGTGTGTGGTGGTGTGGTGTGTGTGTGTTGGTGGTGTGTGTGTGTGTTGTGGGGTGTGTGTGTGTGTGTGTGTGTGTGTTGGTGAGGTGTGTGTGTGTGTTGGTGGGGTGTGTGTGTTTGGTGGGGTGTGTGTGTGTGTTGGTGGTGTGTGTGTGTGTGTTGGTGGGGTGTGTGTGTTGGTGGGGTGTGTGTGTGTTGGTGGGGTGTGTGTGTGTGTTGGTGAGGGGTGTGTGTGTGTGTTGGTGGGGTGTGTGTGTGTGTGGTGGGGTGTGTGTGTGTGTTGGTGGGGAGTGTGTGTGTGTGTGTTGGTGGGGTGTGTGTGTGTGTGTGTGTGTGTGTTGGTGGTGTGTGTGTGTGTTGGTGTGAGGTGTGTGTGTGTGTGTGGTGGGGTGTGTGTGTGTGTGTGTTGGTGGGGGTGTGTGTGTGTGTTGGTGATGTGTGTGTCTGTTGGTGAGGTGTGTGTGTGTGTTTGTGAGGTGTGTGTGTGTGTTGGTGGGGTGTGTGTGTGTGTGTGTGTGTGTTGGTGAGGTGTGTGTGTGTGTGGGGTGTGTGTGTGGGTTGGTGAGGTGTGTGTGTGTGTTGGCGAGGGTGTGTGTGTGTTGGTGAGGTGTGTGTGTGTGGTGGTGGTGTGTGTGTGTGTGTTGGTGGGGTGTGTGTGTGGAGTTAGTGAGGGTGTGTGTGACTTGGTGAGGGTGTGTGTGTGTGTGTGTGTTGGTGAGGTGTGTGTGTGTGTGTTGGTGAGGTGTGTGGAGTTGGTGAGGTGTGTGTGTGTGTGAGTTGGTGGAGTGTGTGTGTGTGTTGGTGAGGTGTGTGTGTGTTGGTGAGGTGTGTGTGAGTTGGTGTGTGTGTGTGAGTTGGTGTGTGTGTGTGTGTGTTGGTGGGGTGTGTGTGTGTTGGTGAGGTGTGTGTGGGGTGGTGGTGTGTGTGTGAGTGTTGGTGAGGTGTGTGTGAGTGTGGGTGTGTGTGGTGTTGGTGGTGTGTGTGAGTGTTGTGAGGTGTGTGTGTGTGTTGGTGGTGTGTGTGTGTGTGTTGGTGGGGTGTGTGTGTGTGTTGGTGGTGTGTGTGTGTTGGTGAGGTGTGTGTGTGTGTGTTGGTGGGGTGTGTGTGGTAGCCTAGTGGTGAGGCCGGGATACACACCTAACAGTCTGCGGGTACAACTAGTTAGTATCCAGTACAGTTTATAGTAATGATCAGGCCCATTACTGAGGTCTGCTGGGGTCTGTGGTGCAAGTCAACCCGGCCCCGTGTCCAAGTAGGCCCTTTTCTAAATAGGCCCTTGTGCTTGTATGAGCCCTTGTGCTAGTAGGCCTTTGTCATAATAGGCCCAATTTCTAATAGATCGCAGTTCTAATGTGTCACAGAGTTAAAAGGTAAGTTGTGATAGAGACAAGTGCCAATAGACCTCAGTGTAACCTGGGTATTTGTCCACCTCTAGTTGTGATCTCTCTCTCTCTCTCTCTCTGCAGGTCCGGATTCCTGTGAAATTTACGACAAAAAGGTAAACAACAAAATATAACAGAAAACGAAGTCATATCTCTCAAGGGGTGACTTCTTCAGACCGTAAATTACCTTGAGAGATAATTACCCTTAATGACTTGATTCAATTAAAAGGAAACACTGGAGGAAGTGACTTTCATTATGTGTGTGTGTGTGTGTGTGTGTGTGTGTCTCATTGGCTGCGTCCGTGTGAAAAAATAGGGCGTTTCTGAGCGAATAGCGAAGGAAAGATAGAAAGACAAACATTTTGAAACTAAGAAATAGAAAGGTGGCCACTAACCACCAAAACCATAGGTAGTTGTCAGTGTACACGCCATAAGATCCTATAGTTTCTTAGAATACCCTACCCCAACTGAACTGATCAACAGGTGTACGGTGGCCATAATTCTGTGGTTTTCCTTCCTGTGTGGGCGGATGTAGGTAACTGGACTGACACACGCACACACACACACACACACACAGGCTAGCACAGACAAACAGACACACACCTTACGTAAGTCTTCCCGTATTAAGAGATAGTAATTCTTCTTCCCGTGTGAGACCAACAGAAGTGTTATAATAATCTGGGTTACGAGGTACAGACTGTGTCATGTTTACGTCAATGTTGCTCTCGGCCTCCGGCAGAAATGGCTCTGTCGTCCATCCCACTTTCCCCAATGCTAACCCCTCTCTCTCTCTCTCTCTCCCTTCTTCTCTCTCTCTCCTACTTTCTGCTGTTTTTATGTTTGTTTATCTTTATTAGCGTGTGGGCTGTTGGTTATGTTAACAGGTGGTCGTGACAACATCTCGACTTTCCCTCCGCCTCCCCCCATCGCTCCTTCTGTTGTGTTTCTCACGTGTTTGTGTGTACCAGACTGCTTCTGTTGTTGTTGTTTTATGTTATGGTGAGTTATTGTCTCTCTCTCTCTCTCTCTCTCTCTCTCTCTCTCTCTAAATGCGTACAGTATCTGGAGTGTGACAGTGTTAGCGTGACAGCACACGAGCTAGTGACAGTCATAATCTCTGTCATAAGCAGTCATTGTGTTCTGTGGAGTTAGAAGAGTAGGGAAAGTAAGGAAGTAGGGGAAGTAGGGAATGAGAAGGAAGGGAGAGGGGAGTCCCTGGGAGAAACTCTTATTCTTAAGGTCAGGAGGAGGATTTACCAGCCCCCCTTCACCACCGACCCAGAGCCAACACCCTCACCTGGGCACCTCTTCCCATCACCACCTCTCCCCTTCCAGGTGGGTGAGTGGATGATGGTGTAGGTGGATGGGTGATGGTGTAGGTGGATGGGTGATGGTGTAGGTGGATGGATGGCCATGTTGAGTGAGTAATGTATGTGGGTGGGTGGGTGATAGCGTGGGTTCATAATCATTCCAAATCACGATACAGTTTCACTCTCAAATATCAAATGCGTTCCTCAGGCTGGTTATGTAATATGCTGTACTCTATCGATCTGTCTATATCGGTTGGTTAGGTTAGGAGTGAGAGGGGTGAGTGGGGAGGTGGTGTGAGTGTGAGGGGTGAGTGGGGGTGTGAGGTGAGTGGGGAGTGTGAGGTGGTGAGAGTGTGGTGGTGGCAGGTGTGTGGGGGTGAGTGGGAGTGTAGGGGTGAGTGGAAGTGTGTGAGGGTGGGTGGGGGTGAGAGGAAGGTACAACATCCTTCTCTTGTGTGTTGTGTAAGGTTTCAGGTCCTATGGTGAGCCGCTGTGGTGAGGAGAGCCGCTGCTGATGATAACTATGATGATGATGTTTCAGGGTATGGTAGTGGTGTTGGTGTGTACGTGGGCGTGCACCGTGGGCGGGACTTACGGCGCACCCGCCCCTCTACTTGGTGTTACCAGCGGGCCCCAGCAAGCAGCACAAATGGGTGGCCGGCTACTCCGACCACCTGCCGCTCTACGTCCCCAAGCCCTATATCATCCCTAAGTGGGTGCCTCACGTGGACCCCACCTACACTGCCTTCTGGGTGGCCCACACGCCCGCACCCACTAAGGGGCACAGCCTGGAAGCCGCTCACGCCAGCGTCCACCTTGCACCAGGCTTTGGCCCTCCAAGGAACTCTGTAGTGGTTTCATCTGGCGGGTACAACAGGAGGTTCTCCACCACCCCCGCTCCATGCCGCCCCCTTACCTAACACCCCCCTTCCCCTCGCCTCCACCGTGTCTGCTCAGGACCCCTCCCACCTGCTCCAGCTCCCCTCGGTGTACCTTCTGCCCTCAAAGTCTCCCCCCACCTCAGACCCAACCTTCCTGCCTCCCAAGAAGGAGGACATCCTTCACCAGAGTGACGTGGTCTCCAACTCTGTAGTACAGGATAGTGGTGTTGGCCATACCTCCTACACCCAACTGTAATGCTTGCTGCCCTCTCCTTCTCTCTTATTTACGGACACACACACACACACACACACACACACACACACACACACACACACACACACACACACACACACACACACACACACACACACACACACACACACACACACACACACACACACCTACCTGCAGCTTCCCTCACCTAGTTGTATACTGTATATAGTTGCTTAACTAACCTGCCTCCTCGTGCCTGTCTGCCTCTTCAGTACATGACGCTGCCCACTAACTCTAACTCCTTCTTGATTGCAGATGGTTCTTTTGGTGGTCTCTTCCCTACTAACCATGGACCTAACTCTGGCGAGCTACAGTAACAACCTTATCAACCTGATCATTCGTCCTGCGGGTCGCAGTCGCTCCTTCAAGTGGCTCGGCCGAGGAGACATTGACAACATTCCCATCCATGTTCCCCGGCCGGTCTTCCTCCCTCGCTGGCTCCCCAAGGATAGGCCAGAGTATGTGGCCAAGTGGGTCCCTACCACGCCCTCGCCACACGCCCGGAAACCTTCCTCTGATTACTCTGGGTTCGGTGATCTCAGGTCTAACTCTGTAGTTGAACCATCAGTCTCAACAACCTATGATGCGGCACTGGTCCGCGCCTCTGAGACACCGCTTACTGGCTATGCTCCTCCCCACCCAGACGATATCATCTCTGAGACGCAAACGAGAAGCAACGTCGCTCCCGCCGACAGCACATCGCCCGCCGTTGTGAAACCTCCACCTTCAGAGTACTTCTCCCAACAAGAAGCTCCGGTGCTCCCCGTGACGGCCATCAGGAGTCAACTGAGTGTGTCCCCTCCAGCACCACTACAGCCCACCTTCAGCGCCCTCATACAAGACGAAGCCTCTGTGCAGATCATAGACTTCGGTCCCCCTGAACCCGGCAGCATCATCGTCGAGGGCAACAGCATAGACGTTCTAGAAACTACCGCTGACGATTTTCTTGTGAGTGCCATGATTGACGGCACTCTGACAGCGTTCCACCCCGCCGCCGTCACCACCACCCTGGGGGGCGCCGTGATCCAGGACAACACTGTTCCTCCTGAAGGTGATGACGTGGTGTTCATCGTAGGGCCTAACGATGACGTGGTGAGGTCTACCTTCACCCCGCACACCACCACACTCCTCCTCGATGACGATGACCTTCAGTCCTCGCTCGATAACCCCGGCAAGACTCTGGCGTCCCCCTCCGTCATCACTCTGCCGCTGGAAGTCCCACAAGCAGACGTCATTACTCAGGAAAATGAAGTGAAGTTCATCTTTGGCGACTCTCACCCACAGAACGCTGAGTTAACTCTGAGACACAACCAAGGTTCACAGTTACCTCACAACCAAGGTTCACAGTTACCACACAACCAAGGTTCACAGTTACCACACAACCAAGGTTCACAATTACCACACAACCAAGGTTCACAGTTACCACACAACCAAGGTTCACAGTTACCACACAACCAAGGTTCACAGTTACCACACAACCAAGGTTCACAGTTACCACACAACCAAGGTTCACAGTTACCACACAACCAAGGTTTACAGTTACCACACAACCAAGGTTTACAGTTACCACACGACGCCTCACTAAGCCAAGAGTTTCAGCCCAGTCCAGTTTTTAATGTAAATCAAGACCCTCTAACCAGTGAAGACTTTCAGCCCAACCCGGAGTTTATATCAACGCTCAACTCACAACCCAATTTAGAATTTGTGTCTGAGGGAAATTTCGAAAATGATCCCGAAATCCTATTTAACGATAATGCTCAGCAGCCATCAGGGAACTCAGAAGAAACAAGACCCGTGTTGTTGCCCGGCGATAGTATCTTAATCACTGTGGGGTCCAGCCAAGACGTTCAGTTTAACAATGACTTTGAGTCCAGTCGCACGTTCCAGTCTAGGGAGAGTGTTGGTGCAGCTGATCCCGAGGACCTCATCACGTCCCGGGCGGCACCCCTGGCCAGACCAGCATTGATGGCCCCGCCCGCATTGCCGCCCCTGCTAGACGGCCGCGCCCTCACCCACCTCACCTCCCTTCCCGTCACTGACTTTATCCCGCAACCAGTGGTGGTCCCCCTCGTTCCGTCGTCCATCACGCTGGACCTACCTCAGGAGGACCTCCGGGGCAGGCAGGCTCGGGTTCTCTCTGGTACACACTCGTTCCCTGACCGGAAGTTCGAAGCCTCCCAGATACTGCCATACGGCGCCCGCTTCCACCCTAGACGACGGCAGCACCCCAGGCGGATGTTCTTCGGCTGAAGGAAGGAGGAACACGCCATCAGAAAGTCTTTACAGAATCGTAGGTTAAAATTCTCTGTGTCAACCTGAATCATTTCACCCAATACACTAACATGGCGGCCAGAGTGGTGGTCATACTGCACGGACATTCTCTCTCTAGGAAAGATTTATTCTCTTATTAACAGACAATTTTTCAATTACAAATCTGAAAATCCGAAGTTAGACAACGTGACTTGATACAAAACTGTTAAACTAATTTTTCGGGTGAAATAAACCAACCTAACCTTTCCTAACTTAAAACTAAGCCTGATCTAACCTTAGCCTAGCATAAACCAAACTAATACTACCACAGAATCGTTAGGTTAGCGGCCTAACAAGATCAATGTTCTATTTTATCCACTCTTGTTTGGGGATATCTGTCCAACATTGCGACATTGATCACCTTCGACACTGTAGCCGAATACTACAGGTGTGTGTATGTGTAATTATCTGTGATTTTTTAATACATTTAAATGCAATTATATAGATAAATTTATTAAATGGTAACCTTCAGTGTTAGGTAACCATTATTATTAGTAGGAGTAGTAGTATTGTTGTTGTTGTTGTTGTTGTTATTTCATTAGTGGTAGCAGCAGGATTGTCATCATTCTTGTTAGTGCTCTTATTATCAGTTATTATTGTTATATATTTCATTATCATTGTTATTATTATCATTGTTATAATTGTTATTATTAATTATCATTGTTATTATTGTTATTATTATTATCATTGTTATTTTTTTTATTATTCATTGATTATTATCATTGTTATTATTGTTATTAATATCATTATATCCATACACTTGTAATACAAAACATCACTACAGGCAGCGAGCGGCGCGCGAAGGTTGGTCTCTCTTAAGTTTGTGCAGATGGTGAGATGCTTTACTGTACGCCAGGCACTGTTATACTTTATCATCTTCGCCAATGATCGGCTCGTTAGCCGCTTGGGCGGTCGATCACGTCTCAGTTAAACACTGTTGGCAAGAACCGGGCATGCACCGGCTCCTGAATGTACCTGAACCTACTTTATTGTTGGTCAAGTCTGGTCTTGAAAGAGCTCACACTCGGTGGTGTCACAACACTCTGGCAGGTTGTTCCAAGTGTATAGTTTCCAGCATGTCATTTATGCAACAAACAAACAACAACGGGCCCAGCACACAGTGCCGGGTTAAGACTTTCGTAGGCCTTAGGCACCTCCAAGATATGGGGCCCCATTTGACAGCATATTAACTAATAACACAAGCTAGTACCTAATTATAAAATGTGATGTCGAAAGAATAAGATTCAGTGATGTTTGCCATGAATTGAGTAAAAGAAAATGGGTTAGATCAGCTGTTCTTGTACAGTACAGAAATAGTTTTGTTTACAAGAAGCACAGCTAGCTGGTGGACACTAATAGGATTAAGTAATAAATAAATGGAAAAAAAGTACCTCAGTATCAATTTAATAATAACCTGTAGAAAAAGGGGAAGAAAAGTTCTCGTTTTATTTTTCGTAGGCCCCCAATATCTCGTAGGCCCTAGGCACTGTGCCTACTGTGCCTAATGGATAATCCGGGCTTGCCAGTACAGTGCCCTGTGGTACCCCGCTTGTTATGGGTACCCATGACGATTTCGTGCCATTAATCACCACACATCATTGTTTGCTGTCTTGTATAAAGTCTCCGATCCACGCTAGGACACTAACCTCAAATCCCGTACCCTTCCAGTTTAATTTTCAGCCTTTCATTGGGGTACTCTGTCGAAAGCTTTGGCAAAATCTAGGTCTACTGTATATTGTCGATGTTATCACCCCGTTCCAGAATTTGGGTCCAAACATCCAGGACCTTGAGTACTTGTGTTAAGCAGGAGCGCCCCGGCATAAAACCGTGTTGGCAATCCTTTACAAGGTTGTTTCGTAGTACATGTTCCATCATGGCATCTCTTATAATGCTCTCAAGTACTTTACATACTATGCTGGTCAGGCTCACTGATCTATAGTTATTTGTGGCGTGACAATCACCCTTCTTGAACATAGGACTCACATAAGCCATATTCCAGTCATCGGGAACCTTTTGCTCCTCCAGGCATCTGCAGAACAGGATCTTCAGGGGCTCAGCAAGCTCGTTGCACAACTTCTCTTAGCACTCTGGGAAGCACTCTGTTAGAGCCGGGACTCTTATGAACCTTTAGCTTTGACAATTTGTTTCCAAAACACTCTTCTGAGAACACAATGTGCGTCAGCGTTGTGTCAAGTAATCTTTCCTCATTTCTTCTCCTTTTTTATTCGAGAATAAGCTGCGGCCAAACTCACTTCTGCTGGCGTCCTCAGCAACCAGTACCCATTCAACTATTAGGACTGGTTGCTGTAGACTCCTGTCTTTCGTTTGACACCTCCTCCCTCCTCCTCCCCACCCACCATGCTCTCGATGTAAATTAAGATAAATTATTATTATTATTATTATTATTATTATTATTATTATTATTATTATTGTTGTTGTTATTAGTATAATTATACATAATTTCCTGTCGAACTCTTTTCTTATCCCATGAATGATAGTGGATACTATATATATATATATATATATATATATATATATATATATATATATATATATATATATATATATATATATATATATATATATATATATATACTGAGTATAGATGAAATACTTAGGTGTTTAAAGTTAACATTAGGACAGCGATCAAGTACAGGTCACCGAGCCCGATGGTGACGGTCGACTGCTGAGAATAATAAAGAACCAAATAGAAACAAAGAAAAGGTCAAAGTATAAAGCACAAATTACTTCTCTAAAGTAATTATACTTACTTTTAAATTTATAAAGTTAAGTCTCACTATAACAAACAACACTATGATAGCGGGGTCACCTGAGTCACTGGCATTCCAAGTTGATGACAAAGTTGACTTTTTTTATATCGACATGAAGGCTGGAATACACTTGAAAACTAACGGTACTTAAGTACTCACATTTTCACGGTAGGCTATATGTAGGCCTTGCTGACGTCACCCAGGTTGTAATATGTGTGCGCTCTCTGACTGCTTGATTTAGAGTGATAACGTCGTTGACTATCCAACAGAGACGTGACCAACCTCCCCAGCTGCTAACAGGCCAATCAGTGGCGAAGAAGATAAAACAAAGTACACTAAAGGAAGATGATTGCTTTATCTTACAACTTTAATGCTGTAAAGTAACATTAGGTGTGATGGTGGATGTATGGAAGAAATCAAAACAAAAACAGGTCAAGCAAAAATAGCATTAAATAATCTAAAAGACCTAATGAAGAGGGACATTATCTTCAGTGTGAGAAAAAGGCGGCTGAAAGGTTTTATATGGCAAGGATTATTGTATGGGGAAGAAGCGTGGACACTTTATACACCAGAAAGAAGTTAGGGGCCTTTAAAATATAATTATAGCTGAGGGAATAATAACAGAAATATTAATGGGCAGGGTGGTCAGGGGAAGGCAGAGACTAGGATGAATGAATGAATGAAACTAAAAACTGGGTCCCCAAGAGAGATAAAAAATAATAATTTTACAGGATTGTTAAAAACAGCCCGAGAACTTTTAGAGTGGAAGAGTGTGGTCGCCAAATCTCAGACATGAGGACAGTACTCTGACTGATTGAGTGACAACTGTAATAAAAAAGTAAAGAAGTTACCCATATTACAGTTTTGTTTTCTTTAATTGTATCATAGAAAATAGACATAAATGAACAGTTTCAGGCAGGACTTAAATAACTTTGAATGAAATTAAATGCGCTAATTAAATAACTTTGAATGAGATTAAATGCGCTAATTAAATAACTTTGAATGAGATTAAATGCGCTAATTAAATAACTTTGAATGAATTTAAAGGTGTTATCGTAGCATTAGAGAGACCATCCGAGTCTCACTTTAATTAAATGGCTGACAATAACAATAACAATAATATTTATATAAAAAGTCATTATTTGCGCGGGAACTTCGTAGAAGAAAAGTGTCTTAGAAATTTCTGAACTATTGATTGTAATGATAAGATTCTTGAGAATCGGGTTGTAATAATGATAATAGTAATAATAATAATAATTATTATTATTATTATTATTATTATTATTATTATTATTATTATTATTATTATTATTATTATTATTATTATTATTCAGCACAGAGATTATATTAAAGATATTTTAAAAACAAAATGTTCAGATAATGGAACTTTAGTCAATTATTGTAGGTTATTAGCAAAAATTTATAAAAATAAATGGATTTCAGGATTATTAGGAACCTTAGTACTGCATATTGGTTTCTGTTCCATTATTTCCATTTTGAGACAAAAAAACAAAGATAACATACCGTAGTTTATGTGAACGCTTTAATTTTATACATACATACATAAAATTAAAGCGTTTATGTAAATTATGGTATATATATATATATATATATATATATATATATATATATATATATATATATATATATATATATATATATATATATATATATATTCTATCTTTCCTCAGTGTTATGACTCAGGTAAACCATCAGTTGCGCCATGGTGCTGCCATATGACATTATCTCTTAAACACTTTTCACCGTGGACTTGTGACACAGATAAGATAATAACCGAGATAATGGCGATAAATGAATATATTTTAGATAAGGATATCCCAATGTAACAGAAAAATAAAACACCTTTCTATCAGCATGACCTTGCATAAACTGCATAACACAATTGGTATGTCGTCAATAACACTGGGAAGGAGTTTGGGGTTACCGGCAGATTGAAATTATTCCTTTAAAATTAATACTAATCTCTATTGGATGATTTTATACTATTAAAAGTTCATAAAGTAGCCTTTTTAATGTTTTTATCAAGTATATAAGTAGGGGTGTTGTTATACAAGAGACTGGGGAGAGAGTAGAGAGTGGTGAAGGGGAGCTAGTGAGGTCCGGCAGCTATGAGTGGTGTGGCGGCCTTACTACCCCGAGCGTTGAGGTATTCGTTATTAATTCGCTCCTACCGTACATGTACCACTAATACCACACGTCTTGCACCCTTCACATCACCTCTTCTAGCAGTCGAGTCATCCTGGAGCCGGGAATTATCAAGAAGGAAGTTAATAGTGAGAGGAGAAGGAAGAAAAGGAACAGTGGGGGTTTGTAGCAGTGCTGGGTTGAGGGTGGTAGGGTCGGAATCCTACTCCACCATGGCTCCTATCACCACCCAGGGCCTCACCCCTTTACAGGTGGTCGAGAATTCCATCAAGGAGAATAAAGTGATGGTATTTAGCAAGTCCTACTGCCCCTTCTGCCATAAAGTAAGTCTCGTCTTAATGTCTTGGTTATCACGTGAGAAATTCCTTGTGAGACTTTATTGTAATTTTTTGTTTTACCTATTAAGCTGATATATATATTTGTAATGTTGATTTGTTTCCTATATAGTTGTCTTAGCTGCATTGATTCGATATTTATTATAATCAAGTATAAACTGGTTGAATCTAAATATTTCCTATACTCAGGAGAATTGATTGACTATGTCCTTGATTATGATTTAAAATGTTTCCTACAATTAAATCAACTGACTAAGTATTTTTCAAATACTCAGAATGAACTTAAAATTATCTAACATAATTACAGGTGAGCATTAGTTATTCACCAATAAAATGTTAAGGTGGGAATCACATGGAAAGTGTTAAAAAAGTTTGAATCATTTTAGAGTGTGTATGATGACTAGAATAAGCCATTGTGAGGTTTATAGTTTGCTCAATAGACAGTTTTATGCCAACCTAACCTAACATTTTAATCCTAATGCCTCAGCCATAATATAATGTAACATCTTAATCCTAACGCCTCAGCCCTAATATAATGTAACATCTTAATCCTAACGCCTCAGCCATAATATAATGTAACATCTTAATCCTAATGCCTCAGCCATAATATAATGTAACATCTTAATCCTAACGCCTCAGCCATAATATAATGTAACCTCTTAATCCTAACTCCTCAGCCATAATATAATGTAACCTCTTAATCCTAGCGCCTAACATCGCACCCGTAATTTAACGTAACCTAACATCTTTCCGTAATCAATTGATATTCGGTAATGACAAACAACGAAGCTATTCTAAATTTTATATGTGGAGATAGAACAATTTTTTTTAAATAATCCATAGTGATAATTGACAGAAAATGCCTTAAAAAATATAGTGTTTTTCACTGTGTTTCACATGAGTATAACCTCTCTGTTACCAACTTTGGGTAAAAACACTCAAAAGTGACACAATATCATTACACATGTCTAACTAAACCAGAGAAACCAGAAGGACCTGAACCTTCTTTACAAAATGTTTTTCATGCCAGTGTTTGTTAAATAATTATCCCAGAAGCTGTTACCTTATACAATTTATCATTCATCCTAACCTAACCTAGCCTAATATAACCTAATTCTAGTTCAGTAAACTTAACCTAACCATTAGCTGCTGCGTCTGTGCCAAGTCATCAAGAGTCACCACAAACAGGACACAGCCAGCCAGCCCCGGCTGTGATCAGAAATGTTCGCTGTACAAGAATAAAAGACTTGATTTATGTTAACGTAAACAAATACCAGTTTTTCTTTGTTGTAGTATATTGTATTTGTTCTGGACATGCTTATCAGCTTTCAGTCGTTAGGTTAGGATTTTTGTCTGAGTGTACATTTGTAAATATTTTTTTTCATGATTCATAAAAGGGATTACTGTACCTGAATTACCTGAAGATTCCCTCTCCCTACCCAAGCTTAATTTACCTGAAGATGACATTAAGAGTTAAGAAGCATAAAAAAGAGAGTCTGAGCGGTACAGTACTCGCCGCTAACTCTTGCAAGTGTAGAAAATACTCGTAAGCATTGATGATGACTAGTTCTACATTAGTAACTGAGTAAAGACTTAATTTTTGTCTCTCTGACATCACGGAGATGTTACATTTAGTATTTTATTGGGCTAATACTGTACTAGACAATTAAATTCAGCAGAGAGTGGACCCCATGCACATACATCTACTGTACTTTCAATTACCTCGCACCGAATTCTAGTTAAGTGTGATGCATTTAGTAATTTTGGGAAGGAACTTTTACAATTGTTAGTGAGCCCCCTGACCCTGGTTCCCAAATGTCATCTCTATTTCATGTAAAAACAAGTATTTTGAGCCTCAGTTAATATATTTTCAGACCAAAAGAATGAGCAGAAAATATATTAACTGAGGCTAGGGAAAAGCTTATTGAGCCCAGAATACAGTAACATCTCTGTTAGCCGGAATCCCTCAAACCTGGAACTCTCCAAATACCTGTAGCTGGAATTTAATTTTTTCGGAAAATCGTTCCTAAAACAGGAATTTTTCAGAAAATTCCGGCTTTGGGAACTTTGTACTGGAAAATTTTGAGAATATTTCTCCAGTACAGTACCCAGAAAATTCCGAGGGGAGAGGAATATTTTCCGGGTTTGAAAAATGAAAATCAGGTGCATTTTCCAGAAATTCCGAGAACACTTCCGTTAACCTGAAAATTCCTGGGATGAGGGATTTTTTCCGGCTTTGAGAGCGTCGTCTAGTTACCCGTAAATCTCTCATTCCCGGAAGTGCTCTGCACCTATTGTTCCGGCTAATGGAGATATCATTTTTACATGAAATAGAACTTATACACTACTGTATTGTTATTAGCGTATGATACATTCTTGGAGATCACAAGCATTAAAAACAGGAAAATGTCCTTATTGCTATAATACTAAATCTAATTGTACAACATAAATTGTACATCATGAAATACAGTAGCTCATATTTAATGCATAAAATGGCCTCCTTCCACACTCAAAACATCTGGGCAACTTGACACCCCCATCAACAATCTTCTTGACCCCTCGTGGATGTGGGTCCATCTGTGCTGAATACAGTCGTCTGACGTTAACCAGAAAACAAGTGAGATATATGTACTGGTATTTTAGTCATCTTTGTTTAAGGAGCAGGACCTCTCACACAGATGACGTCATCGTAGTTATGAAGGAATTGCCTCGTGTACAGCATTAGGCAAATCTCCAATTTCAAAGTGATTATGTGTGTTTATGTAGTCCTTCTCAACAACAAGTGTGTACTTTTTGTTGATACCACACAAGGCCTTAATAACATGGTCATGACAGAGCTTCATCATCAAGTTATTATCCTATAATTATGAAGTAACAAGCCTAGATGTACAGTACAGTATATGATCATTTAACATACATATACTTAATTGTCTTTACTTTCCTTTGAGCATTCAGAACAATTAAGTGTCCTCCAATAAAGGGAGAGTGTGTGTGTTGCTCTCCAGTATAGTCACCCGGCACCTGTCACAAAAGGGCTTGCCAGGGCGAAACAAGAAATAGTTTATCGTAAATTAATATATCTTTGATCAAGCTGATACAAGTAGCTATGTGAGGAGTGTTGTTTGAGGTTGCTCTCCCAAAACTCACTACTTGAAGGGGAAAACTGTTCAGAAAATGACTTGTTATATGAATCTTGTAAGGTAAGATTCTCTGGTGATAATATCTTGGTAGAGATTCTGAAATAAGTAACATGATATTTTTTTATACTAGTGGCTGCCAGATGGTTTATATCAGTAAATGGGATGCAAGTCTTTCAACCTTCCACAGAAACTCTCCTTTGGCGAACAGAATGATTCTTCCTTATGATCAAGTGTGAACATGTTTCTTATCAGTGTACAGTATACAGGTGTACACTCACTCCAAAAAGTGGCTTTACCATTTTGTGTCAAACAACATGACACACTGGACGAAAGATTTTGACAGCAGGAGTCACGGCGTTCATTTTTAAATTCATTGGACCCTTCCGTGACGACTGTCTGGGGCGAGTGTGGTGCTGTACTTAAATTTTGGACAAGATTTTATGTTAATTTAAGCATTTTTTTAATGTTTCAGGTGAAGGACCTGTTGAACCAGTTAAATGTGGAGTACACAACTCTGGAGCTTGACCAAATAGGTGAGGTGAAATGCCCATTGTTGATCTTAGGAGGTGGTGGTCCTGTGTATGTCTGTGTCACTGTTAATGTTGGAAGGTGGTAGCTGTGTGTTATTCCTGGCTGTCTCCCAATAATAAAATAATAAGTTTTTCAGCATGATAGTGTGGGAGAATCTTGTGGCTGCTGTACCTATACAATAAAGGTGTGAGTTATACCTATCATGAACCCTTGTGTCAGCTGTGTGTATCTGGGTGACTTCCCTTGGCCTTGAAGCTTTGATAACTATAACAGAGAGAGAGAAGTTGTCAGCGTAGATTTTTATTTTGGTATTTTTCTGTGGATTTATTTATTTATTTCCACGAACACGCTGGATGGGAAACTATTTAAGCACGAGTTTGTATATACATGTTTACTTAACCTCAACTGTACCATAGAAATGGGTATCAGTAATGGTTATTGTGGGTATTATTGTATGCAGCTTTGAGATTAGATTAGTGCCACAGCTGTAAACAATGTGTCCAGGATATGTGTGGGCATGCCTGGGATAACCCACGACAAATTGACAGGATATTTCACCACTCTTTACTCAGTGTTGACTATGGATTTTTTTGCGTTTTTTACCGTAAATATAGAATTATGGGTTAAGACATGGTGAAGGGATTGTGGATTGAAGTAAAGATTCCCCTGAGCACCACACCAAGATTACCTGCACATAGTACAACATGATACAGTAATCCGTGTTTTATTCATCTGAACCTTACTTATGGCTTCAGTTCAACGTGGAAATTTTGACAGGGATGAAAATTACCGTCATTCACTCTTTCATTATAATTTACTGTGTATACCACATCTGTATAAAGTATAGTTACTGTATAGAAAATAATTTTATTACCTTTTCAAGTTACTAAATATTGAGCCTCTACCAATAGTTGTCATAGTTCCCTCTAATGGTGGTGTCAATCAGCCTACCCAGGTTTTTGCTCATTATTCTGACCTACTTATTACAGGACGGAAAAGTGCAAGAAAATGTGAAAAGCCCAAAATAGCCGATCAGCTGGAGAATAATGATTAACTTCTGTTTATAAGGAGAGAGTTGGAAGTTGAAGCAGTTGGTTGGTTGGTAATGGTGGTGAAGAAGGAAAGGTTTTGTGGAGGACGTGACATAACCCTAACTCCTGCTGTGTGAGTCATGGGTTTATATCTGTCAGGGTCATGCTTACTCCACAGTAAGGGTGCTTGTTGGGGGTACAGTACAAAGGAGTAAAGAAACATATAGTGGTGCATGGTAAAAGAAGTGCTTGCTTGTGTTTCATCTTGCCTGTTGCTTTACATACTGTCATACTACATAAGGAGAGCTGAATTTTTTGAAGGAAGCTCGACAGTACAATACTTTGATTTGGGTAGAATTATTGTTGTACAAACCTGGCTCTCTGTTCTTGGCAGGTACGAGCCTTCTTGGAAGAAACAACGTGTGACTGGTACCATGTGTGGGCCAGTGCTGGTAGTATCCTCACTGGCTTGTCACAAAACCCAGCTGGCTAATACAAATATTCACACTATTGGAGATCTATCTTGGGTATATTCACACTATTGGAGGTCTATCTTGGGTATATTCACTATTGGAGATCTATCTTGGGTATATTCACACTATTGGAGGTCTATCTTGGGTATATTCACACTATTGGAGGTCTATCTTGGGTATATTCACACTATTGGAGATCTATCTTGGGTATATTCACACTATTGGAGATCTATCTTGGGTATATTCACACTATTGGAGATCTATCTTGGGTATATTCACACTATTGGAGATCTATCTTGGGTATATTCACACACTATTGGAGATCTATCTTGGGTATTATTCACACTATTGGAGATCTATCTTGGGTATATCTATTGGGTATATTCACTATTGGGTATATTCACTATTGGGATCTATCTTGGGTATCTATCTTGGGTTCACACTATTGGAGATCTATCTTGGGTATATTCACACTATTGGAGGTCTATCTTGGGTATATTCACTATTGGAGATCTATCTTGGGTATATTCACACTATTGGAGATCTATCTTGGGTATATTCACACTATTGGAGGTCTATCTTGGGTATATTCACACTATTGGAGATCTATCTTGGGTATATTCACACTATTGGAGATCTATCTTGGGTATATTCACACTATTGGAGATCTATCTTGGGTATATTCACACTATTGGAGATCTATCTTGGGTATATTCACACTATTGGAGATCTATCTATCCTGTCTCAAGTCAAGTGATGTTTCAGTGGATCATCGTGACACACTGGGTTGGTTCATGAAAAGTCGCAATGTGAGGTCAGACGTGTTCCTTCGTTGGTGTCTTTGTCTGTCACAAAGAAGGGAAAAGGTTGTTTTTAGATGGCTATCAGCTTTCAGGATATTCACTGTGGGCGTGTGTTCAATGCCTTCAGGTTTTCCAGTGTAAAATAATTATAATTTATTTGAATTGTTGCCAGATTTTGTGATGTAAGGACACCATCTAATAGCTACAGTTTATATATAGCAGCCTATAGGAGCTATACAGTATTTACAGATATTATAAGTAAACATTGGGACTCATTTATGGATATTTCCTTCACTGGTATTAGTTATTCTGTACATATTTTGTTTACATGTTGTCATAGGAAGACTGGAAGAACTGCAGCAACTACTGTGTCAAGGTCTGTTTATTCTTGGACCCAACCAGCATACATCATAGCAGGAAAAAATCCAGAGAGAAGGGGGATTTATTTTTTGATTGAAATGTTTATTTAATTTATATTATCCAACATATATTGTTCATTTAGTGATGGAAATAAAGAGGAGAGTTGTTTTTGCAGAAAATGGGTCGGAGGTACAGCATGCGTTGACAGAGATATCCGGCCAGAGGACAGTGCCCAACGTCTACATCAATGGGGAACATTTAGGAGGAGCAGACAAGACCTTTGACACTCATGCCAAAGGAGAACTATTACCCCTAATTAATAAGTCAGACCACACCTATGATTATGACTTGGTAAGAACTGTACTGCAATGTACCAATAAACTTATCACATGAACATAACAACATGAGATACAGGATTGATAACTGAAGTCACTTATCACACACACTCATACACCTGAGGATCATTAGTATTGTTATCTAAATAATGGAATTTTTCTCATCTTGTATTTACAGTATTTTGAAGTCAGTGAGCATAAAGATGTTAATATAAATAGTGTTCTGTCAACACACTCGTAGTATAGAACCTTAATGGATAACCACACACCTGTAGTCTGTTGACTCTAACTTTACAAATGAGGTCTGTGGGTCAGTCTGTAGCAAAGCAGCTGATTGGCTGGCAGACAGACACCTGAAGAGTCACTACACTACAAATATTTAATGTATTGTATTTATATTCTGATAGTTTAAGGGATTATAACTTTACTGTGTGACCTCTAATAATTTCCACACTTGAAGTAAAAATTAGTACTGTACTGTACATCAAACTCACGGGTAATATAGATATCATAAAGGGACCTTGAACGAGTTGAGTGACGTAAACTCCTCTTCACCACGTGATGTCATGGAGCACGGTGGAGGATGTTGCTGAAATTTTTTACTGTGTTTTGTGTTCCTTTTTGGGTATTTTTATTACCAGTGCATTTCACATACTAATTTTTGCTTCACCAAGTGCAGAAGTTCCAAGCATAATTTTTCTTCAAATCTTTGCCCAACAGGTTGTTATCGGCGGTGGATCTGGGGGTCTGGCAGCCTCCAAACATGCTGCAGATCTCGGAGCTAAAGTCGCCGTGTGTGACTTCGTGAAGCCAACCCCAAAGGGCACCACCTGGGGCCTGGGTGGTACCTGCGTCAACGTTGGCTGCATCCCTAAGAAGTTGATGCATCAGGCGGCAATACTCGGCCATGACTTGAAGGTTTGTCTTTGTCTGTTACCTTTAACCCCTTGAGTATGATGACTTATCCCTGGAGTATGATGATTTATCCCTTGAGTATGATGACTTACTTTACATCGTCTTACTCACAAACTAATTATGATATTGAAGGGGTCAAGACATTGTACTCGCAGGATTTATTCATTGTACAGTACTCTTAAAGATTACATCATTGTACTCAGGAAGTTTGGTCATCATACTCAAGGTTTAATGATATCTGTTTATTTAGTATAGGAAGGTATAGTTCAGGTGTCCTTAGTTATTACAGGTGTGTTAGTATTAGTGTTGTTGGTGGGATTATTATTAGTGTTTTGTTTTTACAAATTATTAATAGTATAAGCTACAACATATTACTGTAGGATGAGTCTGCCCTGTTCTGTAGTCTGGCCTCGTTGAGAGAGAATAATATTTGCCACAGGTTAAAGAGAAGTACAGTACAGTAATTGTCACGTTGCACAACTTCAGGATTCCCGGGAGTACGGGTGGGTGACGCCGGAGACAGTTACTCACGACTGGAATAAGATGGTGGAGGGGATCCAGAGCCACATAGGATCCTTGAACTGGGGCTACCGTGTCGCCCTCAGGGACAAGAAGGTGACTTACCTCAACGCCTACGCAACGTTCACGGACGAGCACACCCTTAAGGTATGTTGATGTTATCGTGTATGTTGTATTATCAGGCCTTTGTTTTGGATGGGGTATAACAGTGAAGTGAAGATGTTACAGTTGAGGACATGGTTAATACAGTACTGACCTAAAGTATGATATTTTGTAACTATTGACAATGATGTCCATGAATACTGTAATTGCTGAAATCGTAGAAACAATATCGGCCATCGTTCTTTTTAACCTACTGAGTGCATCGTTAAACATAATCTGGCCATGATTTTAATTTTGTTTAAGAAATAAAGAGAAAACAGAGTAAGACCAACAGTGTGCTTGTGTGATGGCTGCTGCTGACTGAGGAAGTTTGATCAGTAGAAAAACTTTGTCAAGCAAGCAATAGACAAATTTCACTCTGATGACATTTCCATAATAAAGTTTCATTGGTGCAGTTTGTCCTGTGTCTGTCATCATGTTGATATATTTATCCTGACACCAGAATGTTTTGTCATCATACTGTATAAAGGTTAAGTTGGCTCTTCTCCAAAATATTCAAAGTGTCTCACCACACATTTGTTAACTACATCTATAGTCAAGATGTTAGAGGAGGTGTAAAAGATTAAAATTGTATTGTATGTGTTTCCAGACTGTGGACCGCCGGGGCAAAGAAAAGGTAATCACATCAGATAAGTTTTTACTGGCGATGGGCGGACGTCCTCGCTACCCTGACATTCCAGGCGCTAAAGAGCATTGTATCACTTCTGACGATATATTCTCACTACCTCACCCTCCTGGGAAAACTCTCCTGGTGGGGGCTTCCTACATCGCCCTCGAGTGTGCAGGTTTCCTCGCTGGGCTCGGCTATGACACGACGGTGATGGTAGGTGGCTCAGTGTGAGAAATAGTACAAGTTTCTGTTATATCACATGTAGACGTTAATTGATGATTTAGCAAAACATGACAGAAGTTGTGATGTAAAATTAACGCTATTGTTCGCGTACAGGTGAGGTCCATCCTGCTGCGTGGCTTTGACCAGCAAATAGCAGAGAACATTGGGGCGTTCATGGAGAAGAACGGAGTCAAGTTTATCCGTGGTGCTGTACCGACATCTGTTGAAGAGGTTAGTGCGTGAGAATTTGTTTTTATTGAGACCTCTTATAATCAATGAGGGGACATTCATGGGGGCAAGAGGGGCAAATGAACCAAACTCGTGTTTCGAGATATGAGCGGTTTTGTTTCATGTACGTTAGATTGTGTGTATTTCAGTAACATACTGTATGAAATTAACAAAACAATAGGAAATTTAGTGGCTGACTATGATGTGTTTATCATAACTGGATAACTGACTGTGGTTTGTTTGTCATGACTGGCTGACTGTGGTGTGTTTGTCATAACTGGCTGACAACTTTGGTGTAATACAACAGGTGGAGGAAGGCACACCAGGCAAGTTGAAAGTGACAGCCAAGACCACCGACGGGGAGGAAATAACCGATGAATATAACACAGTGGTGGTGGCCATCGGTAGAGACCCCTGCACTGCTGACATCAGCTTACATGACATCAACGTAGAGATGGCCAAGTGAGTTCTACCTTTACTCATCAAATAGTTCTTGTATTGTTTTTATTATTGAAGTTTGGCATTAATTGTAGTCACTGTCATACACATGTAGATAATGATGTAGTACAGGACAGTAATAACAATATGAATTTACACAGTTTAATAATGTAGACTTTGTAGAGTAATTATGGATCTATACAGTGCCTGCCTCTGTATATATGGCATTTGAAGACCTTGGTTGATCTGTTGCAGCTTTATCTATTCTATTGCAATATGAGCTTTTTCAGTAATGGTACAAACTTCACAAGATTTACATGACCTATAAGTGCTGGTATCATCATCACCACCATAACAAACATCTCAGGTGCTCACTCTTAGTCACATCTGCCTTGGATAAGAACAAGTGAGGAATGTTATTGTATAAAATCATCTGAAACATTTCTTTTTTTAAATTCTTTATTGAAAAGTTTGTTTCTCTTCATTTTGTAGAAGTGGAAAAGTGGTTGTGAACAAGGAAGAACAGACGTCTGTTCCTCACATCTATGCTGTGGGTGACATAATTGAAGGTGGACTCGAGTTGACTCCAGTGGCCATCCAGGCAGGCCGGCTTCTGGCTAAGGTGAGTCTTACTCCACATCACAGAAATGGAATTATTGCATTAGAGGAAGTTGATTTTTTTATTATTGCTCTGTAGGAGTTATGAGTAGGTGACAGAGGTAATCCATCTGTTGTAGAAAGTTCCTTGTAGGTAACACACTCCATATAACACAATTGTATAAAAGATTATCCTCCTGGCTTAGTAGTGTCATTGAATTTGTTGATTGGAGGAATTAGGGAGGATTGTCTGATTTTTTTGGATTTAAAACAGTTTATGGATCTTAAAAGTGTGTGCCTGATTTTTCCCATGTTTCTTGGTGTGACCAACCTGTGCTTTAGGGTGAGAGAGAGGACTTACAGAAATTAAAGAAATTGTTTCATATTTCCACAGCGCTTGTATGGTAATGGCAAACTGCTGACTGACTATGTTAACGTTCCAACGACTGTGTTCACACCCCTGGAATATGGTTGTTGTGGCCTGTCCGAGGAGACGGCCATTGAGAAGTACGGCGAGGATGACATCGAGGTCTATCACTCCAACTACCAGCCTCTGGAGTACACCATTGCTCACCGCCCAGAAAATGACTGCTATGCTAAACTTATTTGCGTCAAGAGCGAAAATGTAAGTGTAATTTCTTAGTTTAGTCTGTAGTGTTGTGGATGGTGGCTCTGTACTGCACCTAATTATCCAGTTCTTCAGTGGCTTCTCTAACTTACAGCTCTTTGTTTCATTACAGAATAAATACAGTCTTTTGAACATTTATATCTGAGTGCTTTGCAGACCTCAGTCATATTATACAGTTCATATGTATTGAGCAAATTAATTTAATTATTTCTGGTGAATTAGAAGCTGGGGACTTAATTCATGGTTTAATGTTTATATGTAATAAATAAAATCAAAGTTTGCTTTAAAGATGGTGATAAAAAAATTAAGTAGAAAGATAAAAGTACTGTACAATATATGAGGATTTGATATGAAGGAGTACTTTTCTTCTATAGGATATGAATATTCATTAAAATAGTTGCCAAGAAGTTTAAGATGCGTATTGGAAAGTGTTTATCCAACTGGTAGTTAAGCCATCACCCAAAGTGTTCAGTGTTATCAGTCATTACTGTTGAGAGGCATTTAAGGTATTAAAAAAAAAAAAGAAGGAATTGCCTCTGCTCTTTCTGATGATGATGTGGGAAGGTTTGTATCAGAGGTGTAGGTACTGGGTGAAAATCTCTGTTGTAATTCTATATTTAAGAAGAGACTTTCAATGACCTATTCCTGAGATGATGATGATATAGATGATAATAAACAGCTGCCACATGACACTCTATATTCCCCCACAGGAGCGGGTGGTGGGTTTCCATGTGCTGGGACCCAACGCTGGCGAGATTACTCAAGGCTTTGGTCTGGGCCTCAAGCTGAAGGCCACCAAGGCTGACTTTGACAACCTTATTGGCATCCATCCCACTACTGCAGAGGTAAATATAATCTAAGATTGGAAGATAGATGAATTGACAGACGTCTGCTTGTTTTAACCCATTGGTAGGTACGGTAATTGGGATGGTTGACGGAAAAGTACTGACGATGATTTTCTCGCCTTACAGATCTTCACGACACTGAACATTACGAAGAGGTCGGGCAAGGCTGTCGACGCACAGGGTTGCTGAGGTTAATTACTGCTGCCTTTAGCTAATTAACCAGGGGCAGCGTGTATCAGTTTAACACATTTGCTATGAGATATTTTAGATCATTGTTGCATGATCCATTGTGGAGTTCATTATTATGGTCTTGCTATTAATTCTTATTTGGTGTAATGTATCATGTTGTTTTTTTATTTAACTTATTGTACTTCTATTATGTTTACATTAATTGTGACCATATACCTACACATCACAGATTAGTGACTATCTCATTTTGGGTGTGTGTGTGTGAGCACACTGCCCCTGGTTATATGCTGATAGCAGCAAGTTACCAATCTTCAAGACCAAGACTGCAGAAATCGGACCAGTGTAGGAGTTTTGTGAGTGTTGGCAAGTTGCTGAACCTCTGAATGCCTACATTTTCAGATTTTCTGAATTATGAAGGCTGTTCCTCAAAACCCGGGTATGGGCGAGGGCCGCTGGAAGTTAGTCTTTGGTATTGAGGTACTGTATTCTCAAGATACTTAGTTAACAAATTACTGGTATAAATGTATTGTTAGTTTGCCTCCAATAATGACGTGATTTCTTACAGTAATGTTATTTTTGTACACCATTGTTAAATCCACTAAAATGTTAAAGGCTATACCTATATATCTTAGGATTTAATAAATTTACATCAAAATTTTTCTTTAATTTGCCATATGAGGATAATGAAAATACTTTTGTTAGGAATCAAACATTATTTAAAAAAAATTCAAAACATAGTTACTTAAACTGAGACCAACCCAAGTGCAGACTGTGGAACAGGCTTAATAATACTGAGACAGAAAGAATACAAAAGTTTCCCCCAAAACAGATGTTCAGTATTGTTAGAAAGACTTGAAGAATAATTGGTAAAAATTTAAAGGACAAAAGCAGACCAGACATAAACCACATTGAAACACCAATAAATGTTAAAGAGAAAGGAGAAGAAGTGGGACTTAGAAAAAATAACAATAAAAATTAATATAGTACAGTATAGATATACAAAAGAAACATTTGTGAAAGGAAAACAAAATGGTGATGGTGACAGACAACTACAGGGAAGACATAAACAATATACAAGTACATGAAGTAAAGGCACTAAGATTCTATTTAAGGCAGAAATTAAAGATAAATACACAGAGTTTGGAGAAGAATTATAACATGAAAATAAAAATTATATATTGTACAGTGAAACCTCCATATAATGAACTTCTCTCCATATAATCTATCAGATGGAGGTTTCACATCTAATGGACCCTCGATATAATGGACTCTTCTCTAAATATTCCTTTAAATAGGTTTGGAAACGTATGAAGGTAGCTGTTATCAAAATGGTAAAATATAAGGCATCATTAGGTTAGAATGGGACTTTGGGAGACTTTTATAATTATTCATAACATTTGAGATCTACCATACAGTAAAAATTCGTTTTAGAAAATTGAAAATAAAGTATAATGGTGGTTCACATGAAAGATTTTCCAATTTTCTGTAATTTGCCAGTTTCTGTTTTTAATCTCCATATGTATCCAAGGTATTCATTTGTAATATGTGAATTGTTAGTATTAAAATGTATAAATTCAGAAGCAAATATTGGACACTGGCAAGAGAGGGGACAGGAGTTTTGTAGGTAAATACATTGGCTGTGTGTTGAGTCTTTACTGTCAATGGTTGATACAATACTGTACAGCAAATAGTTATCTTCACCTTTCTGTTATACACACTCACTTTTGGTTCAGATTTGTCTACATCAACAAATCTGAACTATAGTACAGTCCAGATATATGTCAGGGAAACCACAAGCAGTTCAGTCGGCTCAGATTTCAAAAGAGCAAGTTCACCACAAAGAAAAAACTGCCATATATTTATGATCTGTCAGTTAACCTTTACTTTTTATTTTCCATATTAATTGATAATTATGGTAAATTACAGCACAGTCATAGAAATCACTCACTGTCATTACTGCTGCACCTGATATGATAAGTTCCTTTATTTGTGAGAGATTTTATATTAAAAAATAAAATAAAAGATGATTAGAATCTGTACTTTTATTAAGAACTTGGTTGTGTTATTGTGTGACATTAAGGTCTTGTATACCACCAAACTACAGTAGTGTACCACAGGGTATTAAATAATTATACAAAATAGAACCATTATAGATTTATCTACCACCACTTCACATAAAGCTTAGTCTCACGAGAAATTTTTTTGAAGTCCCTGAACAAAGACAAGTGGATTCTAGGATTTATGTGACAATTCTCCGGCAATACAGGTTGACAACCCTTTATCCGAAATTCCAAAAACCGAAAAGCTCTGATAACCGAAAGTTTTTTGTGGAGCATTTTTTTTTTTTTTGTATTAGCCCACCCGGGCACAGGTCACTGACCCACATCGGAGCCTGGGGGGTGAAATTGTAATAGTAATAATAATGATAATACAGTAATAATAATAATTATTCATAGTAAATAAAAATTTTAATAAATAATACACAAAAATAAAATAAGAATGATAACAATAATAATAATAACAATAATAATAATAATAATAATAATAATAATAATAATAATAATAATAATAAAGAAATACAAGAATGAAAAAAAGATCAAAAGTGCAAAACACGACCTAGACCTATGAATTATTATTGTTATTATTAATATTATTATTATAATTATTATTATTATATTTTAGCCCCCAGGCCCCAATGTGGGTCAGTGACCTGTGCCCAGGTGGCTGATCCCAGTAAAAAAAAAAAAAAAACTAACCGTTCTGAAAACCGAAAAATTCCAAAAACCGAAATGCATCTGGTCCCAAGGATTTCGGATAAGGGATTGTCAACCTGTACAGATCTTGAATTGAATGAAGGAACGTTTACTGGGTCTCAGATAATTCTTCTAAATGATGATATATTTATTGAACACTGAAGAACAAAAAGATTTACGTGTTTAAAAGTCCTTCAAGAGTGTACAGTTTGCCAGAATATTTGAGACAGTCTTAAGAATGGCAACTAAAATACTCATCCAACAGCTTCTTTCTCATACAGTTTGGTTAATGGAAGCATAGATAACTTGTCAAGGTAACAAATACAGTATAAGAATTTTAATTTTCTTGAACTCTGAAATTCAGCAATACCCTGTATAACTTAAGGCAGTTGTGTGTTGTGCGAACTGCATTTTAGCCTAAGTAAATATCTAAATATGCCTAGACACTTCATTCACCTTGTTTGCTTTATTTCGCGAATGTGAAGGTTGAGATTTGTCAAGTTTTTGGGTTGACCAGCCTACACCCAGCCTATGTTTGTACAGTCTACTGTTCTACACATGACATGAGAACCATCATGCTCTCATCAACACAAGATTTACATATGGGAAAGATAGGAGTAGGTGGAAAGATTCAGTGTATATGAGGTTAAGATTAGGATATAAATATTATTGGGAACTTGGAGCTGAGAGAAGTGAACAGGATAAAGAATGTAGAGTTTGTAGAACATCCAGATCCCATACCCTGCCACATTATATACTGGAATGCCCATTGCTTAATGTATATAGAAATGCCCATATAAATAATGTCCCCAAGCAAATAGAGTGGATGTATAAAAATAGGAAAATAGATGAAATATTAAAGATATCTAGAAATTTTGCATCTAGAATATAACTATGTACTATAACTGATTATATGAAATATTAGGGATTTATGTGAGTCCTGAGAGGGACATTCCTGGACTGGGGTGGGGATGACTTATGTCACTTCATCCCTTTGAGATGTATTAATGTTTTTTGTATCTCAATAAACGTATCAATCAATCAACCACTCATCATACAGCTTTATGTATTTTTTAAATCCATAAAATCGAAATATATTGTGAATACTGAGGCCAGAAACTTCTCAAACTTTCTTTAGTCCCAAAATATTAGAAAATCTACCTTTTACAATAAAGTGGCATTTGTTCATCAGCTACGAGAGTTAACAGTGTATAATATTATTAATAATAACAATAATAAAACCTAATTCAGGGTGGTTCAGTGGCCGAGTGGAGACACAGCTCTTCCTGTTTTAAGGGTCGCTGATTCGAGCCATAGGTACCCCCACTTTACCCAGGTGGAGACAGGTACCCGTAGTGGGGAAGGAAGGGAGGTCAGTAGGGAGAGGAGTGGGAGGGTGAAGGGTAGAGAGAAGGAATGGGAAGGTGAAGGGTATAGAGAGAAGGATTGGGAGGGGAAGAGTGGTAGGGGTAGGGGCTGAGAGAGGGGTAGGGGATGAGAGAGGGAAGGGGTGGTTAGGGGAGGCATGGTGGGGTAGGGGGGGGTAAACACACTGAAGGCCATGAACCTTGAGATGCCTGATACCCATTAACCACCCGTTGCCCACCTATCCACCCGTCCGCCCAGTGCCCACCCGTCCGCTTGCAGGGGGTGAGTGGGCGTCAGAGGACTATTGGCAGGGTGGGGTGGGGTGGAGAGCTAGTCAAGGTGTACAGTCTCTTGATTTAACTGGCGGGCCAACGGGATTCCCCCCTCCCACCACCTACCACCCCCTTCTGACCACTGACATTTCACATTTTCATCTTCTAAAATCTCCATTTCTTTCTTTTAAACCTTTAGTCTCTGGTAAAGTATACTACACCAGATTTTTAGAAAGTTGTAGAAACTAATTTTAAGTTACAATACGAGAATTGAAGTACAGTGCTGTACGTCGAGGTGCAGTGCGTTAAATAGCTATACCCGGCACATCGTCGTTGTTGTTGTTATAATGTTATTACTGCGCTTCGACAATGGAGGCCTTAAGTGCATAACAAGGTTAGTAATACACTGATCCAACAACATGCAGACCACACACTATAGTAGCACGGAACTCTGTGAAGGTACTGTGTCTGGACGTCCATCAACTACATAGGTTTCCCAAGTTTAGAAGCTGGCATGTGGTTGGTCGACGAGTACCGCCTTCCTTAAATTTGGAGAGGCGTCATGGAGGAAGTGAAACACCAGTGAGTCTGCTGCATAATGGACGCTTTTGGGTGTTTAAATGAAAGCTAAGTTAAATTATATGATAGTTTTTAGAAGTTTATAGTGTTATGTACAGTTTATGATATAATATATGACAAGACACTGTCTGAGTGGAGGTATATAAGTAAGTATTGCCGGAGCTGCTGATGTGTTGTGATGAACAAGTCGCCATATTTATTTATTTTCGTACATTAGTAGACGATTACTGCCACTTGTAAAGGTCTGTGGACTAGATACCTACTTTGAATAAATCCCAGAGGAGGTCCGTTAGCTTCTTTAGTAGATTTATAGGGATTTTGCAATATAAAGTTAGAATTGAGTAAATCGGCTACGTTGGTCGTACATCTGTGGCCCACTTACAGTATATTTTGTACGAAAATTTCACCCAGATTGTTAAAATGAAACATGGTCCCCGGGTTAACCAGCAAGAATTAAACATAAAAGTAAATTTGCATGTTCAACCAATATGGCTCTAGAGTTGAGCAGTGTCCCCCCCATATATCTCGCATTTAATTGTGACAAGAAAAAGTAAGGTTCAGAAGATAGGCTCTTATGATCTATTCATTTTGGAAGTCAAAAACCTTGGGCTGCATCTTGGTTGAAAATGTAACAATACCCAAAAATCATATGGACTTTACATGGGATGGAAGTACAGTACGGTATACAGTATTTAGTTATGGTAATTAAAATGCAAACAGGCAAACGATTTAGGAGTGAAAAAAGTATTTCATGATAAACAGCTGTGGAAATGAAAGTTTTTGGGAAATGTGTACAATAATGATTGACCTAACGACTTATGACCCTTCATGCCGTGTGTGTGTACGGTAATGATTGACCTAACGACCTCTGACCCTTCCTGCCGTGTGTGTGTGTACGGTAATGATTGACCTAACGACTTCTGACCCTTCATGCCGTGTGTGTGTACGGTAATGATTGACCTAACGACCTCTGACCCTTCCTGCCGTGTGTGTGTAAGTAATGATTGACTTAACGACTTCTGACCCTTCATGCCGTGTCAATCTTAACCCCACCAAGTGACACTAACATAATATACAGTAATACTTGATGAGAGTGGTCCGGCCTGGATTAATTTCACTTTTATGAGAAGTCAAGAGCAGCTGCCTCTGTCTGCCTGAGGTCGAGAGTTGGCTGCTTTATAGATTGTTTTAGATGTTGCTAATCTATAATTTATTGGGTAATGGTGGAGCAGACACCTAACAGATGTTCTTTGCATGATAAGTAATAAAAACGATACATAGAACCTGACCTAACCAAAGAAACCTACCTAACCTTACCCATAGTATTTCCACGCTAAACTGGCCTATAAGCCACGCCCCTCGCCTATAGCTGATTGGTTCCCCTGAGCGTTTTTAGCCCCCACCCCCGGACTGTGCGTGTATAAGAACGTATTTATATCGACCTTTTATAATAAATATTAAAATTTTCTGACATTCTCTTTGAAGTTATAATGCCTTGAAATCATTTGCATTTTGATAATCCATATATTTCACATTATTTTAGATAATAACAGGTCTCTTTACCAATTGTGGACCCATTTAGTTTGAATTTTCTATGAACCAATCAGCTACAGGTATTAGTATAGAAGAGGGGCGTGGCCTACGGGCCAGGTTAGTGTGGAAAGAGTATAACTTCCTAGTTGGGGAACCCCCTCATCATATTAGGCAGAAAGAACTTAATTTTCTATCTGGTACCAATAGAAGCAACTATCTTGAAGCAGCATGCTTAATTTTTTTTTGTGGACATGATAAGGACGCCATTGAAAAATAATATGGCTTCTCTCTCACTCCTCCGAGGAAGAACAATAATTATACAAGCATATAGTTCACTTGTTAACCAATGCTTCTCATAAGATATTGGAAATGAAACAAAACCCGTAATATGGGTCCACAAAGAGCACCTGATGTGGGCCCTCGCCTAAAAAGTTTACATAGGTGCCAGATCACACCAACATTGCCAGATGTGCTTCTTGCATATCTAACATTCATATGTAAAGATAAAATTATTTTATTGTAATTTTTCAGTTCATATGCAAATTTGCATATGCATGTGCACATGAAAACCCCACAAGTGTTAAGCCATGAACAGTATACAGTACATTAATTTTTTTAATGAGTATTATGATGACTTAAGTGTAAGACCCAGATGCATTACATTTCCCCAGGTATTGCTGTGATGTGTACAGTAATGATCACCTGAAATCGTTTACTTTGCAGGTGTGGTTCAGTGCTCTGGCTGTCAACTTATTTGCCATTGAAGATTGCCTGAGTAGGTTGTTGTTAACCCAGGTGTGTTGACTGTTGCTTCAGTTGCTGACATTGACCTAAGATGGGAGAAGATGGCTGTTATAGCTTTCTATAACTGGACACAAATCCCATAGGAGGTGAGTTGAAGTTCATTATATTAACCAGAAAACCTTTGATGTGGTCGTGTAACATTACCAGGAAACAGTTCTCATTGTTCACTGAGACACTTGTCATCATAACCATAACGTGAGATTAGTTCATTAAATATTTTTACACAGCAAAAACAGGACTGTCATGACAGCATTTATGGTTGTGGGGAAGGTCTGTGATAGGGTGAATCAAGAGGCACTGAAACAATGAAGATGTATGGAGTAGGAGGAAAGCCTGACCTAATACCTTGTGTATTGGCACTTGGGGCCATATTATGAATTTTGTTTAAATTTCATACAAAGGTAAAACTTACCTGGGTTCACAATTTAAAAATTAGTGTTAACTAGTGACCTTTGAGTTAATCAAAGATATTTGAATACATTATGCCCCCCCCCCAAGTTTGTGGTTTTTTACTTTGCGGTTCTCGGTTATTCGTGGAGGACACCCTGGATGTATCCTAGAAAGTCTGTGGGTAGTTTTAAAGTTGCTGGCATTTTCACGGCTGGGACAGGGAGCCATTCATTCTAGAGACAGTAATTTCCTTTACCTGTACTGTATTGTAAATATGTGTGTGTGTAGACACACAAATACAATACTACAGGTAAAAGAAATAATTGTCCTAAGGGTAAACACATGAAGGTAGTATACATTTCTTTGTACACAAGAAAAAAAAAGGACCCACCACTGTCCACAATTGTTGTTCGAGGTCATTTTGAGAACTTAACCCCGGCGAATTTGGGGTGGGCTGTTTACAAACAAAATTATACTCTGCCTGTAAGTTTGAAATCACCTTCATATACATTTTCCTACAAATATATTAACTGACTTTACTATATAATCACATTAGTTTTCTTTTTACAAAACTATTTTGTATGGTGGCAAAAATATACCTGACCATAACCTTGCATTTTGGCACTTGTAGTCATACCATGGATTTTGTTCTTATTTCATACCAAAATATAACAGTATATGCTGTACATATTATTGAAAACCTCTAATTTTGTTATTCTGTCATAATAAATACTGAATTAATGTACACTGTATACCTGGAATTTTTCAGATTTACACCTGGGAAATCTGGAAAATCCAGGGAATTTTCTTTTGTCTGGCCAGTAGACACCCTGTAATATGGTAAATAAATTAACTTTTCATGGTATATTAACGTTTGAAGAGACAAAATTATGACTAGGTTATTTTACCATTGTTTCTTAACATTACTGAAGAAAGAATCCCCATTTGTAGGTGACATGATGCATCATCTTCCTGAGGCAGTGGACCAGAAGGTATGACACCGTAGACAATGGGAAGAATACCTTACTACCACCACCAAGTGGCATCATCAACATAACCAGCCAACTGAAGATAACCTGAGATGGACACAAACTTCACCTACTGCTGTATGGTAAGTCCATTTTTATTAATAGCTAAACTCTTAATTGAACATATCTGTACTCAAGGCCATAACCAGGGTGTAAGACAGTACAGTAGGTCCTGTTCAGAGCTAAGAAGGTGGATGGATATTGTACAAGGTTTTGCATAGAGGTAGGTAGATATGGTTTAGGTATATGGAGCGGAGGGTGGAAACCAGTTAGGTCAAGAGATGCGCAAGTCTTAATGTGGAAAGGAAGAGCGCCAGGGGTAGGCCAAGATTATCAACTTTACCTGACTGTGAGCTGTATGCTGTTATGGTTAGAGTTGATTGAGAGGGAAGGCTAGTTGTGCAGTACATGCTATGCTTAATAAAGTTAATGGATAGGGAAGACTGCTGGAGATATGATTGAAGAGTACAGGGGCCCCCCCAAATTTGCGGGGGTTAGGTTCTCAAAATGGCCGTGAATCGCCAAATCCGCTGATAACATTTGCAGACGTGCATTTTTACTTGCATATAAAGAAATGTATATTCCCTTTACGTGTTTGCCCTTAGGACAATTATTTCTTTTACCTGTATTGTATATAATTATGTGTATGTACACACACACACACACACACACACACACACACACACACACACACACACATAAATAATACCGGTGATGGGAAAATACTCTCACAAAAATATCAACCAAGTATATTACAAATGTGAGTACTGTCCCCTTAAGTCTGTGCTTCATGAATAAAGTAATAAAGCACAGACTTGAGGGTAAACTGTCACATTTTTAATACTTTGCTTCTGATTATTTGTGAGAGGATTTTCCAATTATTATTTATTTGTATGTGTGTTGTGTGTCTACTCATATTTACAGCCGCGAAATTGACGGCACCTTTAAAACTACCCACAGACTTTCTTGGGTACATCCAGGGTGTCATCTGGAATAATAGAGTGTAAGGGTGGGATTTTCTTTACTTTATAATATCCTTCAGATTTATCCTATTTCATATATTTCTTCTCTTTTATTCATCAATATTTTTATATTCTTTATACTGTATTCTTCTTTCTTATATTCTTATTTATTTATTTTCTTGCTCATGTCTATCTTTATATTAATCTTTTCCGGCGTATATATTTAATAATCTCATATGCTGTGCCTTTATTTCCACAGTATAAATATATATCTTATATTTCTCTGCTTATATTTTTCAAGTCAATATTCTTTTCTTTACCTCGTTTCTTTTCATATACTGTATAGTATTGTATTTTCTGAATTTCTATTTCCTTACCTTTCTGAAGTATATCCTGTTTTTAATTATATTCTAAACCATGGATTAGTCTGGGGAAACCATGTCATTCTTATTACAACACTTATTATACTTACAACGGTAGCCTGCCACTACCCAGACTTTTATTAGAATATAACATATCTTAGTGAACTGTTAGGTAGCCTGCTAGCGAGGTTCTAGGCACGAGTCACAATACTGTAGTTATTTTCTGAGAACCAATGTGAAGAGGGAATAGAGTGGTGATATTCGTAGTTTACTAATTTCATATTTATTAACACAAGGAGTGAATAAGATTGAATTGAATTGAACAGTTTATTTAGCCAGAAAAATACAGATACAGAGTGGATAATAATAACAATATTAACATGGCTGAGCCAGTTGAGAACCTGAGCTCTCTTTGGGGCACCTGATATATATTGTATATACTCGTCTATAATTCATCGTTTATAGGTCGACCCTGATTTTTTTACCAAGAAATCATTAATTTATGATATGCCTCATTTATAGGTCGACCCAAGTTTTTGAGGGTAATGGAACACCAAAACCTTCACTAAAAACACACTACGTCCTATAAACTGAGGGTCGTCATGCCTGAAACACTGAGCGCCGAAGGCAAATTGTTTACCATTATTACGACACTTTACACTGAAAAGCGGGTAGTTTCAGCAAAAATATTGTACAGTATATTTCCATTCAAGTATTTATTCAATTCAATTAGGAGGGAATATTATTGTAATACAGTACAACAGTTTTTTTAACTGAAAACCATTCGAAAAGCGATTACGGTAACATCTTTTGAACAACGAAAGAGAGCGAAAGTCTTTTGTTTTCGTCATGGTTTTATTCCACCTTCCACTGTAATACGTACATCATTTCATCAAAAATATTACATTTCCGTGAATGTATTATATCAAGCTCAGTATGAATAGAATATCATTTTAATATATCAGTATTTTAACCGAAAACTATTAAAATAACGAGCAAAATCTCTTGGTCATCGGAAGGTTAGGTAAAGTCTTTTGTTTTCGTCATGTATTTTATCCTATTTTGCGTTGAAATACATAACGTTTCAGCAAAACTACTATTTATTTATGAAAATATATTCATTCAGGTGCAGTTTAGGTAAAGTATACTTGTGATGTAACAGTTTTTTTTAACTGTAAACGATTCGTAAAACACATACCCTCTAGTCCTGTTCAAGGAGAGGACTGGGAGGAGCTGTTGGTGCTGAAGACGATGACAAGGAAAATGATTTTGATGGATTTTAATGAAAATATTCAGAAATATGGTATCGTAGTATTTATTCAAATCAATTAGGATAGAATATTATTGTAATACAGGTTGTACCTGTCTAGTATGGCAACCTCGGCACCTGACCGGTGCCAGACCATGGAAATTCACCCTTTTCCTGGATAAATAGCGACTTGTGCATACACTTGGAAGCACTAGCACCACTTTCACTGCTTTGTGGTCTCTTTGAAGACATATTGAAGGGTTAAATGTTGTACAGTAGGTTCTCAAATTTTGGGAGTTTTTTATTCAACGTTTTTTATTTGGACACAAAAAAAAAACACTGCACAATTTAAAATTGACAGCGGAAACTCGAATTTCGACGGGTTTGAGCGGCCCGCCAACGTTCAGAGATGCACAATTGTGTAAACAGCGTCGTTTCTCTATATACAAAGGATTCATTATGGTTTACTACTTAATTTCTTTTTGATTGAATTAATGTTTGTGTGCAAAATGAACAATACAATTCATTAATAATACTGTACGTAGAATATTAAAACACACGAGGAGACGAGACAGCATTGTTTTCGTTGTTTACAAAACCAGTGACTGACTGGTTCTACATATAAAACTGAAGAAAATAAGACCCTGGTTGTACCTGTATTAAAATTAATGTAAAAAAAATTATTTGGTTGTTTTAAGTCATGTTATTTAATGTTAACAAATGGAACAATGGAAGTAGCTAACCATTAATGCTAAAGAAATAAAGTGAGATGGCGTATGTAAGTGAGCACATGTGAAAACATATCGTCACTACTCTACATAAGAAAATGAAAGCAACACTCAATTACTGTTCATATATATTTTAATTAATGTTTCTGAATTTAAAACAAAAATTCTACCCGCCAGTGGTGGTAAAGTTGAAAACATAAAAACAGCCAATGTTGTTGTGTGTTTTTACTCGGATGACGAAGTTGCCAAGCCATCAGGTTCAACTCTAGCTAAAGCTGTAGAACATAAGAACTTTTCTGTGTTGTTTTTAGTTTTTATTTAACTTTATCTGTGTTATTTTCATTGGTTTATTAGGATGTTGCTTTATTACAGGTAGTAATTCGCCAAAAAAGTACGGTAAATAGGCCAAAATTAGCCAAACTAAAATCGTTCCGGACTAGAGAGGTACAACCTGTACAACAGTTTTTTTAACTGAAAACCATTCGAAAAGCAATTACGGTAACATCTTTTGAACAATGAAAGAATGCAAAAGTAGATTGTTTTCGTCATGATTTTATCCCACTTTCCACTGTAATGTGTACGTCATTTCAGAAAAAAATATTACATATCCGTGAATGTATTATATCAAGAACAGTATGAATAGAATATCATTGTAATATAACAGTATTTTAACCGAAAACTATTAAAAACACGAATAACATCTCTTGAACATCAAGAGGTTGGGTAAAGTCTTTTGTTTTCGTCATGTATTTTATCCTATTTTACATTGAAATAATCACGTTTCAGCAAAACTACTATTTATTTCCGAGAATATATTCATTCAATCACAGTTAAGGTAAAATATACATGTGATGTTACAGTTTTTTAACTGAAAACTATTCGAAAAACATGTGTACCGTCTAGCTGATACTCAACACCTGGCGTGAGCTGGCGTGGACTATGTCGTTTATGTACAACAAAAACAGTACTGGACCGAGAATGGAACTTTGGGGGACTCCATACAAGATTGACGAGGAGTCAGATTGATGGTTATTTTAGCAGACATACTGCATCCTGTTGGACAGATGTTAATTAAGTTCACTCAGACCAGACTGGACTACTTAAGTCGTACTTTACCATTCATAAAATAGATCTTCAATTACTTATTACATCATTAAACACTCATGATATGACGACATTGTCAATACAGATGATTACATAACACCCTCAACAAAATCCAAAATTAAGATAGGTTCAAACACATCTTGTTAGTTCGGAATGAACAACATAACACTAACTAGCATTCAGTGGTAGCACACCTGGTTGGTGGACTCAACTCCGATAACAACAGTACCACTGGTAACACCAACATTCATGGGTTCAATACTTAATCTGGGGTAACTATATTTGTGCTAGTCAATCCCCAATCGTAGATACAATAATAATACTTTGGCCCATATAACTGTAAGGAGTGCCCCATGGTGTAACAACAAACGAAGAACGGTGTTAAGGTCGGTTGCAGCCCGACACACAGCGAGGGACTTTGGGCCTAATAACCAGGGTGCGGACCAGCACAGTTTAATCCTGCCGAATTAACGACATAGTGCAATACAGCCAGCTGGTATGCAGCTACCTATCCCCGGTAGCTGCTGGGTATTCAGCTAACACGCACACACACTGTGCATGAGATAATGATGGAGAAGCGTCAGAGAAGTTAATAATAATAACTCAATCACAAACAATCTTTTGTCTAGCAACGACTGACAACATTTACATTATATTAATTCTGTCACTGGGTAAATGATGATTTCACTGTTACAACATGATCACTGATATTCACAAAATTTACCGAGTTAAACTAACTCAATATGGCGGGCGGAGAATCGTACACATACCCGAGATAATGATGGAGAAGCGTCAGAGAAGTGACGCTCTCAGAAGCTGCAGCTGGTGCCTCCTCCCGGGTGAGGGGTAGAGCGGGTGGAGGGAGCACTGCTGCCCCCTGGCCCTGTGCCGGCACACTTGCTTCCACTACCCTCCCCCTGAATATAACCCACATACAGTACACCCGTCCCCGTTCTTCCTTGACTCCTCCCTCTTCTGCTTCAAGTCCTGCAGGAGCTTCTTGTGCTGTTCCCTCTGCATTATTGTGTGATCTGGGTGAACGAATACATCCCGAAATGCCTCGCTCCTTGCTAAGTTTTTTTGCCTGCCGAAATACCTGCCATTTCTCTTCCCCACTCGCTAGTGTGATCCTGAGGGGGCGAGGCTTATCCCCCTGCTTTTGTCCCAGCCTCCTCACATCCTGAGGGGTTGATGTAATCTTCAGAACCTCTACAAATATTTTGAAACGATCTTGTCGTGTGTTACCTTACTCACAGTTCCCTCCGCCTGGCTCTGTGGGACTCCAAAAACTATTACATAGTTCCTGGGCTGGAAACGTTCCCGTAGTATCAGCGCCGGTGTCTGGTATCACCTCGATGTGACCCGACACATCACCGTGTGTGACGGCGACGTGGATGGTGGGGGAAGGGGTAGCCCTGGGGCGTGTGGTCGATTCCACCCTCCTGATGTGACTCCGCTGCTGCTTGGGCCATCTGGAGGGGGCTGCGTGCGAACCACCCCGAGGGAAGTGCGCTGCTTTCCTCCTCGTCTCGGGCTTTTGGGCTTCGGTTGGCGGCAGCACTTGTCGTAGTGTCCATAGCGACCGCAGGCCTGACACTTGCGGCCTCGTGCAGGGCACCTGTCTGTGTTAGACCAGTGGCCCCTACGGTCACATCCACGACACAGTGCGTCGGCGGCCAGGCATGTCTTTGGGCTGTGCTGCTTTCCACAACTGCCACAGGAAGCACTAGGCGGAGGCGTGGAAGAACGTGTGGCAGCCTTCGCGTTGTTGGCCGCCTTCGTACCCTTCTTGTACTGAGAGATTGCTCTCACAGCAGGAGGGGCCCGTAAGGCAGAGGTGGCGGACTTGGTGGCCTCGTATGACCGACATTCAGTCACTACCACCTGGAGTGTGGAGGAAGCGTCCAGGGGGATGAGTCGCTGCATCAACTCTTCGTGCCTGACACCTGTCAAGATCCCGTGCTTGATCCAGGCTTCCTCACATTCCCGGCTGTGCGCCTTGCAGACGTCGATCTCCTCCGACAAACTCTTCAAACGCACAAAAAAGTCGGCAAAGGATTCGTTCTCCGCCTGCTTGCAGCTGGTGAAGGCGCGGCGACGCAAAGCCTCGTTATTCCGACCTTTAATGTGCTCCTGTAAAAGGTCGAGCACATCCGTCACTGAAGATGTAGAATCGGGAGGCACTTGCAACGTGTGCTCCAAAACTCTCTGGATCTCCAGCGACAAACACATCCGCAGTTGGATGAGCTGTTTGTTTGGAGGCATGCTGTCAAGGTCCACCATCGTGGAGTAATCTGTCCAACGCCGCCTCCACTCACGTAAAAGCTGAAACGTGACGTCTGGTGAGAGGGCGGGTGGGGGTTGAACAGATGCCTTGGGAGCTGTTGGGGTAGCAAGAGTATCTGGAGGACGCTGGTGTGGTGGAGGAGGGAGTGTACTGGCGCCTTGAAGCGCGCTACCTGCGAGTGAGGGAGGGTGGGTTAGCGCCAGGGTCGCCAATAGTGCCTCAAAACGCAACTTTTCCTCCTCTCTTCGTGTCTCCTCCCTCTGAAGTTCCATCTCTCTGCGTCTCTCGTCCCGGTCGTCCATCCACCTCAGAATTGTGGCAATGTCCGTCACTGGAGGTGGAGGATGAGAGTCTGCGCCCGGTGGAGGGGAAGGTGGTGGGGAGTCGTGTCTCCCATCTTGACGTTGTCCCTTCTTACCGCCCATCTTAGTGTGTGCGTGGACTGCACTGTTTAGTATATAAAGTGGCGCCTCAACAGCTCGAACCACATATATATGACATAAACAGCGCAGAAATAACGCATATAGTCCACTGTTCTGTCCGTGAGTGAGTGCGTGCGTGCGTGCGTGTGTGTGTGTGTGTCTGAGAGAGCACTTCGTGGTGGCCTTAATGCCGGTGGCTAGAGACGCGGCGGGAGTGAGACCGTCAGTGTCTCCCGGGATGTCACACGAGAAGGGTGTACGCCTGCGTGCTCCGTGGGTACCACAAAAAAACAGGCCAATGTTCAACTCTCAGCTCTAGACACACACTAATACACTGACACTAACACTGCCACCGTCACTAAAACGCACTGTGACGGCCCAACACTGCACATCGCGGCACTCAGACAGTGTCTTGTCATATATTATATCATAAACTGTACATAACACTATAAACTTCTAAAAACTATCATATAATTTAACTAAGCTTTCATTTAAACACCCAAAAGCGTCCATTATGCAGCGGACTCACTGGTGTTTCACTTCCTCCATGACGCCTCTCCAAATTTGAGGAAGGCGGTACTCGTCGGCCAATCACAGGCCGTCTTGTACCACCAGCTGAAAACTGATCAACCACATGCCAGCTTACATGGATTACTATCGTCAGAGACCAATCAATGGCTTACCTGACATTATCTGCTGAAAATTTACCAATTACAGTACACGCAGGATTTCAAACCATTTCGCTGTGTAGACCAAAGTAGATGGATATTTAAAGATTTATTCAATAAATATTCCATTTTCTTATGTAAATAGACAGTCTAGGAGTCTAGATACACGAAAAATGGTAAATTATAAGTAGATGATGCAAGGGTAGTCCAAGAAAGGTGTTAATAGCGTATAGAGATCAAAAACTAAAATTAACTCTATTGGTGATCATGAGTCACCCAAAAAAGCCCTGTCGCGAACCTCGAACCCCGGGATTCAGACTCGTGAACCCCAAGCAGTACTGTAGACACTGATACATTATTCTGTCCATAAATGCTTCGGATTCAAGAGTTGCCCGCCGCTGTTGCCATACATGAAACACTATATATATATATATATATATATATATATATATATATATATATATATATATATATATATATATATATATATATATATATATATATATATATATATATATAAATAAATCACTGTAGGTGCGCGTGATAGGTATATGCTGATAACCACAAGGAAAGAAGAAAACACGAAGTTCCCAAGCGCTTTCGTGAATTCTTGTTTATCTATATATATATATATATATATATATATATATATATATATATATATATATATATATATATATATATATATATATATAATTTTTTTTTTATCCCATCGCCAGCTTTGTAAAACAACCTCGGAATGTGTGTGGGGTCAGGCAGCACCATACTTGTGTTATTTTTTTACAGAATGTCACCCAGGTGGTGGTGAGGGAGTGTCCTGGAAGGTGTGGCGATAATAGTCGAGGGCGGTCATTATCATACGAAGGGAGTCAGAGGTCGGTTGTAACAAAAAATTGGCAATGTTGGAATCTGACAAAGAGAAGGATGCTGTATATTTACCTTACGTTCATTAATTATAGCATGAAATATAGTTATCTGTACATGAATAACGCTGAAGGTCATATAGTTGTTTTCAAGTTTTTTATATTGAGTTTAATGTTAGGAAGCCGCGTACCACCGAACAAAGGGCGAGGAGTGACCACCAGATAGCAGCCCCGGGTCCAGATGCACTGAGACTGTGCGTTAATTCTAGCCCCGTAATTTCCCTGAATAATGTTAAAACAAAGTATTAAGATAAAATAGAATCGCGGTGTAATATTGTTTAATATTTTTTAATGATATCTAAATGGTTCAACTACAAGTTGACCAATTAGATGCATTCTTTGCCTCGTCGCGGCGTATGTGAGCAAAGATTACCTGAACCTGCTCTTACATCTGGCAAGAGCTGTTCCTGTCTACCTCCTGCCTCGGCCCAGTTACTTAAAAGGTTTCTACGATCATGGTACACTGGTAATAGTTATACCTGAACGGTCTATGCACGCTGCCTACCTTCCTTGAACATAAGCATGAAGAAACTGCAGCTATACTAGGTTGCCCCGTTTACACCCAACTCATATATATCTGTCCAAATTATACGTGAACCTATCTTTTTACATGTTGAACTGTTTACCTCCATCATCTATATACATGTTGAAATGTTAAGTTAATCTTGTAAGTTATTATAAGAACGTATCGTAACTGCCTAAAATAACGTACAAAATATAAATAGCAACACCAAGAGAAATAGAATTGGACTGAGAGCCTCGCCTTCACTAACTCCTACACCGCCTGCTGAGAGAGAGAGATTAAACTTAAGATACTTTGAGAGTCTCTGTTTAAGGCTTGCCAATATAAAGGTGCACTTCACCGCGCCATTTATCTTCCCAACACTAAGTTATTGTAGTGGTGATTTACCCAGCCTTTTGTTATCCTCGCCTTCTCTTGAAGCAGCCGATTATTGTGTTTTATTTCCCGCCCAACGTTTACCTCTAGTTTGCTGCTGTTGGAGTGTTCTATGTGAGTGCATTTGTGTTTTTTATTGATTTTGTTATTTTTGTTATTATCGTTGAACCTAACCAATTAGTAAGGCTTAGTCGATATTTGCCTGGCTACATGGACATAGTTCAGGACGGGAGGTGCATTCTTTGGTATTTTTATAAACCAGAATACTATAACAACCTCCTTGAGTCTTTTGTATTGGGGTGGTTAAACTTCAGAATGGATGTGCTGGGGGGTTCAGTCACGTCACCTGAAGATTAGTCCCCCTAGATAGCATTGGGGTGGTTAAATTTCAGGTGGATTAAGCTGGAGAGGAAATCATTAGATAAGCATTTTGTGGAGCTAATATTCAAGTGATAGGAACACTTCGATTCTTATAAATTTACTTACAAAAACAAGATATAAAAATCAATTCCCTTATTTATAAGGCAAAGAGACACCTAACGTCTCCATTTATTTACTGTTTATCTGTTAACATAGAAAAAGACAACACCATAACCGTCTCCATAAGTTAAGAGTAAAAAATAGACATTATTATTCTGCACAGGGCTCTGGTAACTGTGACGTGGACTGTGTTTATAAAGGTGTTCGTTCGCGCTACTACTGGACCCGTGGATCCGGATTCGTTAGACGTTCGTTGTTTATTGTTTACCTTTTACGTTATTTGTGAATTAAGATATTTTTAGAAGTTGTCTTGTAGGGGATAGAAGAGTATTATTGTTGATTTTGTTATTATTATTATCATCATTATTATTATGATTATTATTAGTAGTACAGAGTAGTAGTAATATTTTTATTATTCTCAACCATTTACTCACAAATAGACAACGATAAATACCACCTATGCTGTATTTGGTGTCCCCTCCACACATGACTCGCGGAAGAGTGCGTAGTGTGCGTGCCGAGGGTGATGTTAGTATGTGTTGAGGGTGGATAAGGCCAGGGTGAAGTATTTGATGGGCGAGTATTTACTTATAAGGGGGGGGATGTGTTCTTCACTTAACATGCTTGCGTTTTGTAAGTGGATGTGGAGACAGTTTGTATTAGTTGGTCTCGTCGCGACTTTGGGTGTGTTGATGTTTCTCTCTCTCTCTCTCTCTCTCTCTCTCTCTCTCTCTCTCTCTCTAATAAGTGGAAATGGAGAAGACGATGAGGAAGAAGACAACGAATAAGAAGAGAAGGAAGAATACATAGAGGAAGGAGAACACGAACATAGATAATAATGCAGAAATACAGGAAGAAAATGAAGACGAAAAATAATATGAAAACAGAAGAATAAAACAGAGAAGAAGATGGTCGCTTCTTCCTACTTCCCGGATACCTTCACCTCTCACATCTCCCTACCTCCCGCTTGCTCCCCCAATCTCTCCCTCCCTCCCTCCCTACCCTTACCTCCCCCAATCTCTCTCTCCCTACCCTTACCTCCCCCAATCTCCCCTCCTCCCTACCCTTACCTCCCCAATCTCTCCTCCTCCTACCCTTACCTCCCCAATCTCTCCCTCCCTCCACCCTTACCTCCCCCAATCTCTCCCTCCCCTCCCACCCTCCTCCCCAATACCCCACCTCCCAATCTCTCCTCCTCCCTACCCTTACCTCCCCCAATCTCTCCTCCCTCCCTACCCTCCTCCCCAATCTCTCCCTCCCTCCCTACCCTTACCTCCCCCAATCTCTCCCTCCTCCCTACCCTTACCTCCCCCCCAATCTCTCCCTCCCCCTCCCTACCTTACCTCCTCTCTCCCCTCCCCCCTCCCCACCTCCCCAATCTCTCCCTCCTCTACCCTTACCTCCCCAATCTCTCCCTCCTCCCCTACCCTTACCTCCCCAATCTCTTCCTCCCCTACCCCTACCTCCCTCCCCAATCTCCCTCCCCCCTCCCTCCCCTCCCCCAATCTCTCCCCTACCTACCCTTACCTCCCCCAATCTCTCCTCCCCTCCCTCCCCTCACCCTTACCTCCCCAATCTCTCTCTCCTCCCCCTACCCTTACCTCCCCAATCTCTCCCTCCCCCCCTACCCTTACCTCCCCAATCTCCCCTCCCCTACCCCCTCCCCAATCTCTCCCTCCCTCCCTACCCTTACCTCCCCCAATCTCTCCCTCCCTCCCTACCCTTACCTCCCCAATACTACCCTTACCTCCCCCAATCTCTCCCTCCCCCCTCCCCTACCCTTACCTCCCCCTCTCCCTCCCCACCCTTACCTCCCCAATCTCTCCTTCCTTACCTCCCCCCTACCCCCCTTACCTCTCTCCTCCTCCCTACCTTACCTCCCCCAATCTCTCCCTCCTCCTACCCCCTCCCCATACCTCCCCAATCTCTCCCTCCTCCCTACCCTTACCTCCCCCAATCTCTCCCTCCCTCCTTACCCTCCCCACCTCCCCAATCTCTCCCTCCCTCCCTACCCCTTACCTCCCCAATCTCCTCCTCCCTACCCTTACCTCCCCCAATCTCCCCTCCTCCCTACCCTTACCTCCCCAATCTCTCCCCTCCCTCCCCTACCCCCTCCCTCCATCTCCCTCCCCCCTACCCACCCTTACCTCCCCAATCTCTCCCTCCCTCCCCTCCCTTACCTCCCCCAATCTCCTCCCCTCCCTCCCTACCCTACCTCCCCAATCTCTCCCTCCCCTACCCTTACCTCCCCAATCTCTCCTCCTCCCTACCCTTACCTCCCCAATCTCTCCTCCCTCCCCTCCTCCCCCCAATCTCTCCCTCCCTCCCTACCCTTACCTCCCCAATCTCTCCCTCCCCCCTACCCCCTTACCTCCCCAATCTCTCCCTCCCCTCCTACCCTTACCTCCCCCCAATCTCTCCCTCCCCTACCCTTACCTCCCCCAATCTCTCCCTCCTCCCCTACCCTTACCTCCCCAATCTCTCCCCTCCCTACCCTTACCTCCCCAATCTCTCCTCCCTCCTACCCTTACCTCCCCAATCTCTCCTCCTCCCCTCCCTACCCTTACCTCCCCCAATCTCTCCCTCCCTCCCCTACCCTTACCTCCCCCAATCTCCTCCCTCCCTACCCTTACCCCTTACCTCCCCAATCTCTCCCCTCCCTCCCCTACCCTTACCTCCCCCAATCTCTCCCTCCCCTACCCCCTTACCTATCTCTCCCTCCTCCCTGCTCCTAATCTCTCCTCCTCCCTACCCTCCTCCCTCAATCTCTCCCTCCCTCCCCTCCCCTACCCTTACCTCCCCAATCTCTCCCTCCTCCCTACCCACCTCCCTCAATCTCTCCCCTCCTCCCTACCTTACCTCCCCCAATCTCTCCCTCCCTCCCCACCCTTACCTCCCCAATCTCTCCTCCCTCCCCTCCCCTACCCTTACCTCCCTCAATCTCTCCCTCCCTCCCTCCCATCATTACCATCTAACCTTCTTTGTGCGATTCTCCATTCTACGACACACACACACACACACACACACACACACACACACACACACACACACACACACACACACACATATATACAAAAACATGTAAGGGTGGGCGTGTGGGCGTGGCTGGCAGTCCTGGAATGGTATAGTAGTGCTGGGGAGGGAGGCGGCGTGTGGTAGAGAGTGAGAGAGAGAGAGGTGGGACACGCTCAGGTGCTATAAGTTTAATTAGAAGAGATTCTCTCATGGTTTTGTATCTGTGTGTGTGTTATGCTGCACTGCTCTATAATGCCATGTTATGCTGTGTTATGCCGTGCTCTATAATGCTGTGTTAGTGCCGTGCTCTGCTGTGTAATGCTGTGTTATGCCGTGCTCTATAATGCTGTGTTATGTGCTCGTGTGTCTATAATGCTGTGTTATGCCGTGTTATAATGCTGTGCTCTGTATGCTGTGTTATACTGTGCTCCATATTGCTGTGTTATGCTTATGCTGTGTGCTCATATTGCTGTGTTATATGTGTGCTCATATTGCTGTATACTGTGTTATGCTCCCATATTGCTGTGTTATGCTGTGCTATATTGCTGTGTTATGCTGTGCTCCATATTGCTGTGTTATGCTGTGTTCTATATTATGCTGTTATATTGCCGTGTTCTATATTGCTGTGTCATGCTGTGCTCCATAATGCTGTGTTATACTGTGCTCCATATTGCTGTGTTATGCTGTGTAATTATCACTTCCTCTTACACCTTCAGTATCTTGTTTCACTCTTCCTTGTTGACGTGAGGGGTGTGCCTGTGACACCTGGGGGGGTGAAGGGAGGGAGGAGGTGGGAGGGGGTGAAGTGAGGAGAGAGGGGGGGTGGGGAAGAGGGGGAGGTGAAAATGAGGGGGGAGGGTGAGAAGGGGATGAACAGGGAAGGCTGGTGAGGCTAGAAGGGAGGGAGGGGAGTGGGTGAAGTGGGGAGGAGGGAGTGGAAGGTGGAGGGGGGGTGGAGTGCCAGGTAGGGTAAAGTGCCACTGCGAGAGTCAGACAACACCTGGAAAGAGTAGAGAAAGTGTGTGTCGTGGCCGCTGGTGTTATAATTTGATATATGTGTTATCTGGTGTTAGTGCCCAGCTTTATTTGGTGCTATAGTCTTCTGTAATGTGTTATTTGGTGTTATGTTATGCTACGTGTTATTTAGTGTTATGCTGTGCTACTTCGGGCTGTATTGTGTTACATTGTGTTGTGTTACGTTGTGTTATTTTACACTCTAGTGTGTTATATTGTGTTATGCTTTACTGTCTTGAGGTGTATTACGTTATTTGATGTTATTCTGCCTTATTTTATGCTGTGTTACGCTGTGTTACGCTGTGTTATGTTACGCTGTGTTACGTTGTGTTACTCTGTGTTACGCTGTGTTACGCTGTGTTCTCTCCTCAGGTTGTGGTGACGTGGGAGAGGATGACCACACAGGAACCACCTACCTGATGGTTCAACTGGCTACCACAACTACCACCATCGACCCACCACCACCCCTTAGGATGTCGCTAAACCCCCCTTAACTACCACCATTCAAGTCAATCGTAGCTATCTACCAACATTGGGAACCAACACTACCACCATCCACTCCTATAAGATTCATTACCATCGCTACCACCATTCGACACCAAGGGGACTACTACCACCATTTGGGGGTTACCTACCACTATTCGTCACCAAGAGGACCACTACCACCTTCATTATAGCTAACTACCACAAAGAGTTCCTGTGAATATTTCTACTACCACCACTACCACCATTATCGCCACTGAAGTTAGCTATACCATAACTTAAGTCCTCCTGTCAATACCACTACCACCATCGCCAATTACCACCATCAACACTACAACCATCATAGCTACTACCACTACCACCATCGCTAACTACCACCACTAAGAAGGAAGCACCTGCCCTCCTAACCACCACTATCTTGGGCCCTACTACCACCACTACCACCATCACCACGCCTAACCACCACTATCTTGGACCCTACTACCACCATCGCCACGCCCAACCACTAACGGGTAAGTGATAAATAACATGACTTAATTATTTTTTTTCAGCCTCATTATTCACATCTTCATACGTTAGGTTAGCGTTAGGTCAGGTTAGGTTAGGTCAGGTTAGGTTAGGTTAGGTTAGGGTGGTCAATCTTCATGTGATGTAATGCAAGAAGTTGGTAAGTAAATTCCTTTTATAATAAAGTATCCCTCGCCAGTGTGAAGAAAGACCTACATCAGATAGATCAGGACAGGCGGCGCTAAATAATCGTAACTTACAATATAATAATAATAATAATAATTAACGGTTTATTGAAAAAAATTCTGCAGCCCGAAGGCTGAAAATATACATTGGACATAAATGACTTATTACATACATTGGTGGTTTAACAAAAGCCTTCATTAGAGAAAGGTAAAGGAACATACAGTGAACACACAGATTAATGTAGGTGTTGAACAGCAAACTCGTAGTGTAGTAACTCCCTCACAGATGGTGTTAGGAGGAACTCATGTGGTGTAGTAGTTCCCTCAGATGTTGTTATGAGGGACCTGGCGTGGTGTAGTAACCACCTCACAGATGGTGTTATGAGGGACCTCACGTGGTGTAGTAATTCCCTCGCAGATGGTGTTATGAGGGGCCTCACGTGGTGTAGTAATTCCCTCACAGATGGTGTGATGAGGGACTTGACGTGGTGCAGGAATCCCTCACATATGGTGTTATGAGGGACATGTGGTGTAGTAATTTCCTCACAGATGGTGTTATATGAGTGAGGTTTGGTCCCAGGCCTTCCTATGGTAGACGGATTAACACATCGGTGGTTGTTGTTGGGTCTCGCGGGGGCCGTTATCACTGGGTACCTGGGACCTCACTGTGTGAAGGTTAACTTGGGTACGACTGTTACTGTTGAGTTGTTCTCACTGACTTAAGCACTGTTCACCACTGTTCACCTCTGTTTAACACTGGTTCCGTTCCTTTCCCAAATGAAATTGTAACTTCTGGCGAGTACTTGTTGATATTCCGGTGGGGAGGAGGGTTCAGGGGAGGGGGTTGGTATGGGCCAACTTAACAGTTGACCTGGCTGCTCAAAGAGGAGCGCCAGGTACGTCTTGACCCTTCGGTGGTCAAGGATGTGTGTGTGTGTGTGTGTGTGTGTGTGTACTTAAAACTTATACCCATTTAAGTTCCTTCAGAGCCCCGTATATACCCGGTACAGACAGACAGATTATTAGAAACCACAAGTAATTATCACAAGACTTTATTGATGGTCTCTAAGTGTGAGACCAAGACTGGTGGAGTGTGTGTGCTCTCTCTCTCTCAGCCTTCAATAAGCTTATGATATGTGGTCTCACACGCCCACACGCCTGACTGTACACATCCCTTCTCCTATTCGAACTCCCTACTTACGACACATAACACTGGTACCATGGGAACACTGTAGCACCACTATAGCACCACTGCAGCACCACTATGGGCGTTCCCTAAAGGAGGGTGTTGTGGCGCGCTGTTAAGATCCCTTGTTGTTGATGTGTTTCCAGATGTCCTTGGGAGGGTTAGGGCGTGGGTGATGTAGAGGTCATGGGCGTGGGTGAGGGCGTGGATGAAGGCGTGGGTGAGGGCGTGGATGAAGGCGTGGGTGAGGGCATGGATGAAGGCGTGGGTGATGTAGAGGTCATGGGCGTGGTGAGGGCGGATGAAGGCGTGGGTGGGGCATGGATGAAGGCGTGGGTGAGGGCATGGATGAAGGCGTGGGTGAGGGCATGGATGAAGGCGCGGGTGAAAACATTGGTAATGTCATCAAAACCTAACCTTTATCAATTTAATTTTTGTTCATTCAATGTATTATACGTCCTATGAATGACGTCAGTGGTATACGTCCTATGAATGACGTCAGTGGTATACGTCCTATGAATGACGTCAGTGGGAGACCTACGTGACGCCACCACCACATAGGGGAGCCGCCACCACCACTCAACCTGGCACATAACCCAATTCACGAATATCAAGGGTTCATACCTAGTGTTCATATAAGGGTTTATACCTAGGGTTCATATCAAGGGTTCATACCTAGTGTTCATAACAAGGGTTTATACCTAGTGTTCATAACAAGGGTTTATACCTAGGGTTCATATTAAGGGTTTATACCTAGGGTTCATATCAAGGGTTCATACCTAGTGTTCATAACAAGGGTTTATACCTAGGGTTCATATTAAGGGTTTATACCTAGGGTTCATATCAAGGGTTCATACCTAGTGTTCATATCAAGGGTTTATACCTAGGGTTCATATTAAGGGTTTATACCTAGGGTTCATATCAAGGGTTTATACCTAGGGTTCATATCAAGGGTTTATACCTAGGGTTCATATCAAGGGTTTATACCTAGGGTTCATATTAAGGGTTTATACCTAGGGTTCATACCTAGGGTTCATACCTAGGGTTCATATCAAGGGTTTATACCTAGTGTTCATATCAAGGGTTTATACCTAGGGTTCATACCTAGGGTTTATACCTAGTGTTCATATCAAGGGTTTATACCTAGGGTTCATATCAAGGGTTTATACCTAGGGTTCATACCTAGGGTTCATACCTAGTGTTCATAACAAGGGTTTATACCTAGGGTTCATATCAAGGGTTTATACCTAGGGTTCATATCAAGGGTTTATACCTAGGGTTCATATCAAGGGTTTATACCTAGGGTTCATACCTAGGGTTTATACCTAGTGTTCATATCAAGGGTTTATACCTAAGGTTCATATCAAGGGTTTATACCTAGGGTTCATACCTAGGGTTCATACCTAGTGTTCATAACAAGGGTTCATACCTAGTGTTCATATCAAGGGTTTATACCTAGGGTTCATACCTAGGGTTCATACCTAGTGTTCATACCTAGGGTTCATACCTAGGTCTATAGGTTTATACCTAGTGTATATCAGGGTTACAGGTTCATAGGTTTATTAGGTCATATTAGGGTTTATACCTAGTGTTCATATCAAGGGTTTATACCTAGGGTTCATATCAAGGGTTTATACCTAGGGTTCATATCAAGGGTTTATACCTAGTGTTCATATCAAGGTTTATACCTAGGGTTCATATTAGGGTTTATACCTAGTGTTCATATCAAGGGTTTATACCTAGGTTCATATCAAGGTTTATACCTAGGTTCATATCAAGGGTTTATACTAGTGTTCATATCAAGGGTTTATACCTAGGTTCATATCAAGGGTTTATACCTAGGTTCATATCAAGGGTTTATACCTAGGTTCATACAGGTTTATACTAGTGTTCATATCAAGGGTTTATACTAGGTCATAACAAGGGTTCATACCTTGTGTTCATATCAAGGGTTTATACCTAGGGTTCATACCTAGGGTTCATACCTAGTGTTCATATTAAGGGTTTATACCTAGTGTTCATATCAAGGGTTTATACCTAGGGTTCATACCTAGGGTTCATACCTAGTGTTCATATTAAGGGTTTATACCTAGGGTTCATATTAAGGGTTTATACCTAGGGTTCATATCAAGGGTTTATACCTAGTGTTCATATTAAGGGTTTATACCTAGGGTTCATATTAAGGGTTTATACCTAGGGTTCATATCAAGGGTTCATACCTAGGGTTCATACCTAGGGTTCATACCTAGGGTTCATACCTAGTGTTCATATCAAGGGTTTATACCTAGGGTTCATATTAAGGGTTTATACCTAGGGTTCATATTAAGGGTTTATACCTAGGGTTCATATTAAGGGTTTATACCTAGGGTTCATATTAAGGGTTTATACCTAGGGTTCATATCAAGGGTTTATACCTAGGGTTCATATTAAGGGTTTATACCTAGGGTTCATATCAAGGGTTTATACCTAGGGTTCATATTAAGGGTTTATACCTAGGGTTCATATTAAGGGTTCATACCTAGTGTTCATATCAAGGGTTTATACCTAGGGTTCATATTAAGGGTTTATACCTAGGGTTCATATTAAGGGTTTATACCTAGGGTTCATATTAAGGGTTTATACCTAGGGTTCATATTAAGGGTTTATACCTAGTGTTCATATCAAGGGTTTATACCTAGGGTTCATATTAAGGGTTTATACCTAGGGTTCATATTAAGGGTTTATACCTAGGGTTCATACCTAGGGTTCATACCTAGGGTTCATAGCAAGGGTTCACATCTAGGGTTCATAACAAGGGTTCACATCTAGGGTTCATAACAAGGGTTCACATCTAGGGATCATATTAGGGGTTTATACCTAGGGTTCATATCAAGGGTTTATACCTAGGGTTCATATCAAGGGTTTATACCTAGGGTTCATATCAAGGGTTTATACCTAGGGTTCATATTAAGGGTTTATACCTAGGGTTCATACCTAGGGTTCATACCTAGGGTTCATATCAAGGGTTTATACCTAGTGTTCATATCAAGGGTTTATACCTAGGGTTCATACCTAGGGTTTATACCTAGTGTTCATATCAAGGGTTTATACCTAGGGTTCATATCAAGGGTTTATACCTAGGGTTCATACCTAGGGTTCATACCTAGTGTTCATAACAAGGGTTTATACCTAGGGTTCATATCAAGGGTTTATACCTAGGGTTCATATCAAGGGTTTATACCTAGGGTTCATATCAAGGGTTTATACCTAGGGTTCATACCTAGGGTTTATACCTAGTGTTCATATCAAGGGTTTATACCTAAGGTTCATATCAAGGGTTTATACCTAGGGTTCATACCTAGGGTTCATACCTAGTGTTCATAACAAGGGTTCATACCTAGTGTTCATATCAAGGGTTTATACCTAGGGTTCATACCTAGGGTTCATACCTAGTGTTCATACCTAGGGTTCATATCAAGGGTTTATACCTAGGTTCATACCTAGGGTTCATACCTAGGGTTCATAACAAGGGTTCACATCTAGGGTTCATAACAAGGGTTACATCTAGGGTTCATATCAAGGGTTTATACCTAGGGTTATACTGCACAAGGGTTCACATCTAGGGTTCATAACAAGGGTCCACATCTAGGTTCATATCAAGGTTTATACCTAGGGTTCATATTAAGGGTTCATACCTAGGGTTCATAAGGGTTCACATCTAGGGTTCATAACAAGGGTTCACATCTAGGGTTCATACCATGGGTTAGGTTAGGATAGGTTGTGGTGAGGCAAGGATAGGGGGCCGGGTCCCTGTGAGGTGAGTCGTGGAGTGTGGTGGTGGGCAGGACCTGGTGCCACTGAGTGTTGTATGGAAAAACGCTTTGGTGAGGGAGAGGATGAGGGAGGGTGTGGGTGAGGGAGGTTGTGGGTGAGGGAGGGTGGGTGAGGAGGAGGATGAGAAGGTTGTGGGTGAGGGAGGGGTGGGTGAGGAGAGGGATGAGGGAGGTTGTGGGGGAGGGGAGGTGGGGTGAGGAGGGGAGGAGAATGAGGAGGTGGGTGAGGGAGGTGGGGTGAGGATGAGGGAGGGTTGTGGGTGAGGGGAGGGTGTGGGTGAGGGAGATGAGGGAGGTTGTGGGTGAGGAGTTGTGGGGTGAGAGGGGGGTGAGGGAGGAGAGGATGAGGGAGGTGGGGTGGAGGAGGGTGGGGAGAGGTAGGGGTGAGGGAGGGGTGGGGTGAGGGAGGGTGTGGGTGAGGAGGGAGAGAATGAGGGAGGGTGGGTGAGGGAGGTGTGTGAGAGTGAGGGAGGTTGTGGGTGAGAGAGGTTGGGGTGAGAGGGGTGTGGGTGAGGGAGAGGAGGAGGGGAGGGGTGGGGAGGGGAGGGTGGTGGGTGAGGGGAGGGGTGAGGGGAGGGAGAGAATGAGGGAGGGGGTGGGGTGAGGGGAGGGGGGGTGGGGATGGGGGAGGGGGAGGGGAGGGTAGGGTGGGGGAGAGGATGAGGGGAGGTTGTGGGTGAGGGAGGTTGGGGGTGAGGGAGGGTTTGGGTGAGGGAGGGAGAGAATGAGGGAGGGGTGGGGTGAGGGAGGTTGGGGGTGAGGGAGGTGGGTGAGGGAGGGAGAGAATGAGGGGAGGGTGTGGGTGAGGAGGGGTGGGTGAGGAGGGTGTGGGTGAGGGAGAGAGGAAGGAGGTTGTGGGTGAGGGAGGGTTTGGGTGAGGGAGGGAGAATGAGGGAGGGTGGGGTGAGGGAGGGTGTGGGTGAGGGAGGGTATGGGTGAGGGAGAGGATGAGGGAGGTTGTGGGTGAGGGAGGTTGTGGGTGAGGGAGGGGTTTGGGTGAGGAGGAGAGAATGAGGAGGGTGGGGTGAGGGAGGGTGGGGGTGAGGGAGGGTGGGTGAGGGAGGTGGGGTGAGGGAGGAGAGGATGAGGGAGGTGTGGGTGAATGAGAAGGGTGAGCCAGTGAAAGGAGGAAATGGAGTAAGAGGAGAAGAATTAGAGAGGGATACATCAGGCAGTAAATGTGAATGGGATAATGTGATGTTTTGTGAGAGATACTGTTCTTTATTGTGTCCTGTGTGTGTGTGTGTGTGTGTGTGTGTGTGTGTGTGTGTGTGTGTGTGTGTGTGTGGTGTGTGTGGGTGTGTGTGTGTGTGTGTGTGTGTGTGTGTGTGTGTGTGTGAGGGGTGTGAAGGGCGTAAGTTATGAAACATATCACTGCAAACATCTAATTTACGGTCATTTTCCCGACACAACTCCTAATTCATTTTATATAAATCCAACCTTGGTCCGTACGGTAGACAGACAGACAGACAGACAGACAGACAGACAGACAGACAGACAGACAGAACAATATAACCCATCTCAATTACGTCGGATGTAAAGGAGGAATTGAGAAAATAATAATATAATCTTTTAGCTCGTAATTGTGGAGGGTGAGAATGAAGGTACCCCAGAGAGACAGGCTGGTAAGGATGAATGAAAAAACAGAAAGAGAGTGGTGGTGGGGAGGAGGTGGAGACGGGGGGGAAGGAGGGACTTTGTTTACGCATGACTAGAGTTTAAAGGTGCGTCCCCCAAGGTAGAACTCTGGGACTTGCTGAGATGATGAAAATTTATTCCAGGATGGACAACGACACCACTACATCACCTTCCTAGCTACGTTACGGTAATAAAAACACTGAAATAAAATCTAACTAACTTTACGATAAGAGATTTTTTTGTCATTGTTGTGATTGAGATAGGGTTTGTAATTACGTTAGGTGTCGTTGTTCATCCTGGGAGATGTTGGCGGGGGATGTATGTAGGAAAGGGTTGAAGCTGGGTAGGGTCGGCCGTTCCTTGCCTTCCGCCGCCCCAGTCAGTGTTGCCTTGACCGGTGTAGTGAACGCATGTCTCCGTCCAGTGCTCTCTTGGCACGTACAAACACAAATACCCGCGCCTTAAAAATATATATTAACAATAAGATAAATATATTTTAATACAACAAAGAGAATTTATTAAGTGCCTCTGTGGATAATTTACGCTTAGATGGTAACCTATGATAATAATAGTGTTTTGATAAAGTGAAATAAAATGTGAAGTTTACGATTTTTAAAAGATTAATGTAATTTTTTTCTTTATGTGCATATTTATAATTAATGAGTCGAGGAAAGGTTTGTGGATGTCTCGTGGTGTTTAAATGAAAACTTAAAATTTATAAACGACGCTACACGAATTTTATGACGTCACAACTTACACAACAACAGGTTAAAAAAAAACAATAACAACAACAAGGTTATCTCACCTGTGTAAAAGCAAGTAAACAAATAAATAATTAAGAGTTTTAAATTTGGTGATTTCATTTGTGACGGGAAGTGTGTGTGTGTGTGTGTGTGTGTGTGTGTGTGTGTGTGTGTGTGTGTGTGTGTGTGTGTGTGTGTTGAGGTGATGAACATGTGCTGTGATTTCTTATTTATTATCTTAGCACATTCTTAGCACTTTACATACACACACACCTACTCTACATTATCTGGTTTACGCTGCCGTTAAATGGGAATTATAATACTACTCAATCCCTCCCAAACAAGTCCGTGGAAGGAATACATAGCAATCATTCTTGCTTGTACGTTAGGTTGGGTTAGGTTAGGTTAGGTTAGGTTGGGTTAGGTTAGATGTGTAATGATGACGTGGATAATGGTGGTGGTGTTGCAGGTATTGACATTTGCATAGTCAACATTGCTGGTGTGACGATGCCTCTTGTCTTGTTGCAGATGGTGGGGAGGTGGGTGGGTGGGGGTGGGAAGGTGTTGAGGTAGTGAGGAGGTTGGGGAGGAGGGTTGGTGGGGTGTGTTGCTGACTGACTCTTCTGGTTGGTATCACCCACCCTTGACCACCACCCTTAATCTGTCATGCACCCGCCCACCCAGTACGATGCCTGTTGCCTCCCTCCCTCCCACCTACACACCCCATCTGTCCAACACCACACTCTACTGCAGCTGTTCTGTCCTATCCACCCCACCCACCCACCCCACACACACTATCCAGAATGTATACAACAGCTGGACTGGGTGTAATAGTTGGTCTCTCTGGTGTAAGACTTCCGGAGTGGTGAGAGGGAGTGTGGTGAGTGGTGTACCCTTCATGTAACTGTGGTAATTGTGGTCATGCTGTGGTAGACGTTTCATTCTCCCACCACTCCTCTCTCCCCACCTCTCACTCCTCTCCTCACCTCTCTCCTCCCCACCTCTCACTCCTCTCCCCACCTCTCCCTCTCCCTCTCCTCCTCTCCCACCTCCTCCTCCTCTCCCCACCTCTCCTCCTCTCATCCCTCTCCCCCACCTCTCCTCCCTCTCCCCCACCTCTCATCTCTCTCCCCACCTCCTCCTCTCCCACCCCCTCCTCTCCCCACCTCTCATCCCTCTCCCCCACCTCTCATTCCTCTCCCCCCCACCTCCTCCTCTCCCCTCTCATCCCTCTCCCCTCTCCCTCCTCTCCCCCTCTCCTCCTCCTCACCTCTCTCTCCCCTCTTCTCCCCCACCTCTCCTCCTCTCCCCCACCTCTCCTTCTCCTCCCCACCTCTCCTCCCCTCTCCCCCCCCTCCTCCCTCTCCCCTCCTCCCTCTCCCCCACCTCTCCTCCTCTCCCACCTCTCATCTCTCTCCCCCACCCCCTCTCCTCCTCTCCCCACCCTCCTCCTCCCCCTCTCCATCCCCTCTCCCCACCTCTCATTCCTCCCCACCTCTCATTCCTCTCCCCCACCTCTCCCTCCTCCCCCACCTCTCCTCCTCCCCACCTCTCATCTCCCCACCTCTCCTCCTCTCCCCCACCTCACTCCTCTCCCCTCTCCTCCTCTCCCCACCTCTCCTCCTCTCCCCTCTCATCCCTCTCCCCACCTCCTCCTCCCTCTCCCCACCTCTCATCCCTCTCCCCACCTCTCCTCCTCTCTCCCCACCTCTCCTCCTCCTCCCACCTCTCATCCCTCTCCCCCCCTCTCACCCTCTCCCCTCTCCCCTCCTCTCCCCACCTCTCATCTCTCTCCCCCCTCTCCCTCCTCTCCCACCTCCTCCTCTCCCCCCACCTCTCCATCCCCTCTCCCCTCTCCATCCTCTCCCCTCTCATCCTCCCACCCCCCCTCCTTCCCTCTCCCCTCTCTCCCTCTCTCCCCACCCCCTCCTCCTCTCCCCACCTCCTCATCCCTCTCCCCCACCTCCTCACTCCTCTCCCCACCTCTCCCTCCTCTCCCCCCACCTCTCTCCCTCTCCCCCTCTCTCCCTCTCCCCCTCTCATCCCTCTCCCCCACCTCTCCTCCCCTCTCCCCACCTCTCATCCCTCTCCCCCCACCTCTCTCCCTCTCCCCACCTCTCCTCCTCTCTCCCCTCTCCCTCCCCTCTCCCCTCTCCTCCTCCTCCCCCACCTCTCATCCCTCTCCCCACCTCTCCTCCTCTCCCCCTCTCTCCCTCCCACCTCTCCTCCTCTCCCACCTCTCATCCCTCTCCCCTCCCATCCCTCTCCCCACCTCTCATCCCCTCTCCCCCCACCTCTCCTCCCTCTCCCCTCTCATCCCCTCTCCCCACCTCTCCTCCTCTCCCCACCTCTCCCTCCCTCTCCCCTCCACTCCTCTCCCCACCTCTCCTCCCTCTCCCCCCTCTCCTCCTCTCCCCCCTCTCCCACTCTCTCCCCCCTCTCATCCCCTCTCCCCACCTCCCTCCCTCTCCCACCTCTCCCTCCCTCTCCCCACCTCCCTCCTCTCCCCACCTCTCATCCCTCTCCCCTCTCATCCCTCTCCCCACCTCTCCCTCTCCCCACCTCTCCTCTCCCCCTCACTCCTCCCTCTCCCCACCTCTCCTCCTCTCCCCCACCTCTCCTCCTCTCCCCACCTCTCCTCCTCCCCACCTCTCCTCTCCTCCCCACCTCTCCCATCCTCTCCCCACCTCTCCATCCCCTCTCCCCACCTCTCATCCCTCTCCACCTCTCCTCCTCTCCCCACCTCCCATCCCCTCTCCCCCACCCCTCTCCCTCCTCTCCCCCCCCTCTCATCCCTCTCCCCCTCCTCCCTCTCCCCCTCCTCTCCCCTCTCCCCCACCTCTCATCCCCTCTCCCCACCTCTCCATCCCTCTCCCCACCTCTCCATCCCTCTCCCCACCTCTCCCTCCTCTCCCCCACCTCTCATCCCCTCTCCCCCCTCTCTCCCTCTCACCCTTCCCCCCACCTCCTCCTCTCCCCCCCTCTCTCCCCTCTCCCCACCTCTCTCCCCTCTCCCCCCCCTCTCATCCCCTCCCCACCTCCTCCTCTCCCCACCTCTCATCCCTCTCCCCCTCTCATCCCTCCCCCACCTCTCTCCCTCTCTCCCTCCTCCCACCTCTCTCCCTCTTCCTCTCACTCTCTCCCCACCTCATCCCCTCTCCCCACCTCTCATCCCTCTCCCCCACCTCTCATCCCCTCTCCCCTCTCATCCCTCTCCCCACCTCTCCTCCCCTCCTCCCCTCTCATCCTCTCCCCACCTCTCCATCCCCTCTCCCCCCACCTCTCACTCCCTCTCCCCCTCTCCTCCTCTCCCCCACCTCTCACTCCCTCTCCCCACCTCCACTCCCTCTCCCCCACCTCTCATCCCCTCTCCCCACCTCTCACTCCTCCCCCACCTCTCCCTCCCTCTCCCCACCTCTCATCCCCTCTCCCCCACCTCTCCTCCCTCTCCCCCACCTCTCATCCCCTCTCCCCACCTCTCATCCCTCTCCCCCACCTCTCATCCCTCTCCCCACCTCATCCTCTCCCCACCTCTCACTCCTCTCCCCCACCTCTCCTCTCCCCACCTCTCCTCCCCTCTCCTCTCTCACACCTCTCACTCCTCTCCCCACCTCTCATCCCTCTCCCCTCTCATCCCTCTCCCACCTCTCACTCCTCCCCTCTCATCCTCTCTCCACCTCTCACTCCTCTCCCCACCTCTCACTCCTCTCCCCACCTCTCACTCCTCTCCCCACCTCTCATCCCTCTCCCCTCCTCATCCCTCTCCCCACCTCCCTCCTCTCCCCCACCTCTCATCCCTCTCCCCACCTCTCACTCCTCTCCCCACCTCTCCTCCTCTCACCTCTCTCCCCACCTCTCATCCCTCTCCCCACCTCCTCCCTCTCCCACCTCATCCCTCTCCCCACCTCTCCTCCTCTCCCCACCTCATCCCTCTCCCACCTCTCACTCCTCTCCCCACCTCTCATCCCTCTCCCCACCTCTCATCCCTCCCCACCTCCTCCTCTCCCCCACCTCTCCCTCCCCACCTCTCTCTCTCCCCACCTCTCATCCCTCCCCCACCTCTCACTCCTCTCCCCACCTCTCATCCCTCTCCCCACCTCTCATCCCTCTCCCCACCTCTCCTCCTCTCCCCCCCCCTCTCATCCCTCTCCCCTCATCCCTCTCACCTCTCTCCCTCTCCCCACCTCCTCTCTCCTCCTCTCCCCACCTCTCATCCCCTCTCCCCACCTCATCCCTCTCCCCACCCCTCTCCTCCTCTCCCCTCTCACCTCTCATCCCTCTCCACACCTCTCATCCCTCTCCCCACCTCTCACTCCTCTCCCCACCTCTCATCCCTCATCCCTCTCCCACCTCTCCTCCTCTCCCACCTCTCCTCTCCCACCTCATCCCTCTCCCCACCTCTCCTCCTCCCCACCTCTCATCCCTCTCCCCACCTCTCATCCCTCATCCCTCTCCCCACCTCTCCTCCTCTCCCCTCTCATCCCTCTCCCCACCTCTCATCCCTCTCCCCTCTCATCCCTCTCCCCACCTCTCATCCCTCTCCCCACCTCTCATCCCTCTCATCCCCCTCCCCTCTCACTCCTCTCCCCACCTCTCACTCCTCTCCCCACCTCTCTCCTCTCCCCACCTCTCATCCCTCATCCTCTCCCCACCTCTCCTTACTCTCCCCACCTCTCATCCCTCTCCCCACCTCCCCACCTCTCCCCACCTCCTCATCCCTCTCCCCCACCTCTCCCCACCTCTCATCCTCTCCCCACCTCTCCCCACCTCTCATCCCTCTCCCCACCTCCTCACTCCTCTCCCACCTCTCATCCCTCTCCCACCTCCTCACCTCTCCCCACCTCTCATCCCTCTCCCCACCTCCCACCTCTCCCCACCTCTCATCCCTCTCCCCACCTCTCATCCCTCTCCCCACCTCTCACTCCTCCCCACCTCTCATCCCTCTCCCCACCTCCCCACTCTCCCCACCTCTCATCCCTCCCCCACCCACCTCTCCCCACCTCCCCACCTCTCCCACCTCTCATCCCTCTCCCCACCTCTCCCCACCTCTCATCCCTCTCCCCACCTCTCATCCCCTCTCCCACCTCTCATCCCTCCCCCCACCTCTCACTCCTCTCCCACCTCCTCATCCCTCTCCCCACCTCTCACTCCTCTCCCCACCTCTCATCCCTCTCCCCACCTCTCACTCCTTCATTACCAACCAATGTTATTTAAACTCTATTGTTCATTTGTTTATTTATACATCAATTTTTTTTAACATTTATTTATTTATTTGTTTATATATTTATTGAAGGATGTGTTTGTTTACTTACTGTCACGGGTGTCGCGTTTCACCTCATTCTTCTGCTGGTCATAATTTATGTTTGTATACTGTCATGCCAACCTAACCTAACCGAACCTAATCTGACCCCACCTAACCTAACCTAATCTGACCCCACTTACCCTGATCTAAACTAACCTAACCTAACCGAACCTAATCTGACCCCACCTAACCTAACCTAATCAAGACCCCACTTCACTCCTGATCTAAACCAACCTAACCTAACCGAACCTAATCTGACCTCAATTCCAACTCAACCGAACCTAATCTGACCCCACCTAACCTAACCTAATCTGACCCCACTTACCCTGATCTAAACTAACCTAACCTAACCGAACCTAATCTGACCCCACCTAACCTAACCTAATCAGACCCCACTTAGCCTGATCTAACCTAACCTAACCTAACCACGAACACCATTTCCACAAACCACCCCACCACCCACACCACCCACACCGCCCACTACAGGAACTAGTGGTAACCGTGCTCCTTGAAACCGGTTTGATCGACTGCTGGGTTAAAAAAAAACTCAACACTAGTGCACGATGTTGTACCACTGGCTATGTTAACCTGCCATATCTCCCGTGTTAATTAGTGCTATGTTACGACACACACACACACGTACACACACCCACACGTACACACACACACACTAGGAAAATACTATAGTCTTTTTAGTTGTTATCTGGGATCTTATCAGAGTCAAACCCATCAATTCCCTTAGTCAGACACCGCACTCGACCTCCCCTCACTCCACCAACTACACAGTAAGGTACCCAGACACTCACAACTATGGTTGATGGGGGTGCGAACCATTAATCATAGGGACGTGAGCGAACGTTGTATCCACTCACCCATAGTACCGTACAGAGAGATATACGCGTATGTTATGCATTGGTTTGACCCAACTTAATGAATGACCCGTCCTGAGTGAAAACCAACAACAAAAAGAATAATATTAGCGTCTTGTGTAAATCTCAGCACAACAAGTTTGGTGGAAGTAATTTGCATAAACCAACACCGTTTATATCTCAGGAGGGGGGGGATCACCTGAAGATTAAAATACCTTAACTTATTTCACCTGATGATACACTTTAAGCGACCTGGCCTGGGGGGTTAGTTAGAGAAGAAGTTATGCAGGTTGCTAAATTAGGTTAGTGTTAGGGTGTTTAATCTTCAGGTGATCCCTTTTTCCCGATTAGATTCTAAGTTGCGTGTTAAGTGCCATCTAACGGTACAACCTAAAGACTTATTTTGCGCCATCTAGTGATTGGATTATGAGTCAAGGTCACTCTGCCATCTAGCGGTAAAGGTGGTTATAGCTTCCCGCTGCTGGCCTGGTGAGAGCCGGTCCTATTGTGATCATTTAAATATTCATGAAGACAACATCACTTGTAGTCTCATGGCGGCCTTATCATTACTTGTAATACACCGCTAAGCTATTTCCTGGTAGAATATTGTGTGTGTGCGTGTGTGTGTGTGCGTGTGCGTGTGTGTGTGTGTGTGTGTGTGTGTGTGTGTGTGTGTGTGTGTGTGTGTGTGTGTGTGTGTGTGTCTGTGTGTGTGTGTGTGTGTGTGTGTGTCTGTGTGTGTGTGTGTGCATGTGTGTGTAGGTGTGCGCGCGTGTGTGTGTGTGTGTGCGCGTGTGTGTGTGTGTGCGTGTGTGTGTGTAAATAATAAATAATAATAATTAACGGTTTATTGAAAAAGTTCTGCAGCCCGAAGGCTGAAAATATACATTGGACATAAATGACTTATTGCATACATTGGTGGTTTAACAAAAGCCTTCATTAGAGAAAGGTAAAGGAACATACAGTGAACATACAGATTAATGTAGGTGTTGAACAGCAAACTCGTAGTGTAGTAACTCCCTCCCAGATGGTGTTAGGAGGAACTCACGTGGTGTAGTAGTTCCCTCAGATGTTGTTATGAGGGACCTGGCGTGGTGTAGTAATTCCCTCGCTGATGGTGTTATGAGGGGCCTCACGTGGTGTAGTAATTCCCTCACAGATGGTGTTATGAGGGGCCTCACGTGGTGTAGTAATTCCCTCACAGATGGTGTTATGAGGGGCCTCACGTGGTGTAGTAATTCCCTCACAGATGGTGTTATGAGGGGCCTCACGTGGTGTAGTAACTCCTTCACATATGGTGTTATGAGGGGCCTCACGTGGTGTAGTAATTCTCTCACAGATGGTGTTATATGAGTGAGGTGTGGTTCCAGGCCTTCCTATCGTAGACGGATTAACACATCGCTGGTAGTTGGGTCTCACGGGCTGTTATCACTGGGTACCTGGGACCTCACTGTGTGAAAGGTCAACTTGGGTACCACTGTTACTGTTGAGTTGTTCTCACTGACTTAAGCACTGTTCACCACTGTTCACCTCTGTTTAACACTGGTTCCATTTCTTTCCTAAATGAAATAGTAACTTCTGGCGTGAACTTGTTGATATTCCGGTGGGGAGGAGGGGTTCAGGGGAGGGAGTTGGTATGGGCCAACATAACAGTTGACCTGGCTGCTCCGAGAGGAGCGCCAGGTACGTCTTGACCCTTCGGTGTGTGCGTGTGTGCGTGTGCGTGTGTGTGTGTGTGTGTGTGCGTGTGTGTGTGTGTGCGTGTGTGTGTGTGGGACATTCCTTTTTATGCATTTAAAGATTTAATCATTTCACTGTGTATAAAATTTTCCTAATAACAAGTCATGAATAAAGTAATTAAGATTAGCTTAAATGTGGTTCTCGTCATCCTAACCTAACCAGACTTAACCTAACCTAACCTAACCGAACCAGACTTAACCTAACCTAACGTAACCAGACTTAACCTAACCTAACCTAACCAGACTTAACCTAACCTAACCTAACCTAACCAGACTTAACCTAACCTAACCAGACTTAACCTAACCTAACATGTAAACCTTTCGTGCAGATCTTACTCACATGGTTGGGGGGGGGGCTGGGGGGATCACCTTGACTTAACACCTTCCCATTTTTCTTCATGTCGTCTGCAAACTTGAGGACATGACTCGCTAACGTTTATGTAGATGACAAACAGCTCGGGCCCAGAGATACAGCCTTGAGGTACTCCACTAAGAACCTTTGTTTTGTTTTTAAATATTCGTGACTGCCCTTTGTCTCCTGTCTTCGAGTCAGTTGTTAATCCAGTTCAAAATTGTTACCTGTGATGTGAGTCAGTTCAGTGTTATGAGAGGAACTAATAGTGGTAGTAAATAAGTGTATGTTAGCCTATTAGGGAACTCCATCTTTGCCATAGTGAAATGGTTGTGTGAGTAGGTTAGGTTAGGTTAAGTTAGGTCTATTTAACTTAGTTTAGGTAGGTTAGGTTAGGACGATGGGTTAAGTTAGATTGGATTAAGGTAGGTTAGGTTAGGGAGCACTCGGCGGGGTCTAGACTCAACAAGGTTAGGGGCCCAGAGGGACGTGCCCAGGGCCTTGTTAGGTCTGTCAGGGTCGTCAGCTTGAGGACCCCCCCCCCCCTTCAGGTTGATGATTCACGGAAAATTTAGATAAAAAATCAGCTAAAATTCTGGGCTCCTTAAGGGGAGTGAGTCAACACCTGCCCGTCCACAACCCCGACACACCCTCGCTCCTCTCATTGGCTGGGCATTTCAAGACCTCATTTTATGATTGGCTGGGGTGCAGGCTTCTTCGCGGTGATTGGTTCAGATTTTTTTTTTCATTTATGAATGCTCTGGACGTAAATATGCTCTTTTGTGATTGGTTTAGACGTCTATAAGGTCTTTTATGATTGGTTTAGATGTTTATAAGCTCATTCGTGATTGGTGGAACCTTCACAGGTGGATACAGGATTGGGGTAACTTTGTTGTGATTGGCCATGACTCTTATAACCTCCTGTTGTGATTGGTCCAGCGCAGGTGCTTAATTAGCGAGCCTCAACCATACCGCCAGACTTGTTTGTTTACACTGGTCCTATAGGGGGAAGCTGTGACGTCATGGTATCAGTCAAGGTGTAGCTGCTATTTCGTTTTTTTTTTTATTTATTTATTTTTGTTTAAGTTTAAAAGAGTCGTAAATCTCTCCTTCATCTTTTTAACCTCAGTCTGGATGGCTTGTCTGTCGTATATGCCTGTCTGTCTATATACCGTCAGCCTGTTTATATATCAACGTGGATGTATAGGAATGTTTATCTATGTATCTAACTTATTTTCCAGAAGCGATTTTTATTTGATTTCAAGATACAACAAGAAAGTATTTTATCTAACTACTTTTATCTTTATTTCCCAAGACAATAGACAATACAGAATTTTATAGAGTTTACTGAAGAGATATATTGAGACTATAGTAGTTTTGTAAAGAAAGTGAGTGACTATCGTGAATTATATAAGACAACAGAAAACGGTGATATGAGGTGTAACTTACGTAGTTTAGTTTAATGTAAAAAAAATATATTAAATAAAAATACTAATAAATGGAAAGTATTGAAATGAAGAGAATATTATACCGTATATAAACATTGGAACAAGAATATATATACCGTACTTATATAAATATTAGAACACGAATAACATTATATAAACACTAAAATTGAAATATAACATCCCATGAGACGGCAATCAGAACAAAACATTAGACCAATCAGGAGTGTTGGAGCCTCAGACGACGCTTAAGAGAAAACAAAAGACAATCATTCAATCAATCACCTTCAGACGACCACATAAGCTACTGGGGGGTGTTGTTGCCATGTCTACCGCACCTAGACATTGCTTCTGTGGGTGTAAGAGGGTGTAGCGAGATATTAATACACCCACACACACACCCCCACCTCCCCTTCCCTAGTGTACTGTGACTCTACGCTTGGGGTGTTGGGTGTTGATGTTTTATAAGGATTCTTGGGTCTTGTTTGTCTCAGTCAGTCCCTCAGTTGGGCGCCATGTTAGCCATCAAGAAGTACTTCACGTCTAGGAGAGGCCGCAGCTCTGACGAATTTGTAAGTGTTTTGGTTAGGTTAGGATTTTTTTTTAAGTATTTCTAAGTTTATTATTAATTGTAGTGTTTGATACAGGAAAAGTTTGTAATATTCTGTAACTTTATTGTATTGTGTAAGTAATATATGGCATGGTGTAGTTATCCTATCCTTCTAATCTGACCAAACCTAGATGAGGAGGTATTGTTGTGTAACGTCATCTGCAACACATGTAAACAGTGTTGCCAGAAATGGTCTAATATTGTTTGATACGGGTTCATTTTAATTTTGTAAGAAGAGTTTAAGTTTAATTACTAAGTCTGCTGTATCATCAAGTATTATATTATTTTGTTAGTATTATGTAGGAAAAGTTTTTATTGGTGTATAATTTAAAGAGTTTGAAAATACGATGTGGCTGCCGTCTCGGGTCTGGCTCATCGGTATATATATAACATTATTTATGAGAGCGAGGTGTGTGTGTGTGTCGTGATGTGAATAACCATTATTATGATGGCACACACTAACCAGCCGCTCCTCATGGTAACCTTAAGTAGTTATCATCATTGACGCCCGTTTTCTATGTATCATTAAGACTCGTTTTCTGTAGAGGTAACCAACATACCCATTTTCTGTGGTTGCAGGAGACGCCGCGGGGACTCGTCTGTACGTGTCCACATGGTACTGGCAGCAGCGTTAACGTCGGCGGCGCTGGTGTAAGTGAGAAACCTCGACGACGTACTCGAGAGAAAGACGACCTCTCCCTCCCCAGTCCCTCCCTCCTTAGACGCCACCAGACCTCATCCAGCCCCTCCGTCAGGCAGTACCCCACTTCCTCCAGCCCCTCCGTCAGGCAGCACTCCGCCACCTCCTCCGTCAGACAGGCCATTGATGACGAAGGGCCCTCCTGCAGCAGCGCCTCCAGATATCACCGATACCGTCGTAGTGTTAGTCTGGACCAGATACTGCAGGTATGTGTGTGTGTGTTATTAAAGGTAGGTAGGACTCTGAGGAAGAGTTATAACAGGCAGGTTGTTGGTTAAGCTACAGTAGGTCAGGTGAAAAGTTCGGTCATCTATAGACAAGTTAGGTTAAGTTGGTTCAGCTGTGGGTCAAGATGCCTTAAAACGTTGGACGAACTATAGTAAGGCCTGGAATAAGTTCACTTAACACATTGTGCTTCGGTTTAGTTTACTTATAAGTCTTAGTTAAGTTTACTTGACATAAAGTTTACTTAACACAGATACAGTAAACTTAAAACACTATCATAAGTACAATTAAGAGACACTGACTGACACATTATTTTTCAGAGCTCAGACGGATCCCATAGTGACGGCGGCCTGACCACCACCACTCACTACCCCTACAGCAGCGCTTCACTTGACCCCCCCGACCACCACCCTCCTGGCGGCGATGCAGACGGTGGACGGGAACTGAGTGACTTTGAGAAGGAGAATTTGTTGTTCCTGAGAGACCTGGACAACAGCTACTATCGGCCTCTTACACACAGTCTCAGTAACACCAGTTTGGGGTCTACCTTCTCCGAGGACTCTCTGGCAGGTAGGGTGTAGGGTGGGGTGTGTGGTGAGGGATACAGGTTGGACAGACAGATGAGTGATAAAGGCTGGGTGTAAACGGCGCTGCCTACTAAGGGCCCGCTGCAGTTGCGTCCATTCTTATGGTCTTATGAAGGGGGCCTAATAAGATAGCGCCTGTTAGAACCGGTGCTTGTTAAAACTGCAATCTAATGGGGCATATTAGCAGAAGGGCCTTTTGGTGTGGAGCCCTGTAGTGACCGTTGAAGGTCTTAGTCGACCTCAGCAGTGCACTGGAGGGAGTGATCGTGGAGTACCGGCTTTATATAAGGCGTGGGGGTGGAGTTCCCGGCTATGGTGACCGGGTAGCCATTTAAATTCTCACAATAGACGCTAATATTGTAGTATATTACACCACTCATGAGACCTCGTCCCGTCTAGCCATGCCAGCTGGCGAGATCAAAATGTGATTGGTCATTTTGATACTTATTGCTTAGCTCAAAAAGGTCGTTTCTCCCTTGTCTCAACGGCACCGTGCGATAACATGACTCCGTGACTTGGCAGCAACAAAAAACCTGCCAGATTTCTTTGCTACGATAATTATATATTTAAATTATAAAGTCACTCAATATAATAAGATAATTACTTAAATTGCATTTTTAAAATATACATAATTGAATGTATTATGACGTGTTGTTGAATCTGATTAGCCTCATGGAGTGTGGTAACGCTCTGCTGGAGAAAGACATCGTCGTACAGCTGGCAGAGGTACGGACTCAAGCTTAAGCTGGAGGCATAAACACGGTCAGGAGTACTGGCTGTCACTCGGCGGCCAGAGGAATGTAATAATATGTTTGTCTCTGTGATTGGTATGTGTGTTTAGTTTAACAGTACACAAACAACTTCTTTGTAATATCTAAGAGTTGGAATGCGGTAGTAAGGCTTCAGTGTGCACGTGTTCAGAGCACAAAGTTAAATCTGATGTGAATTAACCGTAGATAAGACGGTAATTAACAGTACAGTAATGCCAGAATAAAATTGATCTACATAAATACTAAAACTCTCTCAGTTGATGCCTGTAGTAGCCGCTGTTAGGTGCCCCTGCAGTACACTGTTACTTGGACCATTCCTGCTCGACATGGTTCTCTGCCTTCTATACATTATTGTTATTATTATTATTATTATTAGTAGTAGTAGTAGTATTGTTAGTATTGTTGTTGTTGTCAGTAGTAGTATGATCATTATAGCGGCAGTATTAACTAACCTGCCTCGCGCCCCGTCAGGAGAATCCACCCCGAGAGGAGGAAGCCCTTACCCCGGCCGTCGCGAGTACCCGAGAACCGCCTACTCCCCCTCCAAGACCTCGCCCTCCAAGATTATCCGCTCCATCTCCAGGGAGGAGGACGAGGACGATCTCTCCGAGGACGAGATCGGACGAGGGAAAGACCGGGATAGTTTCAAGAGGAAGATCTCACTGCCTGTCTTCATGGGTCGAGGAAGTACAAGTAAGTGGAGGACGAGGTGGTGTTGGTTTAGGTGGTGGAGGGTGGTGGAGGACGAGGTTGTGGTGGTGGAGGTTGAGGTGGTGGTGGAGGACGAGGTGGTGGTGGAGGACGAGGTGGTGGTGGAAGGTGAGGTGGTGGTGGAGGGACGAGGTGTGGTGGAGACGAGGTGGTGGTGGAGGACGAGGTGGTGGGTGGAGGTGAGGAGGTGGTGGTGGAGGACGAGGTGGTGGTGGAGGTGAGGTGGTGGTGGAGGTTGAGGTGGTGGTGGAGGTTGAGGTGATGGTGGAAGGTGGGGTGGTGGTGGAAGGGACAGGTGGTGGTGGAGGGACAGGGGTGGTGTGGTGGAGGTTGAGGGTGATGGTGGAAGGTGGGGTGGTGGTGGAGGGACAGGTGGTGGTGGAAGGTGGGGTGGTGGTGGAGGTTGGGGGTGGTGGAGTTGAGGTGATGGTGGAAGGTGAGGTGGTGGTGGAAGGTGAGGTGGTGATGGAGGACAGGTGGTGGTGGAGGTTAGCAGTGTGGTGGTGGAGGTTGAGGTGAGTGTGGGAAGGTGAGGTGGTGGTGGAGGACGAGGTGGTGGTGGAAGGTGAGGTGGTGGTGGAGGACAAGGGTGGTGGTGGAGGTTGGGAGGTGGTGGTGGAGTTGAGGTGATCAGGTGGAAGGTGAGGTGGTGGTGGAGGACAGGGGTTGGTGGTGGAAGGTGAGGTGGTGAGGTGGAGGGACAGGGTGGTGGGCAGGGGTTGGGGTGGTGGTGGAGGTTGGGGTGATGGTGGAGGAGGGACGAGATGGTGGTGGAAGGGTGAGGTGGTGGTGGAAGGTGAGGTGGTGGTGGAGGACGGGGTGGTGATGGAGGACGAGGTGGTGGTGGAGGTTGAGTCATCGTCCTCAAAGAAGGTGTTCATATATTCTTGTGATTTTATAAGTTATTTTGTGTCATATTTATTAACGTGTCTTCTCTCATCTCTCACCCCCTAGGCGACTCCTCAGCGCCCTCGAGCGTTTGTAGTCTACCGGGTTCCTCAGCCTGGTGGTCTCACAAACCAGTACGACTACCTCCCCCAAGGAAGTACTCGACCAATCACAGCCCTCCATACACCTCTTCCATCAACCAGGCTAAGATGCTCTTCACCAATCGGAGCTTCTCTTCTCCCGCTGGCCAATCAACGTCGAGCACCACACCAGCCAATAAGAAAGGTTAGTGTTTGTTTTCGTGTGTTTTTTGTATCATGTTTTATACGTAGTTTGTTGCAGTTGTTTGTCGCTGAGAAAAAAAGGGTAATTAAGGTGTAGTGATTGAAAAGATTACAGGTGAGTTAATGAGATCAGCTTTATCACATGGGACGATTCTCCTCCACCTGTCTCAAGGCCCGGGAAAGATCAGTGGGAGGAAGAGGTGGAAGAGGAGGTAAAGGAGAAGAAGGAAGAAGTGAAGAAGGAAGATGAGGAGAGTATAAGAACTAGGAAGAAGAAGAAGAAGGAGGAGGAGGTTTGAATAAAAAAATGTACAATAAAAAAGCTTCCAATTACTTATAAACAATCTTCAGTCATCGCCCAAACTTAATACTTAACTAGAAACATAAAAGTAAGTTTGTTTTGGTATTCAATCTCTTAAGCCAATGAAAAGTGACCTGGAAAAAAGATATGGACCAATCAGAATTCGAGGAGGGAGAGAGGGGTAGATGGGGGTGAGGGGTAGGTGGGGGGAGAGGGGTAGATGGGGGTGGGGGTAGATGGGGGTGAAATTGGAATTGAGAGAGGGGGGTGGGTGGGGGTGAGGGGGTGGGGTGGAGGGGGTAGATGGGGGAGAGAGGGTGGAGTGGGGAGAGAGAGGGGTGGAGTGGGGGGTGGGGGTGGGGGGTGGAGGTGCTACTCGACCATCCATCTTACCGTTAATGGGCCAGTACAGGTGTTCAGCGAAGGTTCTGCACAGTTTAGGACAACGCGTGTGTGTGTGTGTGTGTAAGAGACGTTAATAACACACACACACACACACACCTAAAACTTGTCCCAATTACTCACCATGAACGTCTTGGTCGACCCTCTTATTAAAATCCCATCACTCATCTCCCCTATGTTTTCCCCCCAGCCCCTCCCCAGCCTCTCCCTAGCCCCTCCTCAGCACCTCCCCAAATTCTCCCTATCTTCCCAGTCACCTCCTGCCCCTCCCCCAGGGTCGTGTGTCCCACCAAGCACCCAGGCAAGAGAGTGCTTGGAGTCACGCCTTCACGTGGTGATCCATCCATCATGTGTTTTGGAACCTGTTTGACAGACCTCTCTCTCTCTCTCTCCTCTCTCTCTCTCTCTCTCTCTCTCTCTCTGGAGGAGGAGGAGGATGATGAACGAAGAGAGAAAGAGAAGAGTAGAAGATACAGTGAGACGGAGATCCTGACGAAAGATAGACATACAAAGACAGAAGAAGAGAGAGAGAGAGGTAAAGATAAAGACAGAGACAGACAGACAGACAGACAGACGTGGCTAAAAGTTACTAGGACCTCTGTCTTATTAACATATATATATATATAACACCGTTTTCTATAAGCCAGCCAGCGAGGGGAGACTACTGTGTCTCGTGGCCACTCATTATATATTAACTAGTTTATCTATTTATCTCGTTATTCGTTATCTTAGGCTTTACTTTTTTCTTTATTTACTTTTGTCCTTTGTTTTTGAATTTGTTATTTGTTTGTTTTATTTATATTTTATTTTTGTTCTTATTTTATTTTTTTTCTTATTGTTTTTGTTATATTGTTATTATTGTTAGTGTTTTATTATTATTATTATTATTATTATTATTATTATTATTATTATTATTATTATTATCGTACTGTATATAAATGGTATACAGTGTGTGCTTCAAATAAGAATATTTTCCTCTCTCTCTGTCTCCTGTTTATTTATGATTATGGTTTACTTACACGTGTACGTTGTTGTACGTACAGTGGTTGACTCTGTGTTATTGGGGGGAGGGGGTGGTTGCCTGTGTGTGTGTGTTAGTATGTGTATGTGGCTGTTGGAGGAGGAGGGGGCGTGTGCGTGCAAGCGTGCGTGTATGTGCGCGCACAAGGGGGCTCTCTAGGTAGGGGAGGGGGTCAGGTGAGAGAGGAGGAAGGGAGGAACCAGGGGAGAGGGGGAGAAGGAGGGAGGGGTTAGGGGTAAGGGAGGGGGGACGGGGTGGGAGAGAGGAGGGGGAAGAGGAAGGGGGGAAAACCAGGGGAGGGGAGGGAAGGAAAGGGTAGGGGAGAAGAGGGAAGGGGGAGGGAGTTGCCAGATGCCATCAAATTCTTCGCCGCAGTCTACACGTGATCGCCGCGTCGTGCACTCTGCCTCCGCGGTCTGTCTGTCTGTCTGTCTGTGCACCAAAACTTCCCAACGTCTGTGTCTTTCTGTAGCCCGTCTGTGCCACCCTGACCTCTCTTTATTGTCTGTGTCGCCCTCGTACAGTGTCTGTGTGGATGTCTGTCAAGTCGTCAATACGTTCTGTTCAGTTTTAATTATCCTCTTCGCTGCGTCTGATGTTTGTGGACGTTCCCGTGAGGCTGTTGGTGTCTGTTAAGGTCTGTTGTATCCTCCCTTGTCTTGAGACCACGAATCTTATCTGTGTGTATGAAAGTCTTGGTGTCTGTGTATGTTTAAGTGTCTGTGTGAGTATATGTACGTCTGTGAGTGTGTATGGCTTGTTGAATGTATGTCTGTGTGTGTGTGTATGTGTGTGTGTGTCTGTCTCTGTACCACGATGACTGCATTCTGCTATCGAGAGGTCAACGTCTTGCTTCCTTGCGCATTTTTCTGTGTTTGTTTGTTTCTTTCTCTTCTATGTTTGTCTGTCTGTCTGTTCTTGTCTAATAACCTCCCTGTACTATATATGTCTCTGTCTGTCTGTCTGTCTGTCTATCTCTCTCTGTCTGTTGAACCTTCGTAAGTGTAATATTGCCTGTGTGTGTGTGTGTGTGTGTGTGTGTGCGTGTGCGCGTGTCTGTGTGTGTGTTATCTTTCTATGTCATCTTCGGCTGATAACAGTTATCTATCATAACCTGTAACATGCACCTTGGGTCCTGTATTCAGTGTTCAGATAAAGTCTTAAGTGTTCAGATAAACTCTTAAATGTTCGTAACCCAGAAAAGTGAACAACAGTGTCAGAAATAGTTGGAAATAACTAAAGATAACAGAAATACCTAGAAATAACAGTGGAAATAACTAGAAATAACTCAATATTACAGGAACAACAGAAATTACAACTGAAATAACTAGAAATTACAACGATAACAACTCTGGAAATAACTAAATTATATTGCAATAACGGAAATAACTAAAAATTACACAAACTGACAAAGTAACGAAAAATAACCGTGGCTATAACACATTCAATAACAGATATAACATAAATAACAAGAAATAACCCAAATAACCAAAAAAAAAAGAAACAATTAAAATTACATACACAAAATTAAATACAATATACTATAGGTTATCATTTGACTCGGCTGACAAGGATACAAGGTAGCCATGGTAACACAATGTAAACAATGGGTCTTAGTTTGTTTTGAAGAGATCGTCAACAAGTGCAACATGTTATCGTTTTAACTTCCTTTTTGAGTACGATGACTTAATACTTTTAATTCATTGAGTACGATGATTTAACCCCTTGAGTACGATGATTTAACCCCTTGAGTACGATGATTTAACCCCTTGAGTACGATGATTTAACCCCTTGAGTACGATGATTTAACCCCTTGAGTACGTTGATTTAACCCCTTGAGTACGATGATTTAACCCCTTGAGTACGATGATTTAACCCCTTGAGTACGATGATTTAACCCTGAGTATGATAGCTTAACCCCTTGATTATGATGATTTAGCCCCTTGAGTACTAAAGCTTTATTCCCTTGAGTACGATGACTGAGCAGGTAACTGTTGACTGTATTCTGATTGGCTGATTGTGTATTGTTTTCTGATTGGCTAACTGTTGACGGTATTAATTAACCTTCATTTAAAAACATTTGCCGAGCAGAAGACCATTAAGAATTAAACTTTTACTAAGTGTGTCATGCTATTTTTCTGATTGTTGGTATTATAACAGTCAGAATAGAAGAACATTTTGAAATAACCTACAAGTGAACATTGAACAACAAGAACAGCGGTCAGAAAATGAACATCAAAGTGTCACTACCTCCTATCTGATTAACATACTGTTTTGTTAATCAGGACGTAATTAGAGCAACATAGAACAGTGAACAATCAGAAAACTTGTAAAAATTGAAATTACTACTGGAGATTTGTATTTTCTGATTGGCAAAATGTAGGAATCAGAATTTTATTTGAATACTATCTGATTGGGAATATACCCAACGAATCAGAACATGCTTAAACAAACAACAAAACAACTGCGGCCAATCAGAACTCCTGTGACAATTGATCATTACTGAGTGACATTTTCTGAATATTATGTCTCGATTAATTGATGAAATGACATTGTTAATTTTAAGTGGATAGTGTGTGTGTGTGTGTGTGTGTGTGTGTGTGTGTTTTCTGTGCTGTTTTATGTATGTATGTATGTATGTATGTGTACGAAGCTAAATAACATGACATTTAACACAATTTAACCTTTCTAACACCCAACATAACTAAGAGGATTCATGTTAAGTTAACCTCGAAGACTTCCTCAAGGTGCTACTTCAAGGGTCATTGTGTTCAAGGTTGTGTTTGGCAGCGTCGCTATGGAGACGTGGGTGGGGGGTGGGCGAGGGTCACGGTGAGGCAGGAAGAAGAGTAAATTAGAGGGAGGGAGAGAGAGAGAGAGACTGCCTATGTGTTTTTGTGTGTGTGTGTGTGTGTGTGTCCTTGTGTAGTGTGTGTGTGTGTGTCCTTGTGTGGTGTATGTGTGTGTGGGACCTTGTGTAGGTGTGTGTGTGTGTGTTGTGACCTTGTAGTGTGTGTGTGTGTGTGTGTTATGACCTTGTGTAGTGTGTGTGTGTGTGTGCTGGTGTGTTGTGTGTGTCCGTGTGTGTGTGTGTGTGACTGTGTGTGTGTGTTGTGACCTTGTGTAGTGTGTGTGTGTGTATAGTGAGGACAGACGGACTCTCACCATAACCCTGGATTGGTGTTTACATCGACCAGCTGACTGACTCACCACATATAAATTTGACATCACAATTCCTCAACCATCACACGTCCAATGCCTTACCTGACATACTCAACATCGTTTCTACTGTAAAAATAAAATTATAAAATAGAAATATAACAATAAATAATAGTATTTTAGTCATATAATGCATAAAATATTTGGTATTTTGTTTAATGTTATTCAAAACACACACACACACACACACACACACACACAACGCAGTGCCCCCGGCGGCCATATTGATTACGTGTTGTATGTAAACAAAGGAACGGGCGTTTACATAGCAAGTTATATAACGAGTACACGTTCTCGACCTGAAGATTAGACACCCCTAGCTTAGTTCACCTGAAGATTAGACACCCTAGCTTAGTTCACCTGAAGATTAGACACCCCAGCTTAGTTCACCTGAAGATTAGACACCCCAGCTTAGTTCAATTGAAGATTAGGACACCCCTAGCTTAGTTCACCTGGAAGATTAGACACCAGCTTAGTTCACCTGAAGATTAGACACCCCAGCTTAGTTCACCTGAAGATTATTAGACACCCCAGCTTAGTTCACCTGAAGATTAGACACCCCTAGCTTAGTTCACCTGAAGATTAGACACACCCCTAGCTTAGTTCACCTGAAGATTAGACACCCTAGCTTAGTTCTGAAGATTAGACACCCCCAGCTTAGTTCACCTGAACATTTCAGACACACCCTAGCTTAGTTCACCTGAAGATTAGACACCCCAGTTTAGTTCAATTTTAGACACACCCTAGCTTTAGTTCACCTGAAGATTAGACAATCTCCAGCTAGTTCACCTGAAGATTAGACACCCCAGCTTAGTTCACCTGAAGATTAGACACCCTAGCTTAGTTCACCTGAAGATTAGGGACACCCCAGCTTAGTTCACCTTGAAGATGGGACACCCTAGCTTAGTTCACCTGAAGATTAGACACACCCTAGCTTAGCTCACCTGAAGATTAGACACCCCAGCTTAGTTCACCTGAAGATTAGACACCCCTAGCTTAGGTTCACCTGAAGATTAGACACCCCAGCTAGCTCACCTGAAGATTAGACACCCTAGCTAGTTCACCACCTGAAGACATTAACTTAGCTTAGGCCTGAAGATTAGACACCCTAGCTTAGTTCACCTGAAGATTGGCACCCCTAGCTTAGTTCACTCTGAAGATTAGACACCCAGCTTAGTTCACCTGAAGATTAGACACCCTTTAGCTTAGTTCACCTGGAAACATTAGACACTCCTAGCTTAAGCTCCTACCTGAAGATTAGACACCCTAGGTGTTGGGCCTACCTGGGAAGGACAGACACCTAGCTTAGTTCAATTTGAAGATTAGACACCCTAGCTTAGTTCACCTGGAAGATTAGACACACCCCTAGCTAGTTCACCTGAAGATTAGACACCCTAGCTTTGGTTCACCTGAAGATTGTGGCTTTCACCCTAGCGAGTTCACCTGAAGGATTAGACACCCTAGGTTGGGGCTCACCCTGAAGATTACACACCCTAGCCTAGTTCACCTTGAAGATTAGACACACCCCAGCTTCTTAGTTCACCTGAAGATTAGACACACCCTTGTGTTAGCTCACCTGAAGATTACACACCCTAGCTTAGTTCACCTGGAAGATTAGACACCCAGCTTTGTCACCTGAAGATTGACACCCTAGCTTAGTTCAATTGGAAGATTGGTAATGCACCCCAGCTTAGTTCTGAAGATTAGACACACCCCAGCTTAGTTCACCTGAAGATGGTATTAATTCTAGCTTAGTTCACACCTGAAGATTAGACAATCTCTAGGTTAGCTCACCTGAAGATTATACACCCCTAGCTTAGTTCACCTTGGAAGATTAGACAATTTCAGCTTAGTTCACCTGAAGATTAGACACCTATTTAGTTCACCTGGAAGATTAGACACACCCTAGCTTAGGTCTACCTGAAGATTAGACACTCCGTAGCTTAGTTCAACGGAAGATTAGACACCCTAGCTTAAGTTCAATTTGAAGATTAGACACCCCTAGCTTAGTTCACCTGAAGATTAGACACTCCTAGCTTAGTTCAAAATTGAAGATTAGACACCCCTAGCTTAGTTCACCTGAAGACAGACACCCTAGCTTAGTCTACCTGAAGATTAGACACCTCAGCTTAGTTCACCTGGAAGATGGACACCTCAGCTTAGTTCACCTGAAGATTAGACACCTCTAAAGCTTAGTTCACCTGAAGATTAGACACCCCAGCTTAGTTCACCTGAAGATTGTGACACCCCTAGCTTAGTTCACCTGGAAGATTAGACACTTAGCTAAAGTTCACTTGAAGATTAGACACCCTAGCTTAGTTACCTGGAAGATTACACACCCTAGCTTAGTTCACCTGGAAGATTGGGACACCCTAGCTTTAGTTCACCTGGAAGATTAGACACACCCTCTAGCTAGTTCACCTGAAGATTAGACACACTCCTAGCTTAGTTCACCTGAAGATTAGACACCCTAGCTTAGTTCACCTGAAGATTAGACACCCCCAGCTTAGTTCACCTGAAGATTAGACACCTCAGCTTAGTTCACCTGAAGACACACACCCCAGCTTAGTTCAATTGGAAAGACAGGTCACACACCTCAGCTTAGTTCACCTGGAAGATTAGACACCCTAGCTTAGTTCACCTGAAGATTAGACACCCTAGCTTAGTTCACTCCTGAAGATTAGACACCCTAGCTTAGTCTACCTGAAGATTAGACACCCTAGCTTAGTTCACCTGAAGATTAAGCACACCCTAGCTTTGTCTACCTGAAGATTAGACACCCCTAGCTTAGTTCACCTGAAGATTACACACCCTAGCTTAGTCTACCTGAAGATTAGACACCCCTAGCTTAGTTCACCTGGAAGATTAGACACCCTAGCTTAGTTCACCTGAAGATTAGACACCCCTAGCTTAGCTCACCTGAAGATTAGGACACAATTCTTAGCTTAGTTCACCTGAAGATTATTAGACACCCCTAGCTTAGCTCACCTGAAGATTAAGCACACTGCAGCTTAGTTCACCGAAGATTGGGACACCCCAGCTTAGTTCACCTGAAGATTAGACACCTTTAGCTTAGTTCACCTGAAGATGACACCCCTAGCTTAGTCTACCTGAAGATTACACACCCCAGCTTAGTTCACCTGAAGATTAGACACCCCTAGCTTAGTTCACCTGAAGATTATACACCCCAGCTTAGCTCACCCAAAGACAGACACCCTAGCTTAGCCTACCTGAAGATTAGACACCCCTAGCTTAGTTCACCTGAAGATTAGACACCCCTAGCTTAGTTCACTCTGAAGATTAGACACCCCTAGCTTAGTTCACCTGAAGATTACACACCCCTAGCTTAGTTCACTCTGAAGATTACACACCCTAGCTTAGTTCACCTGAAGATTAGACACACCCCTTAGCTTAGTTCACCTGAAGATTACACACCCCAGCTTAGTTCACCAAGATTAGACACCCCTTAGCTTAGTCTTCACCTGAAGATTAGACACCCCCTAGCTTTCTTAGTTCATCATCTAGAAGATTAGACACCCCTAGCTTAGTTCACCTGAAGATTACACACCCTAGCTTAGTTCACCTGAAGATTAGACACCTCAGCTTAGTTCACCTGGAAGATTAGGGACACCCCTCAGCTTAGTTCACCTGAAGATTAGACACCTCAGCTTAGTTCACCTGAAGATTACACACCCCCAGCTTTAGTTCACCTTGAAGATTAGACACCCCTAGCTTAGTTCACCTGAAGATTACACACCCTAGCTTAGTTCACCTGAAAGATACACACCCTAGCTTAGTTCACCTGGAAGATTAGACACCCCTAGCTTAAAGTCTACCTGAAGACAGACACCCTCAGCTTAGTTCAATTTGAAGATTAGACACCCTAGCTAGTTCACCTGAAGATTACACACCTTAGCTTAGTCTGGTCTGAAGATTAGACACCCCTAGCTTAGTCTTTCACCTGAAGATTACACCTAGCTTAGTTCACCTGAAGATTAGACACCTGAAGTAGTTCACTCCCAAAGATTAGAATAATCTCTAGCTTTAGTTCACCCAAAGATTACACACCTAGCTTAGTTCACCTGAAGATTAGACACCCCTAGCTTAGTTCACCTGAAGATTAGACACCCTAGCTTAGTTCACCTGAAGATTACACACCCTAGCTAGTTCACCTGAAGACACACCTCTAGCTTAGTTCACCTGAAGATTACACACCCTAGCTTAGTTCAACGAAGATTAGACACCCTAGCTAGTTCACCTGAAGATTAGACACCCTAGCTTAGTTCATCTTGGAAGATTAGACACACCCCTAGCTTAGTTCACCTGAAGATTAGACACCCTAGCTTAGTTCTCACCTGAAGACACACACCCTAGCCATTCAACGAAAGATTAGACACCCCCAGCTTAGTTCACCTGAAAGATTACACACCCCAGCTTAGTCTTCACCTGAAGATTACACACCCCTAGCTTAGTTCACCTGAAGATTAGACACCCCTAGCTTAAAGGTTCACCTGGAAGACAGTACACCCTAGCTTAGTTCACCTGGAAGATTAGACACCCCTAGCTTTGAAGGTTCAATTGAAGACAGATTACCCCAGCTTAGCCCTACCTGGAAGATTAGACACCCCTAGCTTAGTTCACCTGAAGATTGTATACCCTAGCTTAGTTCACCTGGAAGATTAGACACCTAGCTTAGTTCACCTGAAGATTAGACACCCCTAGCTTAGTTCATACCTTGGAAGATTAGCACCCCAGCTTTTAGTTCACCTGAAGATAGACACCAGCTTAGTTCACCTGAAGACTAGACACCCTAGCTTAGTTCACTGAAGATTAAGCACACACCCCAGCTTAGCTCACCTGAAGATTAGACACCCTAGTACACACCTCCTCTGTGTCTGTCTGTGTGTCCCAGCTCGTAAGTTCTCGACAGCTGAAAGTTAAATTAATATTGCTGTATATTTTCTCCCCCGTATACACTAACATATTGCTTCTGTTAT
>NW_024742338.1:4499593-4532353 GCF_018991925.1 Homarus americanus
TGGTACTAGTGACGGTAGTGTTGTGACGGTAGTGTTGTGACGGTAGTGCTGTGACGGTGGTGTTGTGACGGTAGTGTTGTGACGGTGGTGCTGTGACGGTAGTGTTGGACGGTAGTGTTGTGACGGGTACTAGTGACGGTAGTGTTGTGACGGTAGTGTTGTGACGGTAGTGTTGTGACGGTGGTACTAGTGACGGTAGTGTTGTGACGGTGTTACTAGTGACGGTAGTGTTGTGACGGTGGTGCTGTGACAGTGTTGTGACGGTGGTACTAGTGACGTAGTGTTGTGACGGTAGTGTTGTGACGGTGTTACTAGTGACGGTAGTGTTGTGACGGTGGTACTTGTGACGGTAGTGTTGTGACGGTAGTGTTGTGACGGTGGTACTAGTGACGGTAGTGTTGTGACGGTAGTGTTGTGACGGTGGTACTAGTGACGGTAGTGTTGTGACGGTAGTGTTGTGACGGTAGTGTTGTGACGGTGGTACTAGTGACGGTAGTGTTGTGACGGTAGTGTTGTGAGGCATTGGTACTAGTGACGGTAGTGTTGTGACGAGTTTACTAGTGACGGTAGTGTTGTGACGGTAGTGTTGTGACGGTGGTACTAGTGACGGTAGTGTTGTGACGGTGTTACTAGTGACTGAAGTGTTGTGACGGTAGTGCTGTGACGGTGGTGTTGTGACGGTAGTGCTGTGACGGTGGTGTTGTGACGGTAGTGTTGTGACAGTAGTGTTGTGACGGTGGTGCTGTGACGGTAGTTTGTGACGGTAGTGTTGTGACGGTAGTGTTGTGACGGTGGTACTAGTGACGGTAGTGTTGTGACGGTGGTGCTGTGACGGTAGTGTTGTGACGGTAGTGTTGTGACGGTGGTACTAGTGACGGTAGTGTTGTGACGGTGTTACTAGTGACGGTAGTGTTGTGACGGTGGTGCTGTGACGGTAGTGTTGTGACGGTAGTGTTGTGACGGTGGTACTAGGGACGGTAGTGTTGTGACGGTAGTGTTGTGACAGTGTTGAGTGTTGTGACGGTGGTACTAGTGACGGTAGTGTTGTGACGGTAGTGTTGTGACGGTAGTGCTGTGACGGTAGTGTTGTGACGGTAGTGCTGTGACGGTAGTGCTGTGACGGTAGTGTTGTGACGGTAGTGCTGTGACGGTAGTGCTGTGACGGTAGTGTTGTGACGGTCGTGCTGTGACGGTAGTGCTGTGAGCTGTGACATGAGCGCTGTGAGTCTCAGAGCTTTCAAGTTCCTATGAGCGCTGTGACCCTTGGAAATTACACACTCGTTAGTCACGGGTTCCAGTCTGTGTTCCAGTAGGCTCCAGTGTGTCTTGATAATGTTCCAGTCTGTGTTCCAGTAGGCTCCAGTGTGTCTTGGTAATGTTCCAGTCTGTGTTCCAGTAGGCTCCAGTGTGTCTTGGTAATGTTCAGTCTGTTTTCCAGTTGGCTCCAGTGTGTGTGTTGATCTGTGTTCCAGTAGGCTCTAGTGTGTCTTGGTAATGTTTCAGTCTGTGTTCCAGTAGGCTCCAGTGTGTCTGGTAATGTTCCAGTCTGTGTTCCAGTAGGCTCCAGTGTGTCTTGGTAATGTTTCAGTCTGTGTTCAGTGGGCTCCAGTGTGTCTTGGTAATGTTCCAGTCTGTGTTCCAGTAGGCTCCAGTGTGTCTTGGTAATGTTCCAGTCTGTTTTCAGTTGGCTCCAGTGTGTCTTGGTAATGTTCCAGTCTGTGTTCCAGTAGGCTCTAGTGTGTCTTGAGTGATTGTCTCAGTCTGTGTTCCAGTAGGCTCAGTGTGTCTTGGTAATGTTCCAGTCTGTGTTCCAGTAGGCTCCAGTGTGTCTTGGTAATGTTTCAGTCTGTGTTCAGTGGGCTCAGTGTGTCTTGGTATTTCAGTCTGTGTTCAGTAGGCTCCAGTGTGTCTTGGTAATGTTCCATCTGTTTTCCAGTTGGCTCCAGTGTGTCTTGATAATGTTCCAGTCTGTGTTCCAAGTAGGCTCCAGTGTGTCTTGGTAATGCTCCAGTCTGTGTTCCAGTAGGCTCCAGTGTGTCTTGTAATCCAGTCTGTGTTCCAGTAGGCTCCAGTGTGTCTTGGTAATGCTCCAGTCTGTGTTCCAGTAGGCTCCAGTGTGTCTTGTAATGTTCCAGTCTGTGTTCCAGTAGGCTCCAGTGTTACTAATGGAGCCCTAGTATATGGCTCCTCTCCTCTCTCTCTCTCTCTCTCTCTCTCTCTCTCTCTCTCTCTCTCTCTCTCTCTCTCTCTCTCAGAAGTTCCAGTTGGTCAGGTCAGGAATTTAAGCATGACAAGTGACAGCATGACCCCAAAGCCTCTCTATCCGAACCTCTGAGCCAAACACTTTCTGAACCCCCGAACCTGAAACCCCGAATCCGAATCTCTGACGTAGGAAAAAAAAAGGAGTCACTTTTCTAAGTAATGAAACCTGATATTTTATGCTCTGTAATTCTCTCTCTCTCTCTCTCTCTCTCTCTCTCTCTCTCTCTCTCATATCTATAGCATCACCACCAATTATTATGAGTTACACCAGATCACAAAATTATAACCCAAGAAAATAATAACCTTCATATTTTTGTTTTATCTCTTATTTTGTGGACGTGTAAAGGCGACCATATTGCGCTGCACCGCTAGTCAATTGTTTCACTGTCACACCTTTGTCGCCTTTCTCTTGTCTTGCGGCTGTGTGTGTGTGTGTGTGTGTTTGGGAATGTGTCTGTTTTTGCGCGTGTATGTTTATGTAAATATGTTTGTTTCTATATATGTTTGTGTGTGTGAGTGTGTCGTGAAAGAGAAAGCAAAAGAAAGATATTGGCAAGGTATTACAGAGAGAGAGAGAGAGAGAGAGAGAACGTCTTGCTCTACTTCCCACACCCACCATGACTCAGCACAGACTCACTAATGTAATACACTGAATATTTTTTTTCATCCATCTAACTCTTTCATTACATCAATATAATTCATTTCACTGGAAGATACAATAACTACTACTGAACACTCGTTATGACGTAGGTGTGTGTGTGTGTGTGGTTATTGTGTGTGTGTGTGTGTGTGTGTGTGTGTGTGTGTATTATTGGACAGTTTAGGCCGACGTTAACCAAACAAGTTTTTATCTATGGTAAATATAGTCTAATATGTGAGCGTAATTACCGCCATATTTATAACTGGAATAATGGAGGTTTTTTGTAAATAACTCTGGGACTTATTAGGGCAGGAAGTGTCAGTAATATTATTGAGGATGCATCATTATGGCCGTCACTGGTCCTAACGAGTGTTTGTCTGTCGTAAATATGGTCTTATCAGTGTTGTTTTACCCTCGTCGTATTTATCATCGACTAAATTGTGTATTTGGATGACATTGGTCCTGAGATAAACAACGTGATATATCGGTATTGTATCACGTAGGTCTTCTCAAACAATCAACCTAACCTAACCAAATTTACCTTAAAATATAATATAATGAGATTGTGTCCGCCGCCAGAGGTCTACCGCGTCCCTCACTGACAAGATGGCGTGAGGGACGTAATTATATCGTTTTGGTTTTTATTTGTTTTTCAGATTAGTTTAACCTTTTTATGGTGTTGTGTAAATATTATGTGACATACTGACTGTTGAAGTGTTAGGGTGGAACTGTGTTAACGAGCAGGGAGGGTGGAGGTGGGGTAGGGGGAGGAGGAGGGAGAGGAGTGGGGGGTGAAGAAGGAAGAGTGAGGAGGAAGGAGGGAGGGGAGTGAGGGTAGGAGGACGGGTGAGGGGGAGAAGGAGGACGGAGTGAGGGAGAAGGAGGGAGTGAGGGAGGAGAGAGTGAGGAAGGAGAAGGAATGTGAGGGAGGAAGAGATGAGGAGTGAGGAGGAAGGAGGAGGGAGTGAGGGAGTGGGAGGACGGGTGAGGGGAGAAGGAGGACAGGTGAGGGAGGGAAGGAGGGGGAGTGAGGGAGAAAGTGAGGGAGAGGAATGTGAGGAGGGAGAGATGAGGGAGTGAGGAGGGAAGGAGGAGGGAGTGAGGGAGTAGGAGGACGGAGTGAGGGAGAAGGAGGGAGTGAGGGAGGAAAGTGAGGAAGGAGAAGGAATGTGAGGGAGGAAGAGATGAGGAGTGAGAGAGGAGAAGGAGGGAGTGAGAGTGGAGAAGGAAGGAGGAGGGAGTGAAGGAGGAAGGAATAAAAGCGACCCCCAGACAGTACAGCAGGAGTCACGTGTTGGGCTAATGGACGCCGCCAGCCCTGAGTCCCATTTCAAGATTTTTTTATTTTTTTTGAGGTAGATTTATTGGTCTTTATTATTCTTAGGTTAGGTTAGGGTGGTTAATCCTTAGGTGAAATAAACTACGGTGAAAACAACATAAAAATGGTATCAGAATTACGTTGAGACTCTACCTTAACTTTGGAAAGATTATGTACGTTATTTTAGTCAGATGCTGAGTGAACGTTATTATTTAAGGATCTGTTTAACTTTATTGCATCGTTGTTATTGTGTTTTGTCGTAAGTTAATGAGTTAGCTGCAGTTTTATTAGTTAGGAGGAACATTCACGTAAGAATTACTGAGAATATAGACCTAAGTCACTTTAATTCTTTATAATAACCTTAAATGACAATTATTTTCGACAGGTTATATTATTATCTAGAGTTGTGTGTTTGTTTACGTGTACCACCAAACGCTCGCTGAGTGGCCCATACATGACGTCACTCCGCAGTGTGAGTCAGACGAAACTCTCAATCATTTTTTGTTTAAGCCAAATTTAAGTTTATTCTCACAACATACAGATCAGAGGCATGACTTTTAATCCATACTCCGCTGATGAGAAAAAAACACACTCAAGTAGACATAATATAAGAACAATACATTAGTTAAAGGAAACCTGCAGTAGTGAGTCAATTGAAAGTCTTTATTCTTTGTTTCTGTGGCAGCGTGACTCATAAAAAACGGGTTTTTTCTCATGTTGCGGTTCTGTTGTCCTGGGGTCTCTCTCTCTCTCTCTCTCTCTCTCTCTCTCTCTCTCTCTCTCTCTCTCTCTCTCTCGTGGTAATGTCATGTTGAGAGTTTAGTTGACCACATTGGAAAATAGCCACTCCTCTACCACAGTACCACTCTAGCACCACCACAGTACCACTCTAGCACCACCACTGTACCCCTCTAGCACCACCACTGTACCACTCTAGCACCACCACTGTACCACTCTATATTAAACTGTTTGCCCTGAGGATGTAGTGTAGTGGTGTAGTGTAGTGTAGTGTAGTGTAGTGTAGTGTAGTGTAGTGTAGTGTAGTAAGTTTAAGGAGACTGTCGGAGCAGCCCACACAGCATCTTACTCAGGGCAGTAAACATGGCAGCCTTGCAACTCTCTGTCTTCAGTATTGGCAGAGTCCAGGACCAGGGTATGGGTGGAGGTTTTGTTTATTTTGGTAGAGTGTAAACAATTGTCTTCCCATGTTGAATAATGTAGTTGTTGTCCTTCAGCAAACAGAAGAAAACGAAGCTGTATATTCCACGTATTGATAGAAACGTTTGTGTAAGTGTATTTGTGACGTATGTACTGTACTTTATGACGTCATTCGTTACGTTTGTGTTTGAGGTTTACGGGAATTTACAGAGTTTTTTCAACAAGTGACGTCTGTCCATCACTAATGGCCTCTGCTGTTGCCTAATACTGTTGCAATATATAAAGTGGTTTTGTTGTGGTTTGTGACGTAGCCATAACGTCACAGTTATTAGACCACCGTTCGACTAGACAAAGATGGATTACGTGACGAACACCAGACAGTCATACTTGTCCTCAGCAACATAACAAAAGGATATATCGTGTAATAAATTCGTTCATGTTTCTACAGCGCTAAACTGTGTACAGAACCTCGTTTAGAAAGATTATTAACTGGAATACAGAAATGTTGATAAATAAGACAACAATATTAAGTGTGCATTAGTGTGAGGTTTTCTTAAAGTTGGGTATAAGGAGAATTGACCTGTCGACTAAGCTCCGCCCACCTTAGCAACCGACACAAGACGTACACGTTGATTGGTTGTTGGTTACTGGGTGACTCGTGACGTCACATCTGCAGTCTGACATTATTTTCCTTTTCCGAATAACTACAATTTTCTTTGAGTGTGACGTCACGACTTGGCAACCAGCAGCCAATCATCTGTTCAGGATTGTGACGGTTAAGACGGTGACCCTTGATAATGTGGACGGGTGTTAAGACTGTTTTATGTTATGTATTTATGTACTGCAAACAACTAAAATAATCCATCTTTGTGTCGCTAGGGTGGTCAATCTTCAGGTGAAATAGCTTTAGGTTAACAGATTTTTCAGTCCAGGTACCAATTTCATGAATACCTTCGATTTAGTCCTTATAAGAGCGAATGGCGGTTTGATTTGGTCTATTTTAATTTGTTTTTATTCTATTATTTATGTAATTTATATAATTGGCCAACTCGATGACATGAGGCCTTAGTGGTGCCATTATGTGTGGTAAAGGCGGTAGATATTACGTATAGTGGCCCTGTTATAGACCTCGGCAAAATTTCTTTAGTTACCCCGGCAAGTCTTCAAGTTTTCTTTGATTCGTGATTCAACAGACTGAGGGTAACTGATGTAAATGGGAAGCTTTTTCTTTTAAGTAATGACATGAAGAATCTCCATCCCAGATTATTTAACTTGAAGATTAACCTAACCTAAACTAACCAAACCTAACTTAACCTAATCTAACCTAGTCTAGCCTAATCTAACCTTCCCTGTTTTTGTTTACAGGTGAGTGGTGAGGTGTGATGACGTAGCTGAGTCAGGTAAGTAATTAATCAATGTTTAGTTTTGTCGTTTAATGTTTGTTGATGTTTATGGTGACCTGTGGTGTGCTGGTTAGTATACTCGTCTTGTAGGTGAATGGTCCATGGTTCGATCTCTCTCACTTCACACACACACACACAGTTTAGAGATATTCCTGTGATTGAGGCTCTTGTTACCTGTCTTCACCTGTAATCAACACCTGTCTTCACCTGTAATCAACACCTGTCTTCACCTGTAATCAACACCTGTCTTCACCTGTAATCAACACCTGTCTTCACCTGTAATCAACACCTGTCTTCACCTGTAATCAACACCTGTCTTCACCTGTAATCAACACCTGTCAAGAATCACACTTACTCCCTGTGTTACTGCCTTAATGACGGAATGATACAATAAACGTCACTGCGGATAAATATAGACGATGTGTTTAATATTTTTTTATGAAGAGATTATCTGTAGATTAACCTCTCTCTCTCTCTCTCTCTCTCTCTCTCTCTCTCTTTCCTCTTTATTTCACCTGATAATTAAATACCCTAATACTTCCTGACTGTATGTATGTATGTATGTATGTATGTATGTATGGTTTGCCTGTTTGAGTCTACTGCCAATATTCCCTCATCCGATATAGCAAGTTGTTTGTATTGTGCAACGTGGGTGATAACTGTGCAACGTGGGTGATAACTGTGCAACGTGGGTGATAACTGTGCAACGTGGGTGGTACTGTGGAACGTGGGTGGTACTTGGAACGTGGGTGGTACTGAACGTGGTGATAACTGTGCAACGTGGGTGGTACTGTGGAACGGGTGGTACTGTGCAACGTGGGTGATAACTGTGGAACGTGGGTGGTAACTGCAACGTGGGTGGTACTGTGGAACGTGGGTGGTACTGTGCTAGTTAAGAGCCTTGTTGACTATTATGCAAGATACGTAATACTCTTGTTGTTGCAGGTTTTTTTTTTTGCAATTGTGATCTTGTGCTAGCTAAGTGTTTTTTTGCAAGTGTTGAGTATTATGCAAGACGTGTGATACTGGTGTTGCTGTAAGTGTTGGCCCGTGGGAGTAATTCTGTGTTGGAAGTGAACGACCACAAATAGTCATTGTTTAGGAACGTGAGCATGTCCTTGGAGCCGTTTGTTTGTTTGTAGGTACGTTTGTTTTTCTGTGTATTTTCATATGTTTTGATTTTAACTTAATCTAACCAAATAAACTCAGCCTAACCAAACCTAACCTAACCACTCCTAACGTAACCAAACTTAACCTAAGCTAACCAAATATAAATTTCATAGATATTTTGTGGAGTTCAGTTAGGTTAGGTTAGGTAAGGTTAGGTTAGGTTAGGATAGTTAGGGTGAATGGGTTAGGTTAGGTTAGGATAGTTAGGTTAGGTTAGGTTAGAATAGGTTAGGTTAGGTTAGGTTGGGTTGAGTTAGGTTAGGTTAGGTTAGGTTAGGTTAAGTTAGGTTAGGTTAGGTTAGGTTAGGTTAGGTTAAGGGAAGGACTGTGGTGGTGGTCCAGGTGTGTGGTCCCCAGGATGTCCAGTCAGAAAACGTGATGTTGGTCTCTTGCCCGAGGGAAAATGCTGCCAGACCGTTGACCTCTGGGAAGATGTGTGTGTGTGGGGGGTCATTTGCAAGGAATTTCAACACAGTTACAGTACAAAAGTGAGATTGGAAGGGTGAACACACTAGTTATCTACGAGTTGTTGATGATCTTTACAATGGTTGGAATGTGGTTGGTTTTATAGTGATCAATACGTGGTGGTGGTGGTGGTGTCGAACAGCAATTAGTGGACGAAGGATCTCAGGTGGTCGCAGGAGACGGTGACGAGGATGGTGTAATAGCTTCTTCCTAAACTAACAGATGAGGTCATGATCAGAGAATGTTGAGAGGGTCAGGGTTTATTGAGCCTGTGTGTGTGTGTGTGTGTGTGTGTGTGTGTGTGTGTGTGTGTGTGTGTGTGTGTGTGTGTGTGTGTGTGTGTGTGTGTGTGTGTCACCACCATGACCTCACAGACAACAAGTGACCCTTACCTTGTATACATTATTGATAAATGATCCTTGGAAAGAGAAAGAGAGATAGAAGCAAGGAAGAAGATACTTATGAACGGAGAACAAGATGAATTAAGAGACAAAGGATGGTAGAAGAGGAGGGGTCGTCAAAATTTAAGTCGGTTTAGTTCCTGTCCCCCTCCACCCCCATCTTTCACCCCAAGGTCAATGTAGGGCCTCAGCTCCTGTGCCCTCCTCCTCCTCTCCCTCTCCCCTCCTCCTCCTTCTCTCTGCCTCTCCCTCCTCGCCCTTTTCCTACCTTCCCCCCACTCGCCCCTCCCTTGGTATTCCTCCCCCCCATCACCTCCCCATCACCTCATGACCCCATTAAATCCTTAGTTCCTTCATCATATTATTTCCCATCCTTCCCAATCCTCTCATTCTCCCTCCCCTCCTTCTCACCCCCTCACCCCCCCTCCACAAGTCACCTCACAGCTGCAGGACACCCATTTACCCACCTTTCCCCTAACCGTTCTTCCCCCCTTCCTCTCTCCTCCTTCCCATACCCCCTCTTATTCCCTTCCCCTCCCCCTGTTTAACAGTATCCTCTCCCTCCTTCCTTCAGATGCATCCTCTCTCTCTCTCTCTCTCTCTCTCTCTCTCTCTCTCTCTCTCTCTCTCTCTCTCTCTCAGGATGAGTATAGGGTGCACAATAAACTAGCTGCTCTGTTTGTATAAAAAAATTCCCCTCTCCTCTTAGCTCCTTCTCCTCCCCTCCCCACCCCCCACCCCCCCCTACCACTCCCAACACATGCTAGGAAATTCAATACGGTGCCTTGTGCATGGTGGTGAGAGAGAGAGAGAGGTGGGGGGAAGTGATGAGGGAGGGGGAGGAGAAGAAATTTTTTTATACAAACAGAGCAGCTAGTTTGTTACCCCATAACCCTATCTAACCTAACACTACCTAATCTAACTATCCCTGGTAGCGTTAGGGTGTTTAATCATCAGGTAAAGTAAGGACAGGTGAGGCAGGGGTTATCACAGGTGGTGGGTGATAACGCTTATCATATTACCTGTGGAATAGTCGACGAGTTGGGTGGGGGGGAGTGGGTGGGTGGATGGGTGGGGAGTGGGTGGGTGGATGGGTGGGGAGTGGGTGGGTGGGGGAGTGGGTGGAGGGGTGAGGAGAATGGGTGGGGGAAAGATTGGTATTTGGTGTGTAAGGGTGGGTTGGTGAGGGCTTGGTGGGTAGGCGGAAAGAGTGGGGCAGATTAGGATTTGGGGTGAAGTTGAGGAGTTGTGTGTGTGTGTGTGTGTGTGTGTGTGTGTGTGTGTGTGTGTGTGTGTGTGTTGTTTTATGCAATCTATGAAACAGACAGAAAGAGACAGAAAGGAGAGAGAGGTACAGACAGATAGAGAGAGAGAGAGAGAGAGAGAGAGAGAGAGAGGCAGGCAGGCAGGAGGCAGCACCGTCAGTGTCGCACCAGTAGCCAAGGAGTAAACACTGTACGTCGCTCTGTTAACTTCCTGTGCGCGTGTTAACAGTGAACCTCGCTCTGTTAAATCGTGTTAATATCTTTACCTAGTGTTAAATTGTGTTAATATCTCTCTGTCATGTGTTAATATCTCGCTACCATGTGTTAAATCGTGTTAATATCGTTACCTCGTGTTAATATCGTTACCTCGTGTTAATATCGTTACCTCGTGTTAATATCGTTACCTCGTGTTAATATCGTTACCTCGTGTTAATATAGTTACCTCGTGTTAATATCGTTACCTTGTGTTAATATCGTTACCATGTGTTAATATCGTTACCACGTGTTAAATCACGTTAATATCTCTCAGACATGTGTTAAATCGTGTTAATATCGTTGTCCTGTGTTAAATCATGTTCGTATCGTTGTCCTGTGTTAAATCGTGTTAACATCTCTCTGTTTTGTGTTAAAATCTCTCTGGGTGTTGTTAAATTGCTCTTTGTTGTGAAATTATGTTTAATTCATATTAATATATTTATCGATTTAAGTTAAATTTTGACTGTTAATATAACGGCGTCTGACGTGTTAAATTATGTTAATATTTATCCTGGCTGTTATAAAATGTTCGGCCATGTTAACAACTCCTTCGGATATGTTACATTCAACCTTATTCGTGTTAATATATCGTTGGAATGTGTAAGTTAAATTCAGCCGCCTTGGCCATGTTAATTTGTGTTAATATCTATCCATAGGTTGTGTTAAAATATTCATCAGTGTTTAAACAAATGTTAAATTTATCTTTATATCTTCCCTAAATGTTAACAACTGGTTTGGTCAAGTTGAATTACACGTTTTTTTTTACTTGTTCTGATTGATGGTAAAGTTTTATAAGTGTTAACATCCGGTATTTGTTAACGTCGTTTTTAACACCTTTGACTAAGATGAAACGTTGTGTTAATATTCCCCAGCAATGTTAACTGTTAAACGTTTATCATAACTTTATATCAGTATAAACATTTAAACGTTTGTGTTGTTATTATAAACATTTAAACGTTTATGGTGTTAATAAAAAAATTTAAACGTTTGTGTTGTTTGTTAATATAAACATTTAAATGTTTGTTGTTAATAAAAACATTAAAACGTTTGTGTGGTTAATATAAACATTTAAACGTTTGTGTTGTTTGTTAATATAAGCATTTAAATGTTTATGTTGTTAATATAAGCATTTAAATGTTTATGTTGTTAATTTAAACGTTTGTGTAGTTAATATAAACATTTAAACGTTTGTGTGGTTAATATAAACATTAAAACGTTTGTGTGGTTAATATAAACATTTAAACGTTTGTGTAGTTAATATAAACATTTAAACGTTTGTGTAGTTAATATAAACATTTAAACGTTTGTGTAGTTAATATAAACATTTAAACGTTTGTGTAGTTAATATAAACATTTAAACGTTTAGGTACTTGACAGTTTTCTCTTAAAGGTGAACATAAACATTTGAACATTTCCTGAACATTTGTGGTTGTTAGAGAGAGAGAGAGAGAGAGAGAGAGAGAGAGAGAGAGAGAGAGGACCACACCCAACCTTATCACCAAATAACCAGAGGCCTTCCCTGTGTGTGTGTGTCCAATAATCTTTGAACACCCCATGGCTCTCTTGCCACCTCCCCACTGTGTTGTGAGCTAAACGCACACGACAAATTCCTCCAGGGTTGTGATGTTACGACACGACACAGTGCTGAGTCCTAGTCACGTCCGTCTTATGGTTACGACACGAGAAACTGTAGTGAATCAGCGAACGTAAAACTCGCCAGGAATTTGCTCTGTCGTGTTAGGTTAGGTTACGTTAGGTTACGTTGGGTTAGTTTGGGTTAGGTTAGATTAGGTTAGTTTTGGTTAGATTATGATGGGTTAGGTTAGGTTAGTCTGGTAAACTCAAAATACGTAACCTCTAACACACACACACACACACACACACACACACACACACACACACACACACACTAACGCTCAAGACAGACACGCAATGGCAGGTAATGAGGTGAAGGGGTGACCTTCGTCTTACTTATATGAACAGTGAGCGGCCCTGTCTGCTCCACACCTTATACAGAGAGTGAGTGAGTGAGTGTGGATGAATGAATGAATGTCGTGTAGTAAAGTAACCACTTATGATGCCGTCCTCTCTCTCTCTCTCTCTCTCTCTCTCTCAGCTGTTGAATGTAAATAAATGACGTCACTCGTTCAGGCTTATAGTAACCTCCTGTTCCATGTCAACACACCACATCAGTTGTTCCATGTCAACATCAGCTGTTCCATGTCAACACACCACATCAGCTGTTCCATGTCAACACACCACATCAGCTGTTCCATGTCAACACACCACATCAGCTGTTCCATGTCAACACACCACATCAGCTGTTAATTAGCCCAGCTGTGTTTTGAAGGACCAGACCTGTTGGGCCTTTTACACAGGTGAATCTAGTTCAGCCTTGACCACCTCACATAGTCGCGTCGTCTCGGTTACTTTCACGATGTACACGGTGGCGCCACGCACACGTGTACGTTCACCCGGTTCGTTAGCTGCACATGGACGAGTGTACATTACTAGTGAGTGTATGGACGAAGTGCTTAGAGAACTGTGTACGTCTTGTGTGTGTGTATGTGTTTAACAAGTGTATACGAACATGTAAACACTTCTTTTTATGCGTTTGAACATGCATGCAATTACACACACGAACATATTCACACACACACACACACACACACACACACACACACACACGCACACGCACGCACACACACACACACACACACACACTAATGTTTGGCAGTTGTTTGAATCACGTCATTAAACATTCTGAACCTGTTGACCAAAACTTTTCTGACTGATTGTGTTGAGGACTTGGGCGGGCGGGTGGGCGGACAGGCGGGCGGGTGGGCGGGCGGACAGGCAGGCGGGCGGGTGGGCGGGAGTGTGTGGCCTGAACCCTGTTGTTGTAGACTCCTGAGCCAGATATTGTAAAACTAATTAATCAAACTTATGCTTAAACTAAGTTGCCTTAATCTGACCTTAACCAAATATAACTTAACCTGAACCTAACCTAACCTAACCTAACTTAACCCATGTTGGTGAATCTTGGTTGAAATATTTATATCATTAATAAGAAAAGTTAGAACGATAACATTTATTTTGTTTGTTATGTGTGATCAGCTGTTCAGTTTTTTGTTCAGCCGTTGTTCAGTTTGTTCTTCTTGTTCAGCCGTTGTTCACACGCTCATCGTTTCATCGTCGTTGTGCAATATGTTCAATAGTTGTTAAAATAGTGAACGTTGACACAGATCTTCAGAGTTTGCAACACTGACTCCGTGACTCATGTGTGTGTGTGTGTGTGTGTGTGTGTTTTATATTAACCTGTGTTCATATTACCGTCATATTCAAAAGAGCACAAACATCTAAGCAACATCATATACAAACACATACAAGCACACAAACAGCATCACATACAAAGCAAGCACAAACACAGTCACTTCAGAATTACGTATAGACAAGCATGAACACTTAATTAGCATTACACACACACACACCAGGAAGGGGGAGGCAGGTGAGGTACGTTATCCGAGCTAGCGGGGTTCAGTATCCTAGCTCGAGAGGAGATATCCTAGCTGAGGGGGGGGTGGCGGAGGACGGAAGCAGTATCCTAGCAGAGGAGGAGGAAGGGTAGGATGGAGGGGGGTGAGGTCGGTTGGTATCGATCACTGTGGTAGCGCGCGACGCCCAGGCTAACCTAACCTGAGCCCTGCCTGTGGACGTCGTCTGGGTGGCGGCCGTCAGTGTGGGTGTTTCCTCACTCCCCGCCCACACCCACGCCCACGGAGATGGAATTAGGTGTTGACCCCTTGACCGAGAAGGCCTCAGGAAGCCCTCCGTGCAGGTGTGGCCGCGATAAGCACGTAGGATGAGCCTTGGGGGTGTGATTCGTGTGTGTTTGAGTGCAGGTAGTGTCCTGTGTTGCGGGGCGGGCCTGGCTTGTTGTCATTGGAAGCGCCAACATGAATGGCTTATGTCTTTGTGTCGTACGCCTTTAAGGATCATCCCACGCCAATATGGTGACTTACAAATGGGAAAATGTGGACTGCCAGTGATGGTGGGAGTAGTGAACTTGTGGAAAATGTCTAGGAAATACCCCGAAAGAGGTGGAAATATGGAGTGTTTACTGTGTAGAGCGGCCTGACGAGTGTGGTGGTGAGGCCAAGCTGCCCCTAGATAACGTTGTCACTGTGTATGTGTTTTGTGGTAGTTATTCTCGTGTTGTGTTGTGTTGCGGTGCATCAGTGCCGTCATCAGTAGGAACATGTGCAACATTTCATATCCAAGAATATTGTGAATTACAATAGAAAGAGCAACAAAATGTCTTACTTTGTGGGGTAAACGTTTCTAGCACTTTCTGTGACGGACACAACAACATCAGCTGTAGTACCAGATTCTCAAAAGACTTCAAGTGAACACATCAGAATTAAAGTCTGTTTAAATACGACGCCATTTATTGGAACTATTAATCTTGTATTTAACTTCAAGTCAACAAGTTACCTGCGACAATTACGTCACCAACATCACCTGAGGCACCTTTTAAGAGTCTAGTACCAGCTGGAAGACTCAGATGTAAACCTTCCTGAACCTGGTGTGTGTGTGTGTGTGTGGAGCAGCAGTAGTGAACTAGAACAGCACAGTACATGACGTCTGGTTTGTTCACACCACAAAGGATTTCCGTTTCCCGTCAGTATCAGTGTTTTAATAAGACTTCCCCGACACAAGGCCGTGAGGGGCGCCATGCTGGGTGCTGGGTACGTGTGAATTTTACCTCCCACCACCAACAAGAAATCTCAGTCGGACTGGACATAACTGCCCGTCACTGGACAATAATCCCAGTTGGATGGTTTATCTCTTTGGTCTGACTCCCCATCGGGAAAAAATTAATCTCTCATAATCTCCCAGTGGTCAAAATTACGCGAGATATTTTCTCAGTGGACTGAATCCCACCAGTCGGTCTCCCATTGGTCAAAACACCACCAGCCGGCCTCCCATTGGTCAAAACCCCACCAGCCGGCCATCCATTGGTTAAAACCCCACCAGTCGGCCTCCCATTGGTTAAAACCCCACCAGTCGGCCTCCCATTGGTCAAAACCCACCAGTCAGTTTCCCATTGGTCAAAACCCCACCAGTCGGCCTCCCATTGGTCAAAACCCACCAGTCAGTTTCCCATTGGTCAAAACCCCACCAGTCGGCCTCCCATTGGTCAACACCCCAACACCAGTCGGCCTCCCAATTGGTCAAAGCCCACCAGTCAGTTTCATTGGTTAAAACCCCACCAGTCGGCCTCCCATTGGTCAAAACCCACCAGCCGTTTCCCATTGTCAAAACCCACCAGTCGGCTCCATTGGTCAACACCCAACACCAGTCGGTCTCCCCATTGTCAAACCACATCGCTTCCCATATCAAAACCACACCCCACCCCAAACAAACCAGTCCCTCCATTGTCAACACCCCAACACCAGTCGGCCTCCCAATTGGTCAAAGCCCCATATTATAATTCCCCTTGAACAAAAATCCAACCACACAAATTATTCATGGACAAAACCCCTCATCCCCCCCCCCCAAGCCCAGATAGCCGATTGGGTCAGATTTACGTGGGATTGTGTTTATAAAATACCCTGTCAGCCAATGGGGTCACTGTGTAGAAAAAGGTCAAATGAGACGCCATATATCCCAGTCAAATGAGAATTTGTATTATTGTAATTGTTATTATTTACTAGTTGTATTATTTTGATTTATTGTTGTATTTTGTATGTTAAATGTTAGTTTGTAATTAAGCTCAGGTTAGATCATACATATTAATTATTTAAGTGTAAAATTGTTGTTAATGTCCACGTCAAGATAATTTAATTTATATATTCCGTGGAATGATAAATTACTCGTACGTCAGGCAGCGAGATTGTTGTGTTGCCGTGAGTTGTTGCCGATGTTGCCAAGTATCGTATAACATGTTATCTTACCGCACGGTGATATTATTGTTAATTTATAATATCATTTGATCGTTTAAATTAATCACACTATGCAAATAAAATAACAAATATCACCATACAGGTTGTTATAGGGGTTAATTAACAGAAATGATCTCCTAACTATATTTAAATAATTATATCTCACCTGAATGTCCAAGTGATCATGTGTTAAGTTTTAAGTTATTAATTTTATTACTTAACTCCCTATAAGTGTCATTTAAGTTCCTAAGTAAAGTTTATTATGTCATTTAAAACGATAATATTGATATATGTTAAAAGGAAAAGTTCATTTACAAACCTTCACAATTTGTCGGGTGATAAAATACGTTCAGCTGGGATACAGAGATCATTCATCACATAAGAGGGGGGTGAGTGATATGGAGACACACACACACACACACAGACAGACACAGACACAGACAGACACACACACAGACACACACACACAGACACACACACACAGACAGACAGACACACACACACACACACACAGACACACACACACACACACAGACACACAGACACACACACACACAGACACACAGACACACACAGACAGACACACACACACACACACACACACACACACAGACAGACACACAGACACACACACACAGACACAGACACAGACACACACACACAGACACAGACACAGACACAGACACACACACACACAGACAGACACACAGACACACACACAGACACAGACACACAGACACACAGACACAGACACACACACAGACACAGACACAGACAGACAGACAGACAGACACACACACACACAGACACACACAGACACACACACACACAGACACAGACACAGACACACAGACACACACACACACACACACAGACACACAGACACACAGACACACACACAGACACACACACACACACACACAGACACAGACACACACAGACACACAGACACAGACACACACACAGACACAGACACACACAGACACACACACACACACACACACACACACACAGACAGACACACACACACACACACAGACACAGACACACACACACAGACACAGACACACACACACACACACACAGACACACACACAGACACAGACACACACACACACACACACACACACAGACACACACACAGACACACACACACACACACACACACACACACAGACACACACACAGACACAGACACACACAGACACAGACACACACACACACACACACACACACACAGACACACACACAGACACAGACACACACACACACACACACACACACACAGACACACACACACACACAGACACACACACACACACACACACACACACACACACACACACACACACACACACACACACACACACACAGACACACAGACACACAGACACACACACACACACAACACAGACACACACACAGCACACACACACAGACACAGACACAGACACACACACACACACACACACACAGACACACACACACAGACACAGACAGACACACACAGACACACACACACACACACACAGACACACACACACACACACACACACAGACACACACACACACACACACACACACACACACACACACACACACACACACACACAGACACAGACACACACACACACACACACACACACACACACACACTGTTTGTCGTTATCATCAGGCGAACTGTGACGTAAATGTGTCCCAGTATCGGCTTCCGGTCAGTCCTTAGTAATGCGGACCTATTACGACTGTGACCCATTAGGACTGGGACCCATTATGACAGACCCATTAGGACTGGAACCCATTAGGACTGGAACCCATTAGGACTGGAACCCATTAGGACTGGAACCCATTAGGACTGGGACCAATTATGACTGAGACCCATTAGGACTGGAACCCATTAGGGCTGGGACCCATTAGGACTGGAACCCACAGGACTGGGACCAATTATGACCGAGACCCATTAGACTGGAACCCATCACTAGACTGGGACCCAATAGGACTGGGGACCAATTATGACTGAGACCCATTAGGACTGGAACCCATTAGGATTGGGACCCATTAGGACTGGAACCCATTAGGACTGGAACCCATTAGGACTGGAACCCATTAGGACTGGGACCAATTAGAACTGGGACTCATTACAACTGGGACCCATTAGGACTGGGACCCATTAGGACTGGGACCCATTAGGACTGAGACTCATTAGGGCTGGGACCCATTAGGACTGGGACCAATTAGAACTGGGACTCATTAGAACTGGGACCCATTAGAACTGGGACCCATTAGGATGGGGGACCCATTAGGACTGCACCATTAGGACTAGGACCTATTAGGACTGGGACCCATTAGACTGGGACCCATTAGGACTGGTACCCATTAGACTAGGACCCATTAGACTGGGGACCCATTAGGACTGAGACCCATTAGGTCTGGGGACCTATTGATGACTGTGACCCATTACGACTGGGGACCTATATGACTAAATCACATGACTGGGGACTCCATTACGACTGGGGACCTATTACGACTGGGACTCATGACTGGGACCCACTAGACTGTGACCCATTACGATCAGACCCATTAGGACTTGGGACCCATTAGACCGGGACCCATTAGGACTGCATCCATTAGGACTGTGACCTATTAGGACTGTGACCATTACGACTGGGACCCATTACGACTGGGACCCATTACGACTGGGAATCTATTACAGACTGGGACCTGATACGACTGGGGACCCATTACGACTGGGACCCATTAGGACTGGAGACCCATTAGGTCTGGTACCCATTAGGACTGGGACCCATTAGGACTGGGACCCATTACGACTGGGACCCATTACGACTGGGACCCATTACGACTGGGACCCATTACGACTGGGGCCCAGTACGACTGACAGCAGCGTCACCAAGCGGATGTTACTAAAGGCTAGTGGTAAGAGGTTGTAAACTAATGATAAATTCTCGTCAGATTTTAGCTCGAATTAAACGCTTATATTCCGGGCTGTGTGGGGGGCTGGGGGTGGAGGGGGGAGTTACGTGTGTGGGAAGATGTGTGTATGTGTGTGTGTGTGTGTGTTCATAAGGTACAATCTCAGTGTAATATATAAACAACATTTTCAACATTATCTTAATTATATATTTTATCGTACCTTCACTACCTGTATTCTCACGTCACCAGGTACATTACGACAGATTAATTACTTTACGAGCCTTCGACAATATGGCTCATTGTCTTCACTAAACTAATAACAAATTACGTATTCTCACCGTCCCGTGTCGTGAATGACGTGATGGACAGATAGACAGATATTTGTTGAGTAAATCCGTCGTACACCTTCAGGTTAGATCAGTAGGTAGACAGTGCAGGTGTACAGACAACAGTGAACAGCAAGACGAGACGAGAGGTGTTAGTAGTGTGTGTGTGTGTGTACAAACGACAACGTCCATATTACAGAGATTTTTAGAGATGTAAACACCAGAAACAACGACGAATGCTCGGCTGTTGTAACTCCTATGGACGAAGCCACGTAGACGGTATGGAGGGGACGGAGGCGCTCAGGATACAAGGCCACAGTGATCCCCTGACACATCCCGTCGACTCAGCCCCCGTCAAAGAGACGTCCTTAGATAACAGAGAGTTAGAGAACCTAAATAAGCGTGAGATGAGAACTAATAAACACTCCAATAACAAGATCAGTGAGGTGGACGCCGCGAGTGACAACCCGGATGATGGTTGTGAGAAAAATGATTCCACGAAAGACGAGGATTACAAAACGGAGGAGGAGTGGGCGAGCGACCCCCTCGACCCGCCCAGGTGCCTCGACCTCTCGACCAAGAGCGCCGAGTCTGGCGAGGTGGACGATGTGTCGTGTAGTGAGGAAAATAGTGTGGATAATAACACGTTTAATATAATCAACACGGAAAATTCGGAGAGTCAAGAGATAAGCGAACTGACCAATGACGAGTCTCACAAAGAACACGGCGAAGACGGACACGTTAAAGAAAATGGGGAATACGACCGAGGCACCCAGACTGATGAAGACTCCGAGGAGGAGCTGTCTTGTCTCGAGGAGGAAGATGAGGATGATGACGAGGAAGGTGAGCTGACGGAGGACAGTGGAGAGAGTGACTGTGAGGACCTGACTTCCAGAAGTGACGATGGTGACGAGAGTGACGATGAGGCGGAGTTTGATAACGACTCCTTAGAAGACGGGAAGAGTAAGAAGGAGGAAGTAATGGAGAAAGTTGAATGTAAAGTGCCAAAGACTCTTCCCCTCCCTCTACCTCCCCCCTCTAGTCCTCCCCAGAGTGCCGTGGCAGGCGTCAAGGGCGGGGACCACAAGCCCTCCTCCCCGAAGATTAGACAGAGACTCAGGTCCTTCGGTAAAAAGGACACAAGTGAATTCAAAATAGAAATCTTCGAATCGAAAAGAAAACCGCAAGACATTCCCAGCATCAACGTGCCGGACGAGGCCGTGAGTGACAGTGCTGGTGTGGGCAAGGCTAGGAGTGACAGCGGTTCAGTGAGTGACGGCAAAGATCCCTTGCTTGCACCAGTCACCCGGGAAAAATGTATTGACCAACTGGCAACTGCGAACGTTCCCAGCCCGTGTTCGGACTTAACGACCCCGGAGTCGGCGGACAATACCCTGGGCGTGTCCCTGGATGTAAGCCAAGCCATTCGCGAGGAGACCGACGAATCAGACAGATGTTCACCAATGAAGAGTCCAGCTGATGTAAACACGAGGACGCAACACAGTGCCGCAGGTAATGTTACACGGCATGATGTACTCTGTATCTTATAACTTATATAAACACTATTTTTTTCAGAAGTAATGTTTATAGTCATAAACACTCAACTTATAGTTAACTATAGACTTGTATATAGTTACCATATTGTTATTTATATTTTAACAAACATAATTATTGCTTATACAGGATAATAGTTCATACAAACACAATCATATAATTATACCATACATACATACATACATACATACATACATGCGTACATGCATACATACATACATACATACATACATACATGACGTTAGTGAGGGCGTAATGTAATAACAATTGTTTTCGTTGTTGTAATAGATTGAATTACATTGTTAATTCCATCTGTGGCCACTGTGTTAGGGGCAAATAGGCAGTGTGAGCCAGCTGTGGTGTTTGTTGTGTGAGCCAGCTGTGGTGTTTGTTGTGTGAGCCAGCTGTGGTGTTTGTTGTGTGAGCCAGCTGTGGTGTTTGTTGTGTGAGCCAGCTGTGGTGTTTGTTGTGTGAGCCAGCTGTGGTTGTGTTTGTTGTGTGAGCCAGCTGTGGTGTTTGTTGTGTGAGCCAGCTGTGGTGTTTGTTGTGTGAGCCAGGTGTTTGTTGTGTGAGCCAGCTGTGGTGTTTGTTGTGTGAGCCAGCTGTGTGTTTGTTTGTTGTGTGAGCCAGCTGTGGTGTTTGTTGTGAGCCAGCTGTGGTGTTTGTTGTGTGAGCCAGCTGTGTGTGTTTGTTGTGTGAGCCAGCTGTGGTGTTTGTTGTGTGAGCCAGCTGTGGTGTTTTGTGTGGAGCCAGCTGTGGTGTTTGTTGTGTGAGCCAGCTGTGGTGTTTGTTGTGTGAGCCAGCTGTGGTGTTTGTTGTGTGAGCCAGCTGTTGTGTGTGGTGTTTGTTGTGTGAGCCAGCTGTGGTGTTTGTTGTGTGAGCCAGCTGTGGTGTTTGTTGTGTGAGCCAGCTGTGGTGTTTGTTGTGTGAGCCAGCTGTGGTGTTTGTTGTGTGAGCCAGCTGTGATGTTTGTTGTGTGAGCCAGCTGTGGTGTTTGTTGTGTGAGCCAGCTGTAGGGTGTCTGAAGTTCAGGTGATTTAGAAAAAATAATAAAAAATAATAATAAAAAAATAAAAAAACGGAGATATTTTAGCTGAGATAAACGTCATTGTACCACCTGCAGATTGGACACCCCGGTATATTTACATGAGGATTCAACCGTAACCTAACCTAACCCCCCAGGCAATATTAGGGTGTTTAATCATCAGGTGAAATAAACCCAGATGTCAAACTCTTCTAGTAATGCTTATCTTCTGTTTTAAGTTCAAGGTTTAGAGTGAAGGGAGGAACTCACAGGAAATAAACCTGTCATAGAAAACCCTCTCTGACTCGCCTGGGGAAACTATCTTATAAAAATACACAAACAATAATAATTAAAGCTCCAGTGATTCAGATTCTTAAACGATCGTTATGATAGTTAATTCTCGTAAGTTAAGATAATAATATAAGTAATTGGTTGACTTAGGGGAGATAGTGTACTAACTCCTTGTGTATGGGGTCCGCTCTCAGCTGGATGAAGTCACCCGTGTTCATCCACTTGTCTCTGTCACACGTCGGTAACGGCTTCTGTTACCTGTGCCCGCCCTTAACCTTGGCAGGCGTGGATATTATTATTTTTATATTTCCTTGTGTGTCTGTCATTCATGTTCGTGTTTGTTTTGGTTGTTTAGGAGTCGTTTTCAGTTTGTTTTGGTTGTTTAGGAGTCGTTTTCAGTTTGTTTTGGTTGTTTAGGAGTCGTTTTCAGTTTGTTTTGGTTGTTTAGGAGTCGTTTTCAGTTTGTTTTGGTTGTTTAGGAGTCGTTTTCAGTTTGTTTTGGTTGTTTAGGAGTCGTTTTCAGTTTGTTTTGGTTGTTTAGGAGTCGTTTTCAGTTTGTTTTGGTTGTTTAGGAGTCGTTTTCAGTTTGTTTTGGTTGTTTGGAGTCGTTTTCAGTTTGTTTTGGTTGTTTAGGAGTCGTTTTCAGTTTGTTTTGGTTGTTTAGGAGTCGTTTCAGTTTGTTTTGGTTGTTTAGGAGTCGTTTTCAGTTTGTTTTGGTTGTTTAGGAGTCGTTTTCAGTTTGTTTTGGTTGTTTAGGAGTCGTTTTCAGTTTGTTTTGGTTGTTTAGGAGTCGTTTCAGTTTGTTTTGGTTGTTTGTAGTTGATTTTGGTTGTTTATGTTTTTCATCATTAATTTTTGCGTTGTTTTTCTGTTTGTCATTAATTTTGTTATAATTTATTTAACGTAAAATTGATTTAAATTCAAGGATATTATTTCCATAACGTAATGGTAACTGTGGTGTACTTAAGGACGCGTAAATAACAGTAATTTTCCGAAAAGGTTCAACCCTCCCATGACGTCACTCATTGGTTTACAGTAGTTACCCCGTGAATCATTTAGCGCATCATAGAAAACGGGAAACCTCTCACCCTCAACTTAACTAAATTATGATGTAATTAAATATAGAATGATATATTAAACATATTGATATTACAGATGACTAATTATTGAGTGAAAATATTCCTATATGATCTTACTGGTTCATAATATACATAATGTTAAAATACATAATAATAATAATAATAATAATATGTTCGTCGGCTCAAGCCAAGAACAGTCTAGTAAAAATATTCTTGATCTAGTGTGAGTTATGGTGGTCTCTCTCTCTCTCTCTCTCTCTCTCTCTCTCTCTCTCTCTCTCTCTCTCTCTCTCTCTCTCATACCACCACATTACATTATCAAGTATTTTCTGTTAGTTAAGCTTCAATATTAAGTACAGGTCACATCATCAAGAGCTTTAAATAAAATACCTAAATGTTTTAAGTATATTTTTAAAGTAATAATATGGCCGGCATCACCTATTTCTTCCTCATAATTTACAGCACCATAACGCCCTCCCCTCCCCCCTAATAGAGATTAATTAATAGATGAAAAATATAAATCAGGTATATCTATTCTTCAGGTGAGACTAATTACTTCACACTGTAAATAGAGTCATTAGGTCCAGCTGGTGAAAGGCAATAGTGTGTTGGGGAAGTGATGGTGACATGTTCCCAGCACGGAGGGTCAATCAATACTAAAGTGTCAACAAATTGGCGGCAACCTTCCTCCCCTCCTCCTCCACACGTGATTATTTTACTGCTCGGTGTGACAATAAAACACGGTATTAAGTGTGTGTGTGTGTGTGTGTGTGTTTGTGTGTGTGTGTGTGTGTGTATCGCTCTTTTTTTTCCAACGTGAGCTGCCTGACGTACGATTTTTTTTTGTCAATTGCCAGATAGTTGTGGGTTAGTTTAGGTTAGGTTAGGTTTAGGGTGGTTAATCTTCAGGTGATCCAGTTAACCTTTCCCGTTAAGGTAGAATCTTAGCTGTAAATTTTTATGGTACCATTGAATGTGTGTTTTAGCGTACGATAAATACAGAGTGTCTCAGAAAAATGTATACACACTGCCTTGATATGTGAGGGCAGAGTGTATACGCTTTTCTGAGACTCCCTGTAGTTGTCTTAGGAACGATTCTGTATCCAGGTGTCAGTGTTGAAAGAGAGAGAGAGAGAGAGAGAGAGAGAGAGAGAGAGAGAGAGAGAGAGAGAGAGATGCTTTAAGGCAATCAGTTATATGACGTCACACGATGTTTACAAGTGGCGTGGCGGCGACACAGAAGACCCGGGTACCGTATAGTCTTTTGCCACAAAGTTCTCTCTAACAGTTAAAACATTGTGGTACTTATAAGGCGAACAGTGTCATGGCGTCAAGTCTGGTTTTCGTAGTATAGAAAATAATATTATAATTTATAAAGTGTGGCAATAGTTCCTGGAGGTCCTGGTGAACAATGTAATGAACTTATGAACAGGTGCTGAGGATTAACCTTTGTTCTCGAGGGATGAGGGAGGACTAGAGGTAATTAGGGAAGTGATAGAGGCATTGTGTTCGATACTGAGGTGGCGGGGAGAGGAGGAGGCCCAGGGGCTAATTATTAGTCGATAAATATGTAGGGAGGGAGGTAATGACGGCGGTGTCGGGCGCAAGAGGTCACGTACTGGTGGCTAAGTTACGATGATCTTCACTACATTACGTCCAGCGTCTAGATCACTGTAGTGGTGAGTCACGTCTGGTTCCCCCCCACCTGCTGGTCTCTGAGTGTCAGTATTAATTATTGACTTACTGCCTTACACGTAACCACACCGCCCAACACCTGGTATTACTTAACCTTATTTAATCGATACCAGTGATTTTATAACCCATATCTCCTCCATTATAAGCATCAGGGAGTCTTAAGAGAGGATATATACCGTGACTAAGTGTTCAGTATACAGGGAGTATGGCTGTATGGACGGGTATTAGTAGTCATGAACATCTCGTCTCGTCTACCTGGTGCGGCATTACCTTGTGACGTCAACCACCTCCCTGCCAGACGTATATACACAGCAGCATCACAACACAATCCTTTAACACGTGTTGTAACTTGTATGATATATAACTGATAACGTAAAGATGTTTTAAATTCAATAGCAATGCCTAGTGACAAATAGCGAAAAGGTTCAAATATAATTCGTGAAAATAAACGATAATTAAATCCTCCCTAATTCCATATGGCCGACCTTGTTAACTAAACGTGTGATAGAAACCTCACATAGAAACCTCATCCTACCCGTTGATTCATCACTCTCACACACTCGTTCAAAAAATCCCTCCCGGTGATGGATTTCATTTCCTTCTGCCTAAAACCAACCAGATGACAAAATCGGATCAGATCACATTTCACAGAGGCAAAAATCCCATTACGTGGTTCTGAGTGTGGGCACCTGAGTGGGTTTATATACCAGAGTGGGGTGGGTTTATATACCATAGTGGGGTGGGTTTATATTGTATACCGGTGTCGTGTAGCTTTATAGAAATTCCTTAACCTAACCTAACCTAACATGACAACTACTGGAATATTGACAATAATAAACTTAGTAGTGACTTGCTACCTCCACAGTCACTTGATGTGTGTGTGTGTGTGTGTGTGTGTGTGTGATCTCACTTGGATTTCACAGTCCAGTTCTGGTCACCGTCCTACAGAATGGATATAGAATCCCTTGAAAGTATTCAGAGGAGAATGACAAGAATAATCCCGGGCATTAGGAACCTTGAGTACAGAGACAGGTTAAAGCATCTTAATCTGCACTCCCCCGAGAGACGTAGAGTGAGGGGCGATATGATAGAGGTGTATAAATGGAAGTCTCGGCTAAACAAAGGTGATATAATAAAGGTTCTTAAACTATCTAACCAGGAGCGAACTCGTAACAATGGCTTTAAATTAGACAAATTTAGATTTAGGCGCAATATGGATAAACATTGGTTTGGAAATAGAGTAGTGGACGAGTGGAACAAGTTACCAAACATCATCATTAACTGGAACACGCTGGATAGCTTCACACACATATAGGTTGGGTGGACATATGAGTGATAGGGGTTGGGTGTAAACGGGACTGCCCAGTATGAGCCACTTGGCCCTCTGCAGTTTCCTCCATTCTTATGTTCTTACCTGTGCTAGTAGGTGTGTCCCAGTCTCTCTCTCTCTCCTTCACCCACACCCACACCCACACACACCAGTCCATGCTCGAAGGTCAGTGTGTGTGTGTGGAGGAGTGAGTTGAGTCAGTGTGGTCTAATGTAGTGAGGGCCATGGTTGTGGTGGTGGCAGCTCTCCTCACCACCCTCGCCGCCACCCTTATCCTCGTGTATAGGAACTGGCGACCCTTTGCTCTCCTCCATACAAGTTAGTCCACACGTTCACATCTGTCGTATGATGATGACGTCTTATTTATTGTTATTATTATTATTATTATTATTATTATCCACGTGAAGTACAGTAATATTTTGTGTTGTGGTTATTGGCACGGTAAGTGACTGGTTATTTGGTTAAAGTTAAGTTTGACACCTGGTTGGTATTATTATGTTCGTTAGGTTAGGTTTGGTTAAGTTAAGTTAGGTTAGGTTAATTTAAATTAAGTTTCATGTAGAAACTATCAAACTTAACTTTTACTGACCTAAGCAGAGATGAAAGTGAATGTGGGCTGTGTGTGGCGGTAACGGTGTTTGTGTGTATGTGAGGGCAGTATATATGTGTGCATGTGCGTAGTATATGTAGGTAGTGTATATATGTGTGTAGTGTATATGTGAGAGTAGTCGACTCTGTGACTTCGTAAAGTTAGGCTAGGTTATAGGTTAGGTTAGGTTAAGTTAGATTAGGTTAAGTTAGGTTAGGTTATCATTAGGGTGTTTAATCTTCATGTGACTTATGCTAGGGTGGCCCCAAATTCTTCAGGTGTTCCTATAACTGTGAATCATTATAGTGTGGGAGGCGCTGAAGGACACTCCTGTACCTGGCCCAAGGTTTCGGGGGGGGGGGTCACAACTTGTCCTAGATAGTGGAGGTGATGAATGGTTTAGAGGCGTTTTTTAAGTGAACAACACCACAAAAGGTTCATCCTCTTAGAGCAGGAGGTTCGAGGGTTGAAATGTGCGTTTACGGGATCGGAAGAGTTCAGTTTATCTCGTGTGGTTTATATAATCGTCGGGGTTCAGTTTAATGAGTTGTGGTGAACATACAGCGGGTTCTTGGTAGGGAGAACGATAGAACCTCACTTTTAGATCAATACAAGAGGTTCACTTCTCAGTTCCTTGGTGTTAAAAGGTTCATTATTTGAAGAATTGACGTGTGATCTTTTTTGTTCTTGAGAGTGAAAGCGTTAGAACCTAATACTGAGAGTTCTTAAAGGTTCTATTTTACATGAGCGTGATGGTGCAGGTGTCAGAACCTCTTGTTAGGACCAATCAAGGGGTTCTTATATTATTTGTTTTAAATTTTGTACAAGAATTAACTTATAAGAACCTGTTAGATTTTGTTTGTCATTTGGTGGTGGTGGGATTTTTACAGATGTTTTACAGATTTGCCCCCGAGGGGGCTAGTTTATTGGGCACCCCCTTACATCCTGTGCAAGGTGAAGCGCAGAAGCGTTTACAGCACCCAACTGGGAAGCATGCGGAGTTCATGCTTGCCTTTACAGGTAGTGATAGGGTGGCTGGCTCTCAACCACCCTGACCTCTGTTAACCCCTGACCCCCTGTGGTACCTCACCTTGACCTAGAACACTGTGTCTTACACCTGTCTACTGAGTCACTCCCCCCCCTCTCTCTCTCTCTCTCATCCATTCTTCACACACCCACCTCATTCCTTCCCTCCCATCCTCTGTCCTCCCTTCTTTCCTCCCACCTCTCCTCTGTCCTCACACCCCCTCCCTCATGGTCGCCGCCTATCGAAACTTTCACTCTTAATTGAGGAAGGCGGAGGGAGGGAGGGAGGACACATACACACGTCTGGCTCAGTGGTTAAGGGTCTCTGATTTCTTGCCTTCCGTCTCGTGTGTGTGTGTGTGTATGTATATATGTATGTCTGTATGTATGTATGTATTGATGGTTGTTGATAATATACATACGGGCTTACATATATACATGCATACTCGTAAATGCACTGGTGCATACAATTCCGCATACACATGCACTCACGTGTAGATGTGTAGCGTGCGAGCACACACTCACACATACATAGACGCACACAAATGCACTCATACAGATACACATACATACACTCACATACACACTCACATATACACACTCAAATACACACATATAAATATACGCACACACACAGTAGTGGTGGTGGTGTGTGGTGAGGACACAATAGTGGTGGTGGTGTGTGGTGAGGACAGCAGTGGTGTGTGTGGGACACAGTGGTGGTGGTGTGTGGTGAGGACACAGTAGTGGTGGTGTGGTGAGGACACAGTAGTGGTGGTGGTGTGTGGTGAGGACACAGTAGTGGTGGTGGTGTGTGGTGAGGACAGCAGTGGTGGTGGTGTGGTGATGACACAGCAGTGGTGGTGGTGTGTGGTGAGGACACAGTGGTGGTGGTGTGGTGAGGACACAGTAGTGGTGGTGTGGTGGTGAGGACACAGTAGTGGTGGTGGTGTGGTGAGGACACAGTAGTGGTGGTGGTGTGTGGTGAGGACACAGTAGTGGTGGTGGTGTGTGGAAGGGTGGTGGTGACATGCAGTAGTGGTGGTGTGGTGAGGACACAGTAGTGGTGTGGTGAGACACGCAGTGGTGGTGGTGTGTGGTGAGGACACATAGTGGTGGTGGTGTGTGGTGACACAGCGGTGGTGGTGGGACGTGGTGGTGTGGTGGGACACAGTGGTGGTGGTGGTGTGTGGGAGACACGTAGTGGTGGTGGTGTGTGTGGTGACACAGTAGGTGGTGGTGTGTGTGGTGAGGACACAGTAGCAGTGGTGTGTGTGAGGACACAGTGGTGGTGTGTGGTGAGGACACAGTAGTGGTGGTGGTGTGGTGAGACAGAGTGGTGGTGTGTGTGAGGACACAGTAGTGGTGGTGGTGTGTGGGTGAGGACACAGTAGTGGTGGTGGTGTGTGGTGTGAGGACACAGAGTGGTGGTGGTGTGTGGTGAGGACACAGTGGTGGTGGTGTGTGTGAGGACACAGGGTGGGTGAGGACACAGAGGGTGGTGGTGTGTGTGAACAGCAGTGTGGTGGTGTGGTGGGACACAGAGTGGTGTGTGGTGAGAACAGTAGTGGTGGTGGTGTGTGTGAGGACACAGGTGGTGGTGGTGTGTGTGGTGAGGACACAGTAGTGGGTAGTGGGTGGTGGTGTGTGTGAGGACACAGTAGTGTGGTGTGTGGTGAGGACACAGTAGTGGTGGTGTGTGGTGAGGACACAGCAGTGGTGGTGGTGTGTGGGACACAGCAGTGGTGTGTGTGTGGTGAGGACAGCAGTGGTGGTGGTGTGTGGTGAGGACAGTGGTGGTGGTGTGTGGTGAGGGACACAGTGGTGGTGGTGTGGTGAGGGACACAGTGGTGGTGGTGTGTGAGGACACAGCAGTGGTGGTGGTGTGTGGTGAGGACACAGGCAGTGGTGTGGTGTGGTGAGGACACAGCAGTGGTGGTGGTGTTGGTGGTGTGTGGTGGAGGACACAGTAGTGGTGTGGTGGTGGCAGTGGTGGTGGTGTGTGGTGAGGAACAGTAGTGGTGGTGTGTGGTGAGGGACACAGTGGTGGTGGTGTGTGTGGTGATGGGACACAGCAGTGGTGGTGGTGAGTGATAACAGTGGTGGTGGTGGTGTGTGGTGAGGACACAGAAGTGGTGGTGGTGTGTGTGGAGGACACAGTGGTGGTGGTGTGTGTGGTGAGGACACAGCAGTGGTGGTGGTGTGTGGTGAGGACACAGTGGTGGGTGTGTGGTGAGGACACAGCAGTGGTGGTGGGTGGGACACAAGCAGTGGTGGGTGAGGACAGCAGTGGTGGTGGTGTGTGGTGAGGACACAGCAGTGGTGTGTGTGGTGATGGTGCAGTGTGTGTGGTGAGACACAGCAGTGGTGGTGGTGTGTGGTGAGGACACAGAGTGGTGGGTGTGGTGATGACACAGCAGTGGTGGTGGTGTGTGGTGAGGACACAGCAGCAGTGTGTGTGGTGAAAGTGGTGGTGGTGGTGAAGAGTGGTGGTGGTGTGTGGTGAGGACACAGCTGCAGTGGTGTGTGGTGAGGACACAGTGGTGGTGGTGTGTGGTGGGACACAGCAGTGGTGGTGGTGGTGGTGATGACACCCGTGGGTGAGGACACAGCAGTGGTGGTGGTGTGTGGGTGAGGACACAGAGCAGTGGTGTGGTGAGGACACAGTAGTGGTGGTGGTGTGTGGTGACACAGCAGTGGTGGTGGTGTGTGGTGAGTGACACAGCAGTGGTGGTGGTGTGTGTGGTGAGGACACAGTAGTGGTGGTGGTGATGACACGCAGCAGTGTGTGTGTGAGGACACAGTAGTGGTGGTGGTGTGTGTGAGTGACTGGGCAGCAGTGGTGTGTGTGGTGAGGACACAGTAGTGGTGGTGGTGTGTGGTGATGAACGCAGTGGTGGTGGTGTGTGATGGCACAGCAGTGGTGGTGTGGTGAGAACAGCAGTGGTGGTGGTGTGGTGATGGCACAGGTGGTGGTGGTGTGGTGAGACACAGTAGTGGTGGTGTGTGTGATGACACAGTGGTGGTGGTGGTGTGAGTGGTGGTGGTGTGGTGACACAGTGGTGGTGGTGTGTGTGAGGACACAGTAGTGGTGGTGGTGACACAGTGGTGATGGTGTGTGTGATGGACACAGAAGTGGTGGTGGTGTGTGGGTGAGGACACAGTAGTGGTGGTGGTGTGTGGTGAGCACACAGTAGTGGTGGTGGTGTGTGGTGAGGACACAGTGGTGGTGGTGTGTGGTGAGGACACAGTGGTGGTGGTGTGGTGGAGGACACAGGAGCAGTGGTGTGTGTGGTGAGGACACAGCAGTGGTGGTGGTGTGTGGTGAGGACACTGCAGGTGGTGTGGTGGACAGGGTGGGGAGGACACAGTAGTGGTGGTGGTGTGTGGTGAGGACACAGTAGTGGTGGTGTGTGGTGAGGACACAGTAGTGGTGGTGGTGTGTGGTGAGGGACACAGTAGTGGTGGTGTGTGGTGAGGACACAGCAGCAGTGGTGTGTGTGAGACACAGCAGTGGTGGTGGTGTGTGGTGAGGACACAGTGGTGGTGGTGTGTGGTGAGGACACAGTAGTGGTGGTGTGTGGTGAGGACACAGTAGTGGTGGTGGTGTGTGTGGTGAGGACACAGCAGTGGTGGTGTGTGTGGTGAGGACACAGTAGCGGTGGTGTGTGTGGTGAGGACACAGTGGTGGTGGTGTGTGGTGAGACACAGCAGTGGTGGTGTGTGTGGTGAGGACACAGCAGTGGTGGTGTTGTGGGTGAGGACACAGTAGTGGTGGTGGTGTGGTGAGGACACAGCAGTGGTGTGTGGTGAGGACACAGCAGTGGTGGTGGTGTGTGGTGAGGACACAGCAGTGGTGTGGGTGATGACACAGTAGTGGTGGTGTGTGGTGAGGACACAGAGTGGTGGTGTGTGGTGAGGACACAGAGTGGTGGTGTGGTGGTGGTGATGAACACAGGGGTGGTGGTGTGTGGTGAGGACACAGTAGCAGTGGTGTGTGGTGAGGACACAGAAGTGGTGGTGGTGTGTGGTGAGGACAGCCAGTGCAGGGTGAGGACACAGAGTGGTGGTGGTGTGTGTGAGGACACACAGGTGGTGTGTGGTGAGGACACAGTAGCAGTGTTGTGTGGTGAGGACACAGTAGTGGTGGGTGTGTGGTGGGACACAGTAGCAGTGGTGTGTGGTGAGGACACAGCAGGTGGTGGTGTGTGAGGACACAGTAGCAGTGGTGTGTGGTGAGGACACAGACAGTGGTGGTGTGTGGTGAGGACACAGCAGTGGTGGTGGTGTGTGGTGAGGACACAGAAGTGGTGGTGGTGTGGTGAGGACACAGCAGTGGTGGGGTGAGGACACGCAGTGGTGCGGTGTGTGGTGGTGACTACAGTAGTGGTGGTGGTGTGTGGTGAGGACACAGTAGTGGTGGTGGTGTGTGTGAGTGACACACCAGTGTGTGGTGGGAACAGTGGTGACACAGTGGTGGTGGTGTGTGGTGAGGACACAGTAGCAGTGGTGTGTGGTGAGGACACAGTAGTGGTGGTGGTGTGTGGTGAGGACACAGTAGTGGTGGTGGTGTGTGGTGATACGGCAGTGGTGTGTGGTGGAGTGGTGGTGAGACGCAGTGGTGTGGCAGGTG
>NW_024742338.1:4532453-4671146 GCF_018991925.1 Homarus americanus
GTGTGGTGAGGACACAGCAGCAGTGGTGTGGTGAGGACAGCGTGGTGGTGGTGTGTGGTGAGGACACAGTAGTGGTGGTGGTGGTGAGGACACAGAAGTGGTGTGTGGTGAGGACACAGTAGCAGTGGTGTGTGTGAGGACACAGTAGGTGGTGTGTGTGAGGACACAGGGGTGTGGTGTGTGGTGGAGGACACAGTAGTGGTGGTGGTGGTGAGGACACAGCGTAGGTGTGTGGAGGACACAGTAGTGGTGTGGTGTGTGGGAGGACACAGTGTGGTGGTGTGTGGTGAGGACAGTGGTGAGGTGTGTGGTGAGGACACAGTGGTGGTGGTGTGTGGGGAGGACACAGTAGCAGTGTTGTGTGGTGAGGACACAGAGCAGTGAGAGGACACAGTAGCAGTGTTGTGTGTGGTGAGGACACAGTAGCAGTGTTGTGTGGTGAGGACAGGACAGACAGACACACAACCGGCTCTCAGGAAATACAGTGCCCTTCACACCCCCCTTCACTACCCATCATCCTCCCTCCCCTACCCACCTCCCTCCCCTCACCGCTCCTCCACCACCCCTCCACCTCCCATGGTTCATCCTTTCTCCAGCAGGTGGGGCGTAGGGACTGTGGGTCTCAGTGTGTCTTGTCTCGCAGTGAACGAAGGAGCTCTGTACGCCTGCTCCTTCCCTCCTTCAAGCTTACTCCGGCTTATCTCCGACTCGCTGAAGCTTTCACAAGGTTCAGGGCTTCAGCTGTGTAGAGTAGAGCTTATCCAGGACTCTGGGGCTTGTAACAGAGCAGGGCGGAGCTTGTCGACGGCTAGAGTGTCTCAGTGTCAGGGTGGAGCTTCTTCCCCAAGGCTCTAGCAGTGCTCCAGTGGTGGGTGGGGCTTTTTATTCAAAGGCTCTGAAGCTCTTTCAGTGCTGGCTAAAGCTTATTCAAGCTTCTTAAGGACTTCCTATGAACGCCCAAAAAGATTCCTCAACTTAGAAAATCCCCAAAGTAGTGAAGCTTGTGTGTGTTTATGTATGTTTGTGTGTGTGTTCGTGTTACAGTGCCTGGACACACTTATAAAGGTTCAATATCTGTTCAATCCCCAAACTGAACTTTAGAGCAGAGACTTGAATCCCTTTACGAATCTTAAGTGGACCGAATCTCTTTAACGAACCTTGTGGTAGTTTCGAACCCTCTTTACGAACCTTGAGTAACCACTGGACTCGTCAACTATATCAGGTAAGACTTGTGGTGTAATGTGTTGTGTTATTATTGGTGGAGAGAAACTACTGTCTCTTGAGTTCTGTGTAGTGATGGTATAGTGGTGATAGTGATGGTATAGTCATGGTATAGTGGTGATAGTGATGGTATAGTCATGGTATAGTGGTGATATAGTGATGGTATAGTCATGGTAGTGATGGTATAGTGATGAATTGATGGTGATAGTATTAATAATGGCAAAATAATAATAATAATAGTATGAGAAAGAAGCAAGATACTTAAACCAAGAATAGAGAGAATAAATTACCCGCCAGTCTGTCGTAAAGTTTCCCTCCCCCAGCCAACAATTACCCTATACCCACAGGCCTTGTTTAATTATATCCCTAACAATATAGTCTATTTTTCCCCAGATAAATAATTATAACCCACATCTTTTATTAAATTTTATCGTTAATTCAGAATTTTACCAACTTTTTTTATCCTTTGTGTTCGTATATATATTTTTTTCTCTATTTCACAAACCTGAAAAAAAAAATGTATATAAACCTGAAATAAAGCTGTGTTCAGGGGTTTGTTTACCTTATCTGTGAGCGTTTAGTCTCCGGATCCTGTGTTTACATCAATGTTTTGTGTTTGTGTTTGTATGTTGCGCAATGTGTTTGTTGTTTTTGTGCGAGAAACTTAATTTTTGTTGGTTTCAAAGACTGGAAACCGGTAGGAGTTTACATAAATTCTGTAAATATGAAGAAAACTTTTTATTTTCCTGTATAGAAACCACAAACGTTTTCATATTACAAACTATATATTCTTAGAAACCTTAAAAGCAATAAATGTGTTCTCAGGTATAGAAACCAAAATACTTAATATCAAATAGAAACCTCGATAACATTGAGAACTGAACCAAGAACATAAATGGATTTGTTTTCACACATAGAGACCCCCTGATGTTGTATATGTCCGCTCTCTGTAAGAAAACCAAATAGTGTATAAGACATGCTAGAGACCCAGTGTTATATAGTGTTATTAAGTAGAAACCAAGATACTGAAACTTATCATGAAAAGATAATTAAATTTCCTTGTAGAAACCCCAGCTACTTTACGTCAGGTTCTCTATCAGAAACCCAAACGCCGTGTCCACCATTTCAGTTAATTCAGTGTCCATTTCTCTCCCTCAGGTGAGTGTGTACTGGAGGCGACACCACGCTATTGGTCAACTGATCTAACAGGTAAAGTGACATCACCCCTTACGTCATAACCCCTTCGGTGACGTCATTGATACGTCACCGAGAAGAATAGACTAGAAGGAAAAATTTGGTTTTGGTTTTGAAGGAAATGTAATGTGATTGTTGTTATTTTTTGTTATTGGTGTTGTTTTATATTATTTTAACCACTTAGTAATTGGTAGTTGATGTATGTAGGTCTCTCTCTCTCTCTCTCTCTCTCTCTCTCTTATGACTCATACACCTTGAGTCGTGTTCACCATCATGCAAGACTTAACAGGGAACTGCAGGTAAGTCATACGTGTCTGACTCATCCTGTGTGTGTGTGTATGATTGTGTCGGTATGATTCGGGCAAGATGATGTCTGTATGAATTTGATTGAGTGTATGATTCTGACTGGGGACGTATGATGACATTTATATGATACTAATTACGTGTATGATAATGTATGAATGATTATGTGTCTGTATGATTAACTTTGTATGATTCTAAGTGGTGTCAAGTGATACGTATGTGATTGTATGATTGTAAAGGAGAGATTATTTATGTATGATTGTGTATGAGAAACAGACAGACAGACAGACAGACAAACAGACAGATAGATAAACAAACATACACACCAACAGAAACAAACAGAAGGAGAAATACACTAACAGAAATTGACAGACAAACAAACACAAAAGAGACAGTAAAAACACACACACACACACACACACACACACACACACACACACACTCACACACACTCACACACACACACACACACACACACACACACACACACACACACACACACACACACAGTAACGGTCACGGACATAATTTACACCAAGCGTTTTACAGTTCAAAATAAAATCAATACAGTCAACAGTCACATCTTCCGCCATATTGAATTTTTAGTTTATATTTATATTTACGTGTTAGAGCAATGAAAGAGCAGTGTTAGAGCAGTGTTACGTGTGTTAGAGCAGTGTTACGTGTGATAGAGCAGTGTTAGAGCAGTGTTACGTGTGTTAGAACAGTGTTGCGTGTGATAGAGCAGTGTTACGTATTGTTAGAGCAGTGTTACGTGTGTTAGAGCAGTGTTAGAGCAGTGTTACGTGTTTTAGAGCAGTGTTACGTGTGATAGAGCAGTGTTAGAGCAGTGTTACGTGTGTTAGAACAGTGTTGCGTGTGATAGAGCAGTGTTACGTGTGTTAGAGCAGTGTTACGTGTGTTAGAGCAGTGTTACGTGTGTTAGAGCAGTGTTAGAGCAGTGTTACGCGTGTTAGAGCAGTGTTAGAGCAGTGTTACGTGTGTTAGGCAGTGTGCGTGTGTAGAGCAGTGTTACGTGTGTTACTGTGTTACGTGTGTTAGAGCAGTGTTAGAGCATCTGTGTTAGAGTAGTGTTACGTGTGTTAGAGCAGTGTTACGTGTGTGTTAGAGCAGGTTAAGCAGTGTTACGTGTGATAGAGTAGTGTTACGTGTGTTAGAGCAGTGTTACGTGTGTTAGAGCAGTGTTCGAGCAGTGTTACGTGTGTTAGAGCAGTGTTACGTGTGTTAGAGCAGTGTTACGTGTGTTAGAGCAGTGTTACGTGTGATAAGAGTAGTGTTACGTGTATTAGAGCAGTGTTGCATGTATTAGAGCAGTGTTAGAGCAGTGTTACGTGTGTTAGAGCAGTGTTAGAGCAGTGTTACGTGTGTTGGTGTTAAGCAGTGTTACGTGTGATAGAGCAGTGTTCGTGTGATAGAACAGTGTTATGTGTTGAGCGTGTACGTGTGTTAGAGTATGTTACGTGTGTTAGAGCAGTGTTACGTGTGTAAGAGCAGCGTTACGTGTATTAGACGCGTTACGTGTTAGAGCAGTGTTACGTGTGTTAGAGCAGCGTTACGTGTGTTAGAGCAGTGTTACGTGTGTTAGAGCAGTGTTACGTGTGTTAGAGCAGTGTTACGTGTGTTAGAGCAGTGTTACGTGTGTTAGAGCAGTGTTACGTGTGTTAGAGCAGTGTTACGTGTGTTAGAGCAGCGTTACGTGTGCTGAAGCAGTGTTACGTGTGTTAGAGCAGCGTTACGTGTGTTAGAGCAGTGTTACGTGTGTTAGAGTAGTGTTACGTGTGTTAGAGTAGTGTTACGTGTGTTAGAGCAGTGTTACGTTTAGAACAGTGTTACGTGTTTAGAAGTAGTGTTACGTGTGATAGAGCAGTGTTACGTGTGTTAGAGCAGCATTACATGTGCTAGAGCAGTATTAGACAGTGTTACTGTTTAGAGCAGTGTTAGTGTTTAGAACAGCGTTACGTGTGTAGAAACAGCTTACGTGTGCTAGAGCAGTGTTACGTGTGTTAAGAAGCGTTACGTGTGCTAGAAACAGTGTTACGTGTGTTAGAGCAGCGTACGTTTAGAACAGTGTTACGTGTGCTAGAGCGGTACGTGTGTTAGAGCAGTGTTAGAGCAGTGTTACGTGTGCTAGAGCAGTGTTACGTGTTAGAGCAGTGTTACGTGTTGAAACAGTGTTACGTGTGTTAGAGCGTGTGCGTGTGTTAGAGCAGTGTTAGAGCGTGTTACTGTGTTAGAGCAGTGTTACGTGTGTTAGAGCAGTGTTAGAGCAGTGTTACGTGTGATAGAGCAGTGTTACGTGTGATAGAACAGTGTTATGTGTGTTAGAGCAGTACGTGTTAGAGTAGTGTTACGTGTGTTGAGCGATTACGTGTGTTAGAGCAGCGTTACGTGTGTTAGAACAGCGTTACGTGTGTTAAACAGTGTTACGTGTGTTAGAGCAGTGTTAGGGCAGTGTTACGTGTGTTAGAGTAATTTTACGTGTGTTAGAGCAGTGTTAGAGTAGTGTTACGTGTGTTAGAGCAGTGTTACGTGTGTTAAAAGCAGTGTTACGTGTGTTAGAGCAGTGTTACGTGTGTTAGAACGGTAGAGCAGCGTTACGTGTGTTAGAGCAGTGTTACGTGTGTTAAAACAGTGTTACGTGTGTTAGAGCAGTGTTACGTGTGTTAGAACAGTGTTAGAGCAGCGTTACGTGTGTTAGAGCAGTGTTAGAGCAGTGTTACGTGTGTTAGAGCAGCGTTACGTGTGTTAGAGCAGTGTTACGTGTGTTAGAGCAGTGTTACGTGTGTTAGAGCAGTGTTACGTGTGTTAGAGCAGTGTTACGTGTGTTAGAAACAGTGTTACGTGTGTTAGAGCAGTGTTACGTGTGTTAGAGCAGTGTTACGTGTGTTAGAGCAGTGTTACGTGTGTTAGAGCAGTACGTGTGTTAGAGCAGCGTTACGTGTGCTAGAGCAGTGTTACGTGTGTTAGACAGCGTTACGTGTTAGAGCAGTGTTACGTGTGTTAGAGTAGTGTTACGTGTGTTAGAGTAGTGTTACGTGTGTTAGAGCAGTGTTACGTGTGTTAGAACAGTGTTACGTGGTTAGAGTAGTGTTACGTGTGATAGAGCAGTGTTACGTATGTTAAGCACTACATGTGCAGAGCAGTGTTACGTGTATTGACAGTGTTACGTGTGTTAGAGCAGCGTTACGTGTGTTAGACAGCGTTACGTGTGCTAGAGCAGTGTTACGTGTGTTAGAGCAGCGTTACGTGTGCTAGAGCAGTGTTACGTGTGTTAGAAGCGTTACTGTGCTAGAAACAGTGTTACGTGTGTTAGAGCAGCGTTACGTGTGCTAGAGCGGTACGTGTGTTAGACAGTGTTACGTTGCAGAGCAGTGTTACGTGTGTTAGAGCAGTGTTACGTGTGCTAGAGCAGTGTTACGTGTGTTAGAGCAGTGTTAGAGCAGTGTTACGTGTGTTAGAGCAGTGTTAGAGCAGTGTTACGTGTGCTAGAGCAGTGTTACGTGTGTTAGAACAGTGTTACGTGTGCTAGAGCAGTGTTACGTGTGCTAGAGCAGTGTTACGTGTGTTAGAGCAGTGTTACGTGTGTTAGAGCAGTGTTACGTGTGTTAGAGCAGTGTTACGTGTGTTAGAGCAGTGTTACGTGTGTTAGAGCAGTGTTACGTGTGTTAGAGCAGTGTTACGGTGTTAGAAGTACGTGTGTTAGAGCAGTGTTGCGTGTGTTAGAGCAGTGTTGCGTGTGTTAGAGCAGTGTTACGTGTGTTAGAGCAGTGTTACGTGTGTTAGAGCAGTGTTGCATGTGCTAAAGCAGTGTTACATGTGCTAGAGCAGTGTTGCGTGTGTTAGAGCAGTGTTGCGTGTGTTAGAGCAGTGTTGCGTGTGTTAGAGCAGTGTTACATGTGCTAGAGCAGTGTTACATGTGCTAGAGCAGTGTTGCGTGTGTTAGAGCAGTGTTACGTGTGCTAGAGCAGTGTTGCGTGTGTTAGAGCAGTGTTACGTGTGTTGTAAGTATCAGAGTAACCCTTTCACTTCTCGCGGTATGTCAGTGTTGTCATCTGAAGCTCCTCGAATATTCTACCCCGCTTACCATTACGTGTGTGTGTGTGTGTGTGTGTGAATTTATAAAGATTTAAAAACATATTGGAGCGATAAAAAAATGTTGACTCGTGACGTCATAGTGTTTACAATAAATCTGGCACCCCGTTGATATATTAACACACACAACAGGTATGCATCAACAGACCAATGACGTGTGATTGGCTAATTCGTTGACCAATAGAAAACGATTCAGGGGGTGAACATCCGCGGCTCTCAATATGTAATAATTCGCGGTTTAATATTTCGCTCTGGTACACCATGTCTGTAACTCGTCTTTCAGTGGTTGAGTCGCATCAGCCAACCAGACGTCGCGCTGTCAGGCTGTTTTTGCATACCTTTTGTTTTGATTTTGACAATAGTGAGGAACCAGTTCAGGGTGAGGTAACCCAGCCGTCGGCACCAAAAAATATCATTTATTTGTTTATTTTAACCCCCTAATATAACATAATTATCCCCCTGCTATAAATATTTCAAGTTTTAACATATATTTAACACATTTTAACATTATTATAACACCAGAAACATTGACACAGGAAGTGGAGTTAAAGCCAAAAAATCTCTATGGGTTGGGTTGGTTACGTAAGAGTTGAGTTGTTTTTATGGTATGGTCGTGAAGGTTTTTAACACTACCCAGATCATCCTAGGTTATACAGCGTGTCCTTGTCCAGCCCCGTTATAATAGTAGGATGGGAAACTCACACAATCTGCCACAAGGTAATATAACACCCCTGAAAATTGGCTCCTCTCCCCTCCAACTTATTTCACCTGTTAAGGGTTAAGCTTAAGGTGAAATGAGCTGGGGTTGTTAAGCTTGAGGTGAAATTAGCTGGGGCTGTTAACTAGGGGAAATAAACTAGGGTGGCTAATCCTTAGGTGATTAGAGCAGTGTGACGCTCCTGCTGGTGGTGGAGGAATAGTTCACCGCCTGACCGCTAGAGGGTTGGTGGTCGTACTGTTGTTATTGTTCCTGAGTTGGTCACCACATCCCTGTGACTCTCTCTCGTTACTGCATTCAATTTCAGTAAAACACAATTCGCCGTGTCGTCAGCTCAAAACACAGTCCAGCAGCGTAACGGAAACAGAAGAATTTGCCTTTTCCTCTACACAAAGTGGGCCGGAAGTGTGTGTGTTTTCCTTCCTAACTGATGTGAACACACACACACGCACACACACTCTCTCAGTACAGTCTCAGGGTACTAACTTCGCCATTGTTGATATTTTTTTAACCTGCCACTACCACTCCCACCACTACTACCACTACAGCTACTACCACCACTACAGCTACTACCACCACTAATGGCCGCGCCTCGTGTACTACGGCCATAGGGCCACCTCGGCGTGAATTTGTTTAAGGTGTAGAAGCTGTCGCCAACACAACAACCACACCCTGAGTTAACGAGTTGCATGACCCAGTGTCAGGAATAGTCCGAGAAGACTGGAACACGATCCGCAAATCGATTAACATCCAGGTCCCCAATTACTGCTGGTTAGACAGAGGCAAATGACGTAAAGGAACTTTTCCACCACCACTACACCATCACCACCACCGCTACACCATCACCACCACCGCTACACCATCACCACCACCACCACTACACCATCACCACCACCACCACCACCACCACCACCACCACCACTGCACCATCCACCACCACCACCACTACACCATCACCACCACTGCCACCACCACCACTACACCATCACCACCACCACCACCACCACTGCACCATCACCACCACTGCACCACCGCCATGAACGTTAGCTCGTACAGCTGTTTCCACCTGGCGGGGGCAGGTGTCAATGTAGTAATGTACAGTTGCCAGGTATTCCGTTTTCTAATTAAATCTCACATTATATCAACATCAATTGTATAATCTTGGTAGCTGTCATAAAGGATAAACATAATAACTGTATTTTGTAAGGTTGTGTATGTAATTAGTGATTGTTTGGGGTGTAATTTAAAATAGGATAATATTAGTGGTCTGGCAACTCATCAAGGTGGTTGGCTGGTTCCCTCGGTGTTAGATGAGTCAGTCAGTGTGGCTCCGAGTGTCGTCGTGGAGGGCAGTGCGACGCTCTTCCTCGTTCTCTTATCTTTGTGTTCTTTTATTTCCTCACCGAGATAATAGATGATAGTTGTATCTTACCAGCGAGTGACTCACCTAGACGGGGTGATGGACGGCTGAAAGTGGTGTTTATGTTTACTAAATCGTGTGCGATACCATAACAGAGAGATTACCAGCGCAATAAGGGTGAGGACTGAGGTAGTTAGTTCCCTGTGGTGACTGACTGACTGTTGAGTAAACATGTGTCACGTAGTATCTAACTCCCTTTGTAACTGTGCGACTGTTCAGGGGTTCTTAACTGGTGATGGGAGAATGTATTTAACTGTTTATCATATTAAAATGCACAGTTAAGACATCTTGTTTAACATATGAATTACACTTTATCTTAACTAAATATGTTCACCAATTAACGTATCTAGTTAAGGTAGTCTCGGTGTCATGTTGAAGCCATTTTCACACGTTATGGTTGTGTATCAGTTCAGTTCAACCAGTTAATTACATTTGTGTAATTAGGAGGACTATAGTGATCGAGCGAACATTTATGGGAATCTTTGATAAACATAACAAAACTAAGATATTGTGGAAAATATATATAATTTGAGTTTTTCGGTGAATTTTTAGAGGGTAGGTTCATGATCACCTGAAGATTAGCCCCCCTCTGATTACTTCACCTGGTTATTAAACACCTTGATACTACCTGGGGATTTAGGTTAGATTAGTTTTTAGGGTGATCATTCTTCAGGTGAAATAAGCTGGGGTGACTAATCTTAAGGTGTTCCGACAGTGCAGACAGTTTGCGTGTTGAGTGACGTGAGTGGAGGTATTTTGTCCAAGGTCACGAGCTGCTGTGAGTGAGGGACAGACACTATGACAGACACTGACAGACACTATACCACCCGGACGTAAGAGACAGACATGACAGACAGAAGACAAAGTGTTCCCTCCCCTTGTCGAGCTGTGATGCGTTGTGTGTGAGTTAAGAGGAGGGTGTATGAGAGGTCAGGGTGTGTGTGAGGAGGAATCAGGGTGTGTATGAGGGAGGAATCAGGGTATGTATGAGGGAGGGTCAGGGTATGTATGAGGGAGGTCAGGGGGTGTATGAGGGAGGGTCAGGGGTGTGTTATGAGGGAGGGGTCGGGGTGTGTATGAGGGAGGGTCAGGGGTGTGTGTATGAGGAGGTCAGGGTGTGTGAGGGAGGTCAGGGTGTGTGAGGGAGGTCAGGGTGTGTATGAGAGAGGTCAGGGTGTGTATGAGGGAGGAGCCAGGGTGTGTATGAGGAGGGTCAGAGTGTGTGTGAGGAGGGTCAGGGTGTGTATGAGGAGGGTCAGGGTGTGTATGAGGAGGGTCAGGGTGTGTATGAGGAGGGTCAGGGGTGTGTATGAGGGAGGGGTCAGGGGTGTGTATGAGAGGGTCAGGGGTGTGTATGAGGGAGGCAGGTTGTGTATAAGGAGGGTCAGGGTGTTGTATGAGGGAGGGACAGGGTGTGTATGAGGGAGGTCAGGGTGTGTATGAGGGAGGAGCCAGGGTGTGTGGGAGGAGATTGGGGTGTGTATGAGGGAGGGTGGGGTGTGTGTGAGGGTCAGGGTGTGTGTATGGGGAGGGTCAGGGGTGTGTATGAGGCAGGATGGGTGTGTATGAGGAGGTCAGGGGTGTGTATGAGGGAGGGGTCAGGGTGTGTATGAGGGAGGTCAGAGTGTATGAGGAGGTCAGGAGTGTGTATGAGGGAGGTCAGGGTGTGTATAGAGGCAGGGTCAGGGTGTGTATAAGGCAGGGTCAGGGGTGTGTATGAAAGAGAATCAGTGTGTGTATGAGGGAGGTCAGGGTGTGTATGAGGGGAGGTCAGGGGTGTGTGTATAGAGGAGGTCAGGGTGTGTATAAGGCAGGGTCAGGGGTGTGTATAGGGGCAGGGTCAGGGGTGTGTGTGTGAGGGAGGGTCCAGGTGTGTATGAGGGATGGTCAGGGTGTGTGTGAGGAGGGGTCAGAGTGTGTGTGAGGGAGGTCAGAGTGTGTATGAGGGAGGAGGGTCAGGGTGTGTGTATGAGGGAGGAATCAGGGTGTGTATGAGGGAGGGTCAGGGTGTGTATGAGGGAGGGTCAGGGTGTATGAGGGAGGGTCAGGGTGTGTATGAGGGAGGGTCAGGGTGTGTATGAGGGAGGGTCAGGGTGTGTATGAGGGAGGGTCAGGGTGTGTATGAGGCAGGGTCAGGGTGTGTATGAGGGAGGGTCAGGGTGTGAGGCAGGGTCAGGGTGTAGATCATCTTGGTCAGCCTGCAATACAGCCAACTTTGTCTGATTTGCGTTTAACCAACTGAGCTAAATTATATTATGGTCCGACAATATTAGTGGGTGTTTTATTATTTGTGTAGTCGTTATTGATCCGGTAGCTGTGAGTCGTTGTTCCAGCAGGGAGGAACTGGTGTGGTTGAGGTCATAACTCAGTGGTCGGTTTAGTCATGTTTCTAGAAGTTCTGAGGCCACACCTTGCTATTCCTGGGACACACCTTGCTTCTGTTACGGTTAATTCAGAGTCGTTACTGTAGTGGACTATAGCTCACGGGATTGTTTTAGTGAGAATACTGACCAATTGGTTTTATTAGTATTGTTATCTCGTAAGGTTGTCATGTGCCCGGTGTCCATCTTATCGCCCCCCTCGCCACCATGGTCACTGCACCACTCATTATCACAGTTGTGTACTGAGAGGGACGAATTCCACCTCCCCACTCTCCTTGAATACCCAAGCCCACTTACTCCCTCTCACTTCCCCCAACCTGAACATCCCCCCCTCTCACCCCCCTTATAGCCCTTCAGACGACAAAAATAAGGTCCGCTACCGTATTCAGGGTCACTTGTGGGTTTTAAGACTTGATCACTTAAAGATTAGACACCCTGAGCTTATTTGACCTTATGAATAAACACCCTAATGCTAACCTAACCTAACGCTTTTTACTCTTAATATTTTCTCCTCCTCCAGCTTAAACCTTTCTCCTCCTCCAGCTTAAACCTTCCTCCTCCTCCAGCTTACTGTCTCCCACTCACCAATTATAACCCTCAAAATATCGGAGTTGGAGGTAAAGAAACTTGTTAATTATCGAGTTAATCTTGCTTCCTTATTAGGCCCTCCCTCACCTCTCCCTCCCTCCCTCCCTCCCTCATCTCACCCTCCTTCCTCCCTCACCTCACCTCCTCCCTAACCTCACCTCCTCCCTACCACCTCACCCTCCTCCCTACCACCCCTCACCTCCTCCCCACCACCTCACCTCCTCCTTCCCCACCACCTCACCTCCCTCCCTCCCTCACCTCACCTAATTTACCTACTCCCCTTTTTCACCACTTCACTCAGTTCCCCTCGGGGTTAAGTCATTGTACTCAAAGGGTTAAGTTACTTCCTGCATATGCCAAGTCATTGTTCTCAAAGCGGTTAAGCTCATTGTACCAAAGGGTTAGTTATCGTATTAAAAGGGTTAAGTCATTGTACTCAAAGGGTTAAGTTATCGTATTAAAAGGGTTAAGTTATTGTACTCAAAGGGTTACGTCATTGTTCTCAAAGGGTTAAGTCATTGTACTCAAAGGGTTAAGTCATTGTTCTCAAAGGGTTAAGTCATTGTACTCAAAGGGTTAAGTCATTGTTCTCAAAGGGTTAAGTCATTGTACTCAAAGGGTTAAGTCATCGTACTCAAGGGGTTAAGGCAAGCCATCGTAATCAGGGGTTAAGAAAGGGTACTCAATGGGTTAAACCATCGTACTCAATGGGTTAATAACACATCTATTCACTACTGTAACTTGCACTGACTGGTCATCAACACCACCACCACCACCACTTTCTTCCCTCACCACCACCACCACTTTCTTCCCTCACGTAGGAGAGAAAAATATTATCATTCTATAACGTAATTGTTGTCATTTTGATATCGGGCTGAAATACGTTTTGTTTTTGTACCGTAATTGAAAGAAATAATTTGTGTTGATGGTTTACGAGTTAATGGAATATTTCTTCCCGACAGTCTTGAGTTGTTAAGGAAGTGTAATGAGATATACAGTGATTAGGTAAGGAGAGGTTATTGGCCTTAGTGTGATTAGAAAGTGGAGTGTGGGGGGGGGGGGGTTCTTGACTCTCTGATTGGAAGATCGTGACGGATTGTAAGATTGTGATTGTGAATTTGTGTTGTGTTTAATGATGGTTTATATACGTTATTCTTAAGCTTGGATTGTGAAGTTGGTTTTGAAGCTTGAGTAATTGGATATTGATTGGAGAACTTGTGGAATTTTTTAAAGCTTGAATGGTGGACTTGTGGGTATAATCCGGATTGGCTGTTAAGACTGAAAAGCTTAGGCTTGCATTCATTAGAGAGGCGTAGAGTTAGGGGAGATATGATAGAGGTGTTCAAGTGGGTAAGTGGGATTAACAAGGGTAAAATGGAAGATGTTCTGAAGCTCAGTAATAACGAAATAACTAGAACAAATGGCTTTAAATTAGATAAATTCCGATTCAGAAAGGATATAGGCAAGCACTGGTTTGGTAATAGAGTTGTGGATATGTGGAACAGGCTACCGAGTGCTATAGTAGGATCGGGGACGCTAGGGAGCTTCAAGACGAAGTTGGATAGGCACATGGAAGTGCTGGGATGGGTGTGAAAGGGATCTGCCCTGTATGGGCCAGTCGGCCTCCTGCAGTATCCCACTTTCTTATGTTCTATGTTCTTATGTTCTATGTTCTTATGTTCTTAAGTTCACAAAAACGCGAATTACAAACGTGTGGTTGAATCCGGATTAAAACTGTCTTCATATAGAGATCAGGTTGTATATTTTGAGATGTCGGTGTACCTAAGAGGAGACAGGGAGAGAAAAAGTGCATGAGAAAGGAGAGAGACAGACAGATAACCTTAAGCCAAGTCAACAATGTGTATTTGCTCGAAACAAGGCTAACAAAGTACTTGGGTTCATACAAAGGAGTGTTAGTTAAAAGACTAGCGAGGTTATCCTAAAACTATATCTTGCGCTTGTGAGACCTCACTTGGATTACACAGTTCAGTTCTGGTCACCGTCCTACAGACTGGATATAGAATCCCTTGAAAGAATTAAGGGGAGAATCACAAGACTATTGCCGGGCATTAGGAACCTTGAGTACAGAGACAGGTTAAAACATCTTAATTTACACTCACCCGAGAGACGTAGAGTGAGGGGTGATATGATCAAGGTGTATAAATGGAAGTTGGGGCTAAACAAAGGTGATATTACAAATGTACTCAAACTATCCAACCAGGAGCGAACTCGTAACAATGCTTTTAAATTAGACAAATTTAGATTTAGGCGCGAGATAGGTAAACATTGGTTTGGAAATAGAGTAGTGGATGAGTGGAACAAGTTACCAAACATCATCATTAACTCGAATACACCGGATAGCTTCGAACATAGGTTGGGTGGATAAAGGAGTGGTAGGGGTTGAGTGTAAATGGGACTGCCCAGTATGGCCCGCTGCAGTCTCCCCTATTCTTGTGTAACTAAAGACTATAAAGAAAAACCCCCCAACTTCCGGGGAACTAAAGTGTAGTTTGAGTCTTTCTTCTAACACCATTAAAACTTTCCCCTTGCTACCGCCGCCCACGCCCCTCCCGCCAGTACCTCATGGGGGGGGAGACTAGCCATGTCTTCCACCGTTGGCGTAAACATGGCCACTTCACCTCAGGGTTGTCGAGAAATTGGCTTGTTTTCTGTACACTCGGCGTAAACATGGTGAAATAAGCTGGGATGTCTAATCTTCAGGTGATCTCAAATAACTAAACAAGAATATACATAATAATGGGAAGTAGTTACGGGGGGGGTGGGGGGGATAGCGACCCTGGGAGAAAGTGTCATATCAGAGTGGCAGTAAATGTGTTCCGGGGTCATCACTAACTTCCCGTCACTTCCTCTTGCTAGTACCTCCCTACACACACCTCCGTCCCGTGAGCTCCCTCAGTGAGATAGACGTATTTAGCAGTTTTCTTGGGCTATTCTTGGCTGGAATACCTTAATGAGTTCACCTGAGGATTAAGACGCACCCTAATTTACTTCACCTGATGAGTAAGCTACCTGGGGAGGGGTTAGGTTAGTCTCTCTCTCTCTCTCTCTCTCTTTCTCTCTCCATTACAAAATTGTATAATAGGGTTGATTTTTGTCCACTGAAGGGATATAATTTAGTCCTGTGGTAGAAAATAATGTGGTAGGCTGTCCAGTAAGGGTCGGGGGAAGTAAACAGTCTCGTGGTATAGCTGATCATCGTTGACAGTATTCGCCTAGCGGGGTGCCTCAAGGCTGTGAACTGGCGTGTGTCTCCGGGGGAACCTGGTGCTGGTGAAAGTTGCCTCGGGTTTGTGTATCTGATGATTAGACACCCCCCTAGCTAATTTCACCTGATGATTAGACACCCCCTAGCTAATTTCACCTATTTAGCTAAAACAGTCCCCTCTCTCTTCCTCCCCCCCCCACACCCATCCCAAGGCCATAACATAAACACGATAAACTATTTTTCCCTCCGTCTGTGTACGACGCTTCAACTTCCGGTCTACTGTGTACGTTTATGGACGGTCTACTGTGTACGTTTCTTTATGATATACTGCGTACGTTTCTATGCTATGTACGATTCTATATGGTATACTGTGTACGCTTCTTCACCAACCGTTAAACTGTGCACGTGATCACCAGGGCACTGAAACTCTCTATAAGTGTTTACTGATCGTGGGTACGTTGGAGTTGTCTTTTGATGTACTGAAGGTAACACTAATGGAGGTCACCTGAAGATTAAACACCCCGACTTATTTCACCTGATGATTAAACACCAAACCTAACCTAACCCACCCTCCATAGCTTAACCTAACCCCACCAGGTAGTGTTAGGGTGTTTAATCATCAGGTGGAATACTATGTTGGGGTGTATTCAGTTGATCCATGCATAAGGGGATACGGTTTTTAAGTGTACTATTAAGTGGAGGAAAAGTGTCTTAAGTGTATTTCTACAATACAGGAAAAGGTGTGTGTTAAGTGTACTTGGGGAGGATATTTAAGGCCGTAGCCCCTCGACTCTAACACCACAACAGGTGGGGAAGACTAAGTCAACTCTTTACCCAACACCGGGATTCGAGCCCAGACGTTCCACTATGGTTCTGACGTCACCTCAGGGAGGGTAGGAACCTCCACACAGCCTCTCAGACGTCCTGTGAGTGGCTTCGAGATCCACCCAACCTGACGAAGGAACTCCACACGCCTGCCTCATTTAACACACTTTTTGGAAAGGAGGTGACCCCGGCTGCCCCCCCACCAGGAGCTTCTGTCACAGGATGCGTAAGGATAAGGTGCATCGGGAGGCTGTGGCAGGAGAGACCAGCAGCACCGGCAGCAGCAGTCACAGCATTCCCTTCTGGAGGATCACCAGGTTCTCTCTCACACCTGTCAAGTACAGGGTCAAGAAGCTCACATCACTAGGTCAGTACCAAGGTCAGAGGTCACGGTGGGGGGTTCTGGCAGCAAGAAACTGGTGGTATTAACAAGGTCAAAGGTCACATTAGGTTCTTGGTCACAGGAAACAAGTACTGTACGAGGTCAAAATGCTGGTTAGAGGTCAATGGATCACTAGGGAAGGAGAGATCAGGTCACGTCAGGTCAGTGTTTGATGAGGAGGGGGAGAAAGGGTTAAGGGGAGATAACCAACTCCCGAGGGTGGGAGATGAGGGGTCAGGTTACCAGCCAGTCAGGTCAGTGTTTGATGAGGAGGGGGAGAAAGGGTTAAGGGGAGATAACCAACTCCCGAGGGTGGGAGATGAGGGGTCAGGTTACCAGCCAGGGAGGTCAGGTTGGTGAGGGGTCGACCTAGGTTATGGTGGGTAATAGTGTAAGGTCAAAGTTTGAGAGATTTTTAAAGTTTTCCTGTCTGTTCCCTCTCCTTTATCCCGCCATAACTTTTAACCTTTTGCTTCAATTACCTCCATGTATGTAGTCAAATTACCCCCTCCCTCCCCCTCTCCTCCCTCATCAACCCTCCCCCAGACAATTTTGTGGTTGGTGACACTTTCCTTACGCTTCCGGTGTCTGTTCATGGCGTTGGCAGCACTGCAGGGAGAGTGAAGAAGGTCAGTGGTGCCAATATTCGGAACGTGCTGTGTTCACTCGGTCATAATAAACACTGTTCACTAGATCTTATTTAAGGTGCTTCAGCTGTCTGTCTGTGTCTCATTAAGGTAGAGTCTCAGTGTGAATCTGGAGCCATTTTGTAAGTTATATGATGTCGCACGAGTCCAGTTAAGAGGGAAATATAACTTGGGAATAATTAAAAATCTTAGCTCATGCTTGTGAGGCAAATCTAACTTAGGAACGTCTGAGAAGAATAATTTTTTACTGCTAGTTGTAAGAAATGAGAGGCAGTGTAACCCTTTGATGACTATTTAACCTCTTGATGATGATGATTATTATTATTATTTAACCTTTTTTAACCCCTCCTTCCCTCCCTCCCTCCCTGGCCTGTTAAGAAATGCGCTGAGCAACCACCCGTGTGTTCTCTTCTCCCTTGAGGAAGTTGGTGTCATGAATTAGGCAACAGAGGAGGGCGATAGGAGGCCCCTGGGGTACATCACCAGCACGTGTCTCTGGCTGGGCGAGACTGAGAGGTGTGGTCGCTGGTGTGTGTGTGTGTGTGTGAGGTTAGGTTAGGCATTGGTGGTAGTTGTTGTAATTATAATATTGATAAATTAAATTAAATGTTAGTTTTTGGGTTTAAGTAACTTAGAGTAGGCATGTGTAACTGAGGTAGTAGGCAGATTAAGTTAGGTGTAGTAACTGGTAAACTAGATTAGGTATTAGTTAACTGTTAGCAGAAAAACCAGCTCATCTCATTCTGGCAATAGATAATAAGCTACAGTAGTGGTAGTAAGATAGTAGGTACCAGTGTATTGTTTGGTAGTACCGCGATAAGATTACCTGTACGTGGTGAGGCATGGTGTTAACCCCTTCCCCGTGGTTTTAGTTGATATTCTACGAGCACCCATTTAATACGTCTACTACAACGACCCCTTCCCTTTAAAACCTCTACCATAACGACGCTCTTCCCTTGTATTTAATCTCACTTCCATAACGACTTTCTCCCATTTTTTAATTTGTCTTACTGGACCACCTGGTGAACAGGAAGGAAAATTGCGAAGCTGCTGGGCGAGACTTGATTGGATTACATCTCTGGCCAGAGTTATCCCCCTCGACCGACTCATGACGTCACGGAGTTTGTTTCCCTGGCAGACGACGAGCCTAAAAGATTTCCCACCCATCTGTCCCACTCTTTCTGTGTCGAGATTAATCAACTTTTACGATGTTATCCACGAGTGTTTACTATTTCTTATTTTATCTTTGTGTAAATTAAATACACTACATATTATAAAAAATCAATTATTTTGATTAATTTTCTCTAATCGCGTGTTAACAGTAATTGAATATCTCGCTAGGAGTGTTGACACTTAATTTTTAACACTTATGTTATTGCTGTTTCACTTAACTTAATTGCTTTTTTGCAATAGAGACGAAACACCTTTGTTATTTATTGGCATTTCAACCTTGTCGCCTCAAAGTTCTGGTGTATATAAGTACATTTAGTAGTAATTTAAGGATGGCTAGTGTTCGCCTTCACTTTACCAGCTGTATGTATGTTAAGTGAGGTACCCGTTCACAGCTGGGTGGACTGAGAGCTGCCTCGGGTATGGACCAGCAACTATTAAGGCAGAAAGCGAGCGATGTATCCACTAGATGTGTGTGTGTGTGTGTCTTTATTTTTTTGAGAGGTGACATGTAAAGACACAGACAGGTAAAGAGACGCACAGACAGACAGATGAACATGCAGACAGGTAGACAGGGAAATTTGCACCATGCATTATTTAGATAAACGTGTGTGGGGTGGAGCAGGGAGGGAGTGGGGACAGAGAGAGGTGGGCTAGACTGGGAGAGGAAAGAAGAGGGGTGGGGTCGGGATGAGAGAGAGAGAGAGAGAGAGAGAGAGAGGTGAACTTGGCTGGGAAAGGAAGGGTGGGGCCGGGCTTTTGAGGGTGTGGGTGCCGGCCTGGAGGAGGGAGAGGGAAGGAGAGTGGTGCGAGAGGGGAGAGAGAGAGAGAGAGGGAGAAGTGACCTGACAAATTTCCTCCCCACCTCCACCTGTTCCGCTCTTGGTGTTGTTATTCTCTCTCTCATTCTTCGTCCTCTTTGTTTCCTCCTCCTCTTATATTCTCCCTCGCTTTTATTTTTACCCCCGGTCTTCTTTTCTTTCCTGTTTTATTTTACCTCCCCAGTTTTCTCCTCCACTCCATCTACTCTTCTTACTTCCTTTGTTCTTTCCTTAATCCTCTTTGAAACCCGATTCTTCCTTCTCTTTCTCCTTTTGTTCCTGTTAATTTCCTCTTGTTTCCACTTTCCTTTTCTTTCACTTAATCTTACCTAACTTTTTACTCTTCTCTCTTTTACACCTCCTCCGTTCTTCCTCCTTATTCCCTCCTTCCTTCCATCTCCCTTATTTGTTTCGGCTGTGTATGGGGGGAACATATTGAACAATTGAACAGGTATAAATAAGAAAATCAGGTGTGTTGGTAAGATAGAAACCCACACACACACGAACCAACTTTGAACCTCCGTGATGTTCCCTTTAAAACCTAAGTCATTGAACCTTATAAATAAACAAAACAAGAACGTAAACCTACAGACAGACAGACAGACGAACAGACAGGGGCGAGACAATGTTACCAGATCTTCGTAACCTCAGCATCTTATGTAAACAGGAATTGGAAGGACAGAAAATTAATCCGTTTATTTTTCATCATAAAGTTTTAAAGATGAATTAAAAGAAAATGGAAGTAAAATCTACGTTCAGTTTAATGGTGATATAATCGAAACGTTCAATGAAACAAGTGAAATTTAAACAACCAAATGACTTAAATTTATTTAAGTATTTGAATATAATGAATTAATTTAAAACACCTATGTTATATTTCTATTAGTTACTTAGCCATATTAATTAACTGGGTATGATATAAATAAGTTACTTTTACTTTCACCTGCAGGTAACTTTCACATAACACTAACCTGACGTGCAAGCAGAAACAATTACCTGCCCATACTTTCTCTTTAAGGTCGGTATTCCGTAACACTGGTGGCGTCTGTGGCTCGCATCGCTGAGTGCTGTAGCCACCCAAGTACTGAAGCTGTTATGAGAGAATGGCAAAACTGAGTAGGTGACCAGTTTTTATGAGAGTTTGCCATGTTTGGGAGGCGGTGGTAGGTGGCAACGGCACCCATGTGTCTACTGCGACGTACTCCCCTCCTGTTTTATCCTCGTCCTGTTGTGTAACCGACCCAAACATTGATGATCCTTTATCCAGCTTCGTAAAGTATAAGATACATTCTGTACAGCCTTACTATTATTGCGCACCGTTTATTTTCAAGCTATGTCGTAATCTGTAAAAAACTTGCTCCTATAATTTAACGTATAATTTAATGTTTAACCGCAATAAGTATTCAGTTAATAATGTTTTCAGTATATGTATTTTATGGCATAATTTCTTGCTCTTTCTCGTAGTGTAACCGATCCAAACACTGATGCTCTTTTGTTCATCTCTCCAAATTGCAATAATCTGTACAAATAAAACTATCATCAGAATATAATATGCAATATGAAGACACTGTTATTAATATGATAGTGTCAAGTCTAACAATGATAAATATACAGTCGGGTAATAATGAAATAAGATTACTTTATATAACATGGCGTAAAATCACACGACATTTTACAGGTGGGGCAGAATTAACAGACGGACGCAACATCTGACCAAAACACTGTTGTAGGTTTGGTTAGGAGTTGATACAATCTGACCTGATGATTAACACAATGTAATTTTAAACTTTTATTTACTATTAACCTGAGAGAGAAAGTTGCAGGATGTCGGGTAACAAATTGTGGTGGTAATTGTGGCAGCCAAGCGCTTCGTTATTTTATCGTAAAGTTACATTTTTCTTATTATTTCCAAGGTTTGGTTAGGGTTACATAGTGAGGTAATATTTTGGTTAGGTTTGATTAAGTTAGGTTTGACTAGGTTAGGTATGTTTAGATTAAGTTGGGTTAGATTCGATTAACTTAGGTTAGATTAGATTAACTTGGGTTAGATTCGATTAACTTGGGTTAGATTTGATTAACTTTGGTTAGATTAGATTACTGTACGCTGGATTAGATTAAGTTGTGTTAGATTAGATTACTTTACGTTGGATTAGATAACGTTAGTATGAAACATGGTGAAATAAGCTGGAGTGTCTAATTTTCAATAGCTCCTTGATCTTCTAATAGGACGAAGTGATTAATAGATAAATAAGAGTTAAATAGTACTGACAGCATCGACTAATCTTGCCGCGTTGGTGCTCGAGGACAGGTGAGCTAGGGAAGGAGGAACACCGCCCATACTCGACCCACACACACAGCCGCACCTACACGGCTCTTACCAAGGTTGTCTCTCTTCATTCTGGTCTTTTAACTGGTGTTGTGTGAACGTCTGTAGTTAAGGTAGAGTTTCAGTAATTTTGTCTCCTAACTGGGGCAACTATGTGAACGATCATATTAACTTATATTATTATAATTAAATGTGGGTTATAAAGAATTAATTGGTCGTTAATTATGGGTTATAAGGTATCATTAATGCGCGTTATATCAATGTACATTATATTTTATATTTATAGTGTATGTGTGTTTGGTTATCCTTATAAATATGACCATCGCTGTTGGTAATTTTTCGATATACTCAAGTTGTTGTCATTGGTACGAAAGTCCGCCAAATTTACGGGAACTGAAGACAATGTATCCTAACCTAACCTAACCTAACCTAACCTTTTTGTATTTAATCAAACGACCTTAATTTAACCTTATCTTAGTCTAACGTTAATTGACATAACCTTTTTGTAAGTAATCTAACTTCAACTAACCTATCGTAACCCAAACATAACCTAACCTAAATTTAACCTCATCCACACCGAGAAGAAGCGAGTCCCAGCTAACCAAATCTAAAGTTACCAACACAATGATGTGAATTATCTGGGCGTGTCCCGGAACATGTCACGTACACCCGAGTCAGTTTTCACCCAATTTTGTAAACATACTGTACACATCTGGAAGCTAAATGATGCCATAAAAGGCTAAATAAGATAAAATAAAAAATGGAGACATTAATTAAACAAAACGACAACCCTGTATTGTTAGCTGTGGGAGTACTGTGGCTACTATACTGTTAGCTGTGTGAGTACTGTGGCTACTATACTGTTAGCTGTGTGAGTACTGTGGCTACTATACTGTTAGCTGTGTGAGTACTGTGGCTGTGTGACTGTGGCTACTGTTGGCTGTGTGAATACTGTTAGCTGTGTGAGTACTGTGGCTACTATACTGTTAGCTGTGTGAGTACTGTGGCTACTATACTGTTAGCTGTGTGAGTACTGTGGCTACTATACTGTTAGCTGTGTGAGTACTGTGGCTACTATACTGTTAGCTGTAGTAAATAGCTGAACTCCTTAATCTCGGGTAATGATCTCAACCCGTTAACTCTTCAGGCTAGTAGACGACAAAAAAAAACTAGGAGCTGCTACTAGTTCGCTGCCTTGCTACTAGGAGCTGCTACTAGTTCGCTGCCTTGCTACTAGGAGCTGCTACTAGTTCGCCGCCTTGCTGCTAGGAGCTGCTACTTGTTCGCCGCCAGGAGCTGCAACTAGGAGCTGCTACTAGCCCGCCGCCATACTAACTAGCTGTTCCTAGGACCTTGAGAGAAAGGGTATAAGGGGGACGGGGGCAGAGCATGAGAGAGAGAGGCAGGACAGTAGAGAGAGAGAGAAACGGATAAGTGAGACAGATAAAGTATGTGTGAGAGAGAGGTCAGGACACATAGCAGGTAGGAGTGGAGTGCCCTGGGCTGGGTTGGACTCCACAGCTGTTGCATAGCCGGCAGCAGGACAAGCCTCCTCCTTCTCTTGCAGCATTAGGTTAGACTCCGCGTAAGTCTTAAACTGACCACGGAGCCTTTACCACACACACACACATACTAAGTAACAAGCACAACTAATGACGTCACCTGATAAACACACAGCTAATGACGTCACTTAATAACAAGCACAACTAATGACGTCACCTGATAAACACAGCTAATGACGTCACTTAATAACAAACACAACTAATGACGTCACCTGATAAACACACAGCTAATGACGTCACTTAATAACAAACACAACTAATGACGTCACCTGATAAACACACAGCTAATGACGTCACTTAATAACAAACACAACTAATGACGTCACCTGATAAACACACAGCTAATGACGTCACTTAATAACAAGCACAACTAATGACGTCACCTGATAAACACAGCTAATGACGTCACTTAATAACAAACACAACTAATGACGTCACCTGATAAAAACACAGTTAATGACGTCACGTGTACCTATAGCTGCTTGTGTAGGAAATTGATGATGGGATTTTTTTTTATTGGAAATTGATGTTATATAATAAAATGATGGTACTTGTTTATGGAATTGATGATGTCTTTGTGGGTTTAGTGCCGTAGTCCTCTCCAGTCCATCTTGTTCGTAGTAATTATCCTACATTGGGGTATTTTAGCCGATTTGAAACAACGATAATATTAAGCTATTTTTATCCAAGTTCTCATATCTCAGCTGTCCAAAGGTGCCCATGAGATTCAAAGTTCAAATCCTCAAAGGTTCGTAACTTAAAAATTTTCCTCGTATATTGAATCCAAATAGTGAGGGGTTTTTTTATTACACGAGTTCACTGATCTTTGTGATCGCCTAAATGAGTCGATATAATTTTAACGGGAAAATTTTTTCTCCTTTTAACCGCATATCTATTATACCAAACACGTGTCAATTGAAAAAAAATACATGCCAGCGTTTAATTCTGATGAAAATGTAAGCCAAACGATGTTATTCTCACGGGTAAAAAGCTAGTGAGTGATGCTTGATGTATGATAGTCAAGGGGTGGGGGGGGGCAGCAGGTGTTTGAACTTTCCGCCATCTTTACAGCGGTGAACGTAATTTGGTTTTAGACACGCGATGGGAGTGAGGGAGTCGGGGAGGTGGGTACTGTATTCACCTCTCAAAGATGTCCGTCCGATCGTTGATAGTTGTAATCCTCAGTGGTGTGATATATATATATATATATATATATATATATATATATATATATATATATATATATATATATATATATATATATATATATATATATATGAGATCCACAATGAAAAGTCTTGAATAAAGACGAAAGCTAAGGTGCTCTGTTGTTTCCCTTTTCCGTGTGATTTATCATTATTTTTATATTATATATTATATATATATATATATATATATATATATATATATATATATATATGTATGTATACATATATATATATATATATATATATATATATATATATATATATATATATATATATATATATATATATATATATATATATATATATATATATATATATATATATATATATATATATATATATATATATATATATATATATATATATATATATATATATATATATATATATATATTGGTCTTTGTACAATTTATTACTATATTTTAACATTTCTGAGTTGGATATAAAAGGGGAAATATATAATTTTGTTTTGTATTTATTATTTCAGCTGGTAGTCTGTCCACCCACACTTATTTTAAATGTCCAGTTATTTCAATTCCCATCATAATATTGTTTCCGATTTGCCACAATTTCAACAGCTTGCGGGAAATACGTCTTGCAGAATTTGTCTCGTCACTGGTAAAATATTGCACGATTTTGATAAATATTACAATGTAAAATGTCCAAAACAAACTGATCATAAACCATATGGCGGAGGAGGAGGTTGTCGTCTGGGACCTAATGTATCATATGATGTGTTGGGGTCACGGCCGGGAGGGAATATTTAGTGAATTATTTTCTTTATTCGTATTCATTTTTAAACTCATAATTTTATCTTCAATGAATTATACAAATAACAAGACTGGATTTAGTGAGGCTAATAATAAACGGAACATGAATAATATTTATAATTAAAACACGAACCAGTAATACTAGTTGTATTTCTTTTTATTTATTTTATATATTTTTTGTCATTTACATTGTATATATTTACAAAGTGTGGTTATATTTGAGATTGCTCCCTAGACTTACACAAATGCTCCATAAAGAGAGGGAAATAATCGGTTAAGGTGGGACGGCAGACGACGGACCGCCATATTTGTTTTTCCACCACTCACAGAACTTCTCCAAATATGACTAATTTCTGACAATTTCTACCTGGTCATATAGGTCAAGTGTCAGATAAATGGCTTACAGACATGACACAATAATCTCCCAGCCACTAATTAGGAAACTGCCTGAGGAAATCTAATTAGGCCGTGTTGGTCTCTCGCGTTCAAATTTCAGTGGGAAATGGTTCTTGTTTTAAAGTTACGACCATGAGCAGTTTTACGATGTACATTTTCTTCTCTTGCTATTTTAAGTTTAACTGTCGCTAGTTTTGTTTTTAGTTGTATTTCTATTTGTATGATTAGTTTTAACGTATTTCCATTATTATACTCATTTATTATTATTATTGTTATCATTACTCTTATTATTATTATCATCCATTTATCCATTTAGTTACACTTTCCTAGGTTGAATTATATTATCATCATTTAAGAGTCTATTACCGTAAACGTGCATAGTAATCTGTACGACACTAAAGGGGGGGAGGGTAGAGAGAGAGCAAGAGCGGAAGGGATAAAGGGAGAGAGGAGGGGGATAAAGGTAGAGAGAGAAAGAGATGAGTAATGGCTGTTGTCATTGCTTGATTCAAACTGCCATCCACCCTCACCTTACCTCCAACACTCCCCTTCACCTCTCCCCTTACTGTGCTCAGATCACCCCTTACCCCTGCATTACTTCCCTGACCGTCACACACGCACACACACACACTTCCGCACACTTGCGTCGAGATGTCTGCCACCCCCAAGCTTCCTACGTCACTCTTCACCCCTTCCTCCCCCTTCTCCCTCCGCTTCCTCTCCCCTCCCCTCCCCTCACACACACACACACACACACACACCTGTACGCACACACCTTTGTCCTCACACAGCGCCACACCTGCCTCGGCTTTCCCACCCCAAACTACGGCTACACCCAGACTGAGAAAGGTGTCGTGTGTATTCTGAAGCGTGGAGGAGAGTGTATAGTGAAAGCAAGGAGAAAGAAAAGAGAACAAAGAATAAAGCAGAGAAATGTGGCAGAGAAATTTGTGTGTGTGTGTGAGATAATAACTGCGAGGAGAGACTGACAACAGCACGGTGCAGAAGGAAGGCCCCCCAACTAAACCAGGATTGAGAACTCTCACTGGAAATCATTGTTGTCCTTTTGTCACGTTACTCCAGAAGACCTGGAAATATTAAGTCCGTTCATCTGTCAGTGTCTTGTGTACATTATAAAAGTCTTGATTTGTTTTTTTAACAAATTACTGTTTAATAATTGGGCCGTTTGGATGCCTTCCACAATTTGTATTTAACCTCCTCATTTTGGGAACCACTTATTCATTTTCCATCTCCCTATCAGACTTTCATCAAGAACGCGTTAAAACTTAAACAGATATTGGGTGTGTGAATACGAGCCAACAAAATATCGAGCAAGTTTGATAAGTTAGTTGATTAATCAGTATACGAGTATAAACTAACAAAATCCCACACGAGTTCGAAAATTATCAATATTTCCCCATCATTGTTTTGTGCATTTGCGACCACTTGTGCTCAGTGTTTTCCTCAGCCGGGTACCTGGATCCACTGAATAATGTTACGGGTTCTGGATCCACTGAATAATGTTACGGGTTCTGGATCCACTGAATAATGTTACGGGTTCTGGATCCACTGAATAATGTTACGGGTTCTGGATCCACTGAATAATGTTACGGGTTCTGGATCCACTGAATAATGTTACGGGTACCTGAAACCACTGAATAATGTTACGGGTACCTGAAGCCACTGAATAATGTTACGGGTTCTGGATCCACTGAATAATGTTACGGGTACCTGAAACCACTGAATAATGTTACGGGTACCTGAAGCCACTGAATAATGTTATAGGTACCTGGAGCTACTGAATAATGTTACGGGTACCTGAAGCCACTGAATAATGTTACGGGTACCTGAAGCCACTGAATAATGTTATAGGTACCTGGAGCTACTGAATAATGTTACGGGTACCTGAAGCCACTGAATAATGTTATAGGTACCTGGAGCTACTGAATCATGTTATGGGTACCTGGAGCCGCGGGATTTTGTTGCAAGTGTAAGTCAAGATGTATCCCGCTTTTATTATAACTATATACAGGTTTATACTTGCTGTGACTTCCAAAGATCCTCGATATTGTTTTTCTTTTTTGTAGTACGATTTTTTACTGAAGGAATGGTTGTGGAAATGCGGGAATCTGAGAGAGAGAGAGAGAGAGAGAGAGAGAGAGAGAGAGAGAGAGAGGCTGCGAGAGGGAAGGTGAGATTAGAGGAATCTAATAAAAGAATGAAGTTTAAACAAAGAAATTATCAGTAGCGGAATAAAATAATGTATGTCAAAATGTCCAAGGAAAATACGACTGGCGGCGGTTGGCGGTACTTGCGTGGGCTTCAACGGGGCCATACTAGTGGATGTGGCGCTCAGTCCAGACAACTTAAAGGCTCCTACGATGATTATTACTCGTAGCTGGAGATGTTAGAGTGTACCTTACGGTTTACTGGTTGACCTAAAGGTAAAAACCATAGAAATAACGTCTAAAAATAGAACAAAACTGCCTTAGATATGTTCATTATGCCAAAGTTAACGTGAGGCTATCCAAAGATTCTCAGATCTAATTGCCACCTAAAACTTTTATAAGATGATTAGATGAATGTGTAGGAAATTTACTTCCGGTATAACTTTTAAGCTATATATATATATATATATATATATATATATATATATATATATATATATATATATATTTATTTATATATATTTATATTTGTGTGTGTATGTATGTATCCAGCACATAATGGCGGCGCAGTCCCTGGTTGTAATAGGGTACGGTAAAGTGCGGTGAACCACAAAGTATCGTACAGCAGCCAGTGAGAGTGAAGGATAGGTGCTTTGACGTACACGGTCCTTCATCGTCCACGATTCCACAACTTACGCGGTCCTTTAACGTACAGTCGTACACGACTCTAGCTAAAGTGATTTTATAGCATACACGGTGCTTCAACGACAACGTACACGGTGCTTCAATGACAACGTACACGGTGCTTCAACGACAACGTACACGGTGCTTCAATGACAACGTACACTGCTTCAACGTAAACGGTACTTCAGAGTACACGGTCTTAAAACGTGCAGGGGCTGTGGAACCTTAGCTTGCAATGGCTGAGTTACACTAGTTTCATGTAGGAAGTGCACAACGTTACATACTGTACCTTGAGATTCTTGCTCATAATGACTTAAAACTCACAACTATGAAGTCTGCAGAAATTGGTATTGTTCATGGAAGATGTTTAAACTGTAATGTATTACAATCTTAAAGCGCGTAATCTAGGTTAATAAATGAACGAGTTCTCAATGTTTAAATATTTAAGTGATACATTCACCCAGAAATCCTTCGATAAACATAGTTTCACATTCTTTGATGTTGACTAGTTCTTCCGATACAAAGCTTCGCTGGCCAGGAGATGACAAGGATACGTACCTCCTTGTTCACTCACGGTTTCCGGACATGACATTCTCTCTACTACACGGTATTGACAGTGGCCTTTGTTATTTGTGTTTCCTGAATCCTTGAGAATGTTACCTATTCAAAAGTTCAGTAAATATTCCATTTATTTTTACGTAACTTTTTCGTCAACTTTGCTGTGAAGTTACAGTCGATCATTATATATATATATATATATATATATATATATATATATATATATATATATATATATATATATATATATATATATATATATATATATTAACAATACCGCTTGTTAAACTTAGTAAACTGTTAAATCATATATGGTTAAAAAATACAGTAAATGTGAAGATAATGACTATTTGGCGATGTCTTAGAGGTGTGTGTGTTCCTCAGGGGACCACCAGGCTTCAACACTGTGTAGAACTAAGGAATAGAATTCACCTATAATTTGTAGACAGTACAGCTTAATTATCAGTTTTCAACACTTACTATAGAATTGGTGTTAAATGTTGGAAAAATTGTCTTGTAAACTCTACAAGGCTGTGAGAGGTTTTAAGTTGTACGGGTGACTGTAATTTGTCCAGTAAATACAGCCCGATAACTGCGCCCAAGATGCCGATATTTATTTAATTTATTTCCTTCTCTCTCTTTCCTTCATCATATGTTTTATTATAATTGTTGTATAAGTCATAACACACTTCTCTCTCTACAGACACCGAGTGTAAGGCAGCGATCGAGGACAACACGTCAACGGAGGAGCCACATATTACCAGCGCTCTCACCTCCACTACCTCTGCCATCAACACCTCCACTACCTCCTCCTCCACCACAGACAGCCACCACAACCCCAACAGCAGTGGAGGCGGTCAGCAGGATGGGGTGGAGGGACAGGAGGTGAGCACTATAGAACCCAAGAAGCCCTTGCCCATGGCCTTCACCATCGAGTTGGGTGACGCACCGGGTGGCGGCGGCGGCGGCGTTGCCGACCTCAGCGTAGCCAAGAAGTTGGACATAACCGCCTCTATCAGCAAGTGGGCTCCCAAACACAGACGTAACCTGAGTCTGACCAAAGTCGAAGAACACAAGGTGAGTCCTGGTGGGTGTTTTTGGTGACCCAGGTTGAGGTCCCTGTTATATTGTAAGTGCTCAGACCGTATGAACTGGAGTATCACGGGTTAGGGTCAGCTTTAGTGACCTTGGTAAAGAACGCTTAAAGGCCACCTTGAATGACCCGTGTGTCAGCATAAGTGACCTGTATATGGTAGGTCAGCCGTGATGAACCATGGCTGGAAATACTTGGAAAACACATTGAAAGGTCAACCTGACCTTCAGTTGTTTTTGCTAATAAAGTTCCCTAAAAGAGCAGACACCCTCAACTGTCGCTTCACTTGAGTGTGTTGGTCATCTGGAGTTGTCAGGTCAAAGGTCAACCATGAGAACAGGTCATAGGAGGGTCACGATGACAACCAGTAACTCTCAAAGAAACGTAAAATATTTTTGTATTTAGTGTAGTATGGTTCGTGTCGTTTGATTACAGCTCCGTTCTTAGGTGAGAGCATTGATGTGACAGTTCATTTACCAGTTATATTTCAATTAACTGTGATAGAGGGATTATGTTCAGAGCTGCAACTGTTAATTTACCAATTATATTCTAATTTCCTGTGAACTGTTATAGGGGCAGTGTTTAGATAGTGTAACTGCTTTTCACCCAATATGTCCCAAGTAACTGGTGTGTAGGGGCAGTGTTCAGGGAATTATAACTGTATTTCTAACACACGAACACTTTTACTAACTAAAAAGCTCAACTAACACAGTCTACTAACATTTTTCTCCGACACTGTGCAGGTGGTGGAGAATTTCTTTGACGAGAATGGCAACTCACGGGCCAAGCGACGCAGCACCATCAGTCGCCTTGATGTGAGCCACCACTAACTCTCTCTCTCTCTCTCGCTTTATTTACGGGTCCTCCTGTAGGACGAAAACCACCTAAACGAACTTAACCATAGTTAACGTAGACCCGTATATTTTTGTTTTTGCATTTAGTTCTTGTTTTTTCTCATTAAAATCTTACGATTGAAAATCGTGAAAATATTCCCAATAAGAGAATTTTACTGTTATTTTTATTTATTAATTTTATCTTCTTATATCCACTCGGGAAAATTAAACCTTTAATGTGAAACATTAAGTGAGAAAATAATAAGTATATCCTTTAAAAAATACAAACACGATTTTTTCAAGGTTAATTGGAGCTGTTATTATTGCTTAAGTTCATTTATGTGGTTTTCGCATTTTAGGAGTTTTTGTTGTTTTTATCCTTTGTTTACCTCCAGCGTACATGCTGTCCTCTCAAAGTTGACGTGTGAGCTGCGACGCACCACTATGGGGGCCTCTGATAGCAACTTTTAATATGTACCGTACAGTTTGCTGTTAGTATATGGGTTACGGAGTCCCTTTATGGGTTTAGTGAGTGTGGCGCTAAACTGTTGTCTGGGCGTGTGTGTATGTGTACAGGAGACAGACTATAACATCTGTACACGCATAAGTTCTTAATTTACACGCACAGAGTCCACTATTAACGTCCCGTATACACACCCAGGCTTAAAAATAGCACCCTGCCGCCTCTGAACTGCTAAAGTGACCCCTTAATACTCAGACTATAACCTGTCTTCCCTATACTACGACGCAACACAGTTCAACCCGGGTGAGTGTGTGTGTGTGTGTTGGTCAAGTTATAACTCTGGACATACTGCTCAAATCACCGCAACTTTGAGATCTCTCTGTGTTGTTTAACTTCTCTGTTGCTTCTTCGTCACTTTTTAATTTAATAATATCTAGTTATATTAAGCGTATTAAAAATTAAGTTTTTTGTCGTAGCTTGATTCAATTTTGTTTTTATTATATTTTCCCTAAATTTATTTGGTTGGAATATTTCGATTTGTAATGCGTAACAATGTTTAAACAGATTGATGTGAGATTGTCCACATTTTGATTTAATCACTTAAGAATATTATCTGATCTATACATACTTTCCTTTGCATGTTAGTGTTACAGTTATCCCCAGCCAGGATTCGAGCCTTGGCTGGGCCTGGTTGTAACATTATCCAATATTTTGATGATAGAAAAATATTCGACTTAAGAGTGCTTTGAAATGTAATGCTTGTAGACACTGATAGCCTCATTTGTGTTAAGAGAATTCGTTTTTTTATGGTTTAGTTTTTTATCTTTAAATATGGCAGTCATTTATTTAGAGCCTGTGTGTGCAGTGGGGGGTAAGCTACTGTTGCCGTTTACAGTTGTAGACAAAATTTCACGGACGATTTTGTCATTATCTGACAACGGTTACGTACAGGATTACGATCACCTGAAGAATCTCCACCCCAGCTTATTTCACCTAAAGATTAACCTCCCTAACGCTAATCTAACCTAACTTATCCTTATCCTCCCAAATAGCGTTAGGATGGTTAATCTTTAGGTGATTCTTTAGGTATTCCAAGGCTAACACCCTAACTGAGATTGTGTTAAAGAGTGCCCGAAGAGTCTCCAGTCTGAGTTAAATGACACAGTTCTTCAAGTTAGTTTCATAGTCTCAGATGACTGTCAAATGGGGCCTGGTCCTACTAGGCTTCACAAGTATACCAATTTACTAGGCAGGGGCGGATCCTGGGGGTCCGGACCCTCCCTTTTCATCAGAAATTCCAATCCCTTTTAATGCAGTATTGTACTCAGGCATTTTTGTATAGTAAAGAGTAATTACTATTGACCTCAGAATATCTCTAATATCAAGTGCACATGGCTTAAAAATTCCCATATTGGTCAGCGACCCCCCAACCCCCCAGCTGGATAGGCTCACCATGTTCCTACAACTTCTTGGATCCGCCCCAGTTAGGATTGGGTTTCAGTCTTTTTAGTTAGTTGACAGCCCCAATGGTTCCAAGTGCTATTGGGTCCCAATCCTAGTCTTTAAGCAATGGGATTCCTTTTGATCTCGATAAAGTTCCTCTCCGGCGGAGTAATACATAACTTGAAGCTCGCTGGTCAACATTCACAAACTCACTCTGGTAAATGATTTTAAAATGTGGCTTTACTATATTTGGTGTATATATATGTGTGTGTGTGTGTGTGTGTGTGTGTGTGGTCATTAGTTGCGTTTTCCATTTTGTTTGTTTATTATAGTGACCCTGCGTTTGACGGGAAAACAAAGTAAATAAAAGGTTTAGATTTTAGTAAATATCTCTTTGCATGTCATTGCGTGTTTTTGCTTTATATATATATATATATATATATATATATATATATATATATATATATATATATATATATATATATATATATATATATATATATATATATATATTGTATAGTATAGTTTATTCCTAAACTGCATGCTTGTGTTCTAACCTTAATCCCAATATTTATAGTAAAATAAATTTCTTGATCCGTCTATGTACATTTCCCCCGCCCATTGATAGCGTTGTCAATTATCTTTTATTGTATATTTCGCACATCTAATGTTGGAAAGTCTTTGCTGTGTCTCTTTACACGGTGTTGTATTTATGTACTGCCTCACTAAAATGTATCAAGGGGTTTTCACCCCTATTAACAGTGTTTCCAATTCTGCTGCGCCCCATTGGCAGTCTTCTCATGTCTTTTTCTGTGCCTGTTTAGTCTTAGTTTTACCTAAATACAATAAACAGCCTTTCCTCCTGCTTGTGTTAAACAATGTTGCCAGAAATCTTTGTCGTGAGTGAAGTCAGGTAAGAAAGTCTTCTCTTCCCACCTGTAGTAGCACTGTTCACTGAGGTCTTTTAATCAGGTATGTCTTTATCACTATTATCGGTGTAGTCAGGTATCTGTACCCCTTATCTACGGTGACTGGCTCTTGGAGTCTTGAGAAGGAGAGGTAATCAATCTGGCAATACTGTGTCAGTGTTTACATTTTACACAATCAGCTGATACATTGCGAACACACCGAGATTGTTTTCTGTTATCTCCAGGGGAAAGATGTCTCATATACTTGTTTTTATTGTCATATATATGAAAAACCAAGTACAACGGGGGCATGAAACGACTTGTTCAATTTTATTTTTTATTTTTATGGACACATAACGCTGCGACAATTATACACCGGCATTTTTTTGTGTTTATAGTGCGTTATAAATATCTGAGTTCATACCCAACGCAACAGGTTCCTCTTGAGAGATGAGAACGATAGTGATTCCCCCTTCTCTCTCTCTTAGACCCGTTAGGAGTCATCACAGGTAACATTACCCGCTATCGTCTCTCGTTAGCTTTCATTTACGAGCCATCGCTACTGTATCTTTTGTCAGCCGTCATCCAGGAAACCGCACTAGCCCTCTCGATAGCTGTCACCCAGGTGGCATCTCTACAGAAGTTTTGGTAAGATTCCCTCCTAATTGGTTAACATGTCTAGTTAAGCCCGTAGTCTAAGGTTCATTTATGGTTTTCGATGTTGTGTAAATAATGTAATGGATATTCATCATGTCAGCCTTGAGAATTCAGGCTTATATTCGTGTGTTTATAAATACGAATCGATGTAAAAACTTATAATTCAGAAACTGCATAAGACTGTGGTCTTAGGTTAGGCCAAATATTTTAGATATATTCGCAAGGTTGTAGTTGCCGAGAGAAAACGTGTGAGCTGTGTGGCGTGGAGAGGAATAACATTGCTCACCGAGGCAGCCATGTCACTCGAACGACTAAATAGAAGTACTGTATTCCGTTCAGATGGCAGACACGTCAGCTCAACCTAGCGGACAGGAAGTGGGCGGAGATGATGCCCTCTGGGCTTGAGAGGTCGATGATAGGGATTAAAAAGTGTGAGAGAGAGGATCGGAATGACGAGCACACAGCTGTATTGGTTCAAATTATCGAGGATGTCTGTCATGTACAGCGAACCTTATTCCTCATTTACATGCCAACATAGTGCGATTCTCGCATTTAAGATGACACTGGCAGAAACTGGTTATGTGATCAGTCATGCACCCATACGTGAGCACCCATAAAGCATTATTGAGCGAACTTGTTTAACCTGCGGAATGTTGTTGCGTGACTCGATGGGTGTGAGGCGGCCGGGAGGGGAGGGGTGGCCGGGGTTGGTTGGACCTGATTGTGGGAGGGGAGGGGAGGGGCGGGGCGGTAGTGAAGATGAGTCATTACACGTACTTCTTGCCACGAGGAGATTCCTTGCTAATGTCATATTTTGTTTTATGTCGGAGTCCTGGGCAATGAGTACGTCTCGGTAATGTGAGAGGCAGGTAAGACGAGGAAAAATATATGCAGGTAACCGAAATATATTTTAAACCTTGGAGGACGGTGGTTATAAACTATAGCATTATTATTTTATTTTACTTTTTATTATAAATTTTATTTACTATGAATAATTATTACATTTTCGCCCCCAGGCCCTGATGTGGGTCAGTGACCTGTGCCCGGGTGGGCAAATCCCCCCCCCCCCCCAAAAAAAAAAATTCACCTAGAGTTTTAACCATCGTCCTCAGAGGATTAAACCATGGTCTTGAATTACATTATACCATCTCCTGAAAGTGTTAAACTCGTCCTCCTTAGTAGTGTGTGTGTGTGTTACACACAAAGAACGACACAGTATGCAGGAATTTTAATGGTGGTGGGGAAGGTGTATACTTGTGATAATGGCCCATGTTACTCTTATTAATATTTAACTACAACATAACACACGGGGCTACTGGCGATGGTGGTTGTGGCGTTGGTGTTGATCGTGGTTGGGGTATACATGTCTGGTGATGGAAGTGGTGATTGATGGTGATGGTAGTGGTGCTAATGATGGTGGTAGTGGTGCTGATGATGGTGGTAGTGGTGCTGATGATGATGGTAGTAGTGGTGATGGTAATAGTAGTAGTAATGATGGTAATAGTATAAATATTGGTGGTGGGCTTCAAAGAGTAACCAACCAACCTCCCACCATTGATAATATCCTCTTGGTCCCACCTAAACTAGCGTCTTCCCTTGTCGCCATACCTCTCACTATCACTTGTTTTTCTATCTTGCTATTCGCAATCGTCATCACCGCCACTATTAATATCTCCACGTCAAATTCACCAGTATTAACTATCTTGTTTTTAGTCTATTAGGGTTCATTATTTTTACGAAGACTGTATATATTTTTGTTTATCGGGTCAAAATCGTCAATATGAACAATAACAATAATATTACTAGCAAAAAAAAAAGACCGCCTCGACCAAACCTAAACATGATGGGTGATGGTGCTATGGCTTCATACTCAGGGCCGTGTGTAGTGTGTCCCCCCTACTCGTTCTTCCGACCTTGTCTGGGGCTTCCTTCTTGTTACTTTTGTCTACTGATGTACACAGTTTAGTAAGTATTTGGGTATCCTGGAAATCCCTGGGTGTGTAGAACCAGAGTCTTAAGTTGATGTTGTTATAGAACCAGGGACTCTGAGCACGTGTCCAAGGTCTCCAAGCATGTGCAAGAAGAGAACCAAGGTTTCCAGCTCGTGGAAATGTAGAACCAAAATCTCCAATTACAAATATCGAAACAAGGTCTCCAAGCACGTGTGAATATAGAACCAGTGTCCAAGTACATGGAAATTTAGAACCGAGGTTTCCAAGCACGTGTAAATATAGAACCAGTCTCCAAGCACGTGAGATATAGAACCAAGGTCGCCATGCACGTAGAAATATAGAAGCAATTTCTGAGCACGCCGAAATATAGAACCAGAATCTCCAAATACGTGTAGATATAAAACTGGTTTCTAAGCACGTGGGAATGTAGAACCAAGGTGTTCCAGTACGTGGATTATCGAACCTGAGTCTCAGCATGTTGATTACTAGAACCAGGGTCTCAGCAGGTGAAAACACATGGGAATATGGAACCAAGGTATTATAACACGTAAAAATATAGAACCAGGGTCCCAAGGGCACATAACCGTAGTAGGAGTGTGTGACGAGATTAAGTGAGGGAGGGAGGGAGGGAGTCAGGTGGAGAGAGACGTCATGGTGATGTTCATTCGGTTGGTAGGTAGGTAGTGGAGTGGACGGTACCATGGAGGAAGGACCTGTGTGTGCTGGTGCTGTTTGTATATGTTTATTTATCTTTTATTTTAATGTTAGCCTATCCTATTTTCATGTTGATTTAGTCGTGAATTTATTGTTAGTATTTATTACCTTTAAAAATATTTGTTATTTTGCCTTTGTTAAGTGCATAAAATATTGTTGGAATATCATGTCTGTTTTTGTTATTTTTATTGCCAATATTATTTGTTTTTTATTTAAGGTGTTGTTATTGTTTTAAAGTTATAATGACGTTTTTTATTGTTATTTGTCATTGTTCTTCTGTTTTGTTGTCAGTATGAGCTGCAGGTGGTGACGTTTCTGCTTCTGCTGTTTTATTTCACGTCCTGTTACTCTTCGTATTTTATGTGGTTATTATTGACGACTGACCTGCTGCCGATTTTTCATAAAAAACGATTTTTAAAACGCCGGAATTTCACTGTTTTATAGTGGACACTCGTAGTTTTGGCAAATGTGTTTAAAAGTGGTTATTTCTAAGTTAAACCTAATCTAACCGTAGTTGATAAGAAAACAAGCAGCAGGAGCATTGTTAGAAGACCTCTCCAACCTAACCAAAGAAACTTACCTAACCTTACATAACTTCCTAGCCGTGGGGCACCGCCCCTTGGACTCCTCGTATATTAAACAGAAAGAACTTCTATGGTATGCAGTAATTTTTATGTTTTTTTTTTATGGTAGGCAGCTCTCAAACAGGGAAGATATTGAAAACATATTGTGTTGTCTATTGGTAGACCCTGCTGCCATACGGCATCACGAAAATTGTGACCAAGTCCCATGTTGCTGATCTGACTTTCTGCCTCATACACAATTGCAGGGTTTCAATTGTTTCTCTTAATATTGACAACACAACATATATGTCGTTTCTCACTCTTGATTTATTTTTTGGTTTGTGTATTTATTTATGGTTATTTTTAGTATTATTTTTAATCAATTATTATTATTATTATTATTATTATTGTTATTATTATTATTATTATTATTATTATTATTATTATTATTATTACTATTACTATTATTATATTTTCGTCTCAGGCCCTGATGTGGGTCAGTAACCTGTGCTCAGGTGGGCTAATCCCCGTAAAAAAAAAAAGCCGTACGACTCCTAACCGAATATTGTCATCAATCGGAGCTGTCAATCTGCTTGGCGGGGGATGCTCCTTCTTAGCCTCATTACCGCTGAGAAAGACAAAGTAGTGCTCGTCTAGTTGCCTAATTATCTACTTAACAAAGCAATTTCCCCCCAAAATGATTATCATACCAGAACTCGTTGATGAAAATATAGTAAGAGTATAAACATTGTAACAAATAACACATCAGCGGGTTAGTCATCAATATTAACCATTGTTTCTTATGACTTCATATTTTTCATTAATTTTCTTTTTAATGTTGCTGTTGTAATTTTCCTTTTTGTATTAACTGTTTTAACGGTGATTTTTAACGGGAGGATGTACAGTACAGTATAATGAATGTGTATATGAATACCATTGATGCCATTACAGATATCGAATAATCATGCCGTGAGGACTACAGTGCCAAGAAAACAGTGCTGGAATGTATTCATCGATTTTATAAGCGTAGTGGAACTTGTGATTTGATAACCGAGACCCACGTTTTGTGCTGGACAACAAGAGCGTCGAAACAAACCTCGGTCATCGAAGAGTGCTTTAACATTAATGCTCCTGTTTCATAACATTGCCCCTGTATGTTTGGAGCATTTAATAGTGGTGAAGCATACCCACATAATGATGTAAACAATTTCACCAATATATCGGAGTGATTCGTGGACTTGGTGACTAAAGGGTTGAATTATTAATAAAGTGGACTTGTGTCACGGGAAGAGGTGAGTGGCGGCAGCATGCATTATGGAGGGTTAGTGCAATGTGCAGACTACTTCAGAAATAAATCCCAGGGTAGCGTGGGCCATAGAAACACTTCTGGCACCAAAATTTGTGGTCAGGGAGATGAGGCATGGAAGTACAGTGTGCCTGGCAATTCTAATTACAAAAACATTATGTGTGACAAAAAAACAGGGTACAGGAAAGTTGCTCAGGACCTTCATATAAATAGAAGCTTGTCAGTATATAACAGGGGCAACAAAAGCTCTCTGCCAAAGGCCAATGGTAGCAACAGAAACACACTATCTCAGATGAACAGGAGCAAGATAGTTGAGAGAGGAGAGGTGAGGGTGACCCCGGGCATAAGGATGTCTCCCAAGAAAGTCGACTTCATCAGCTTTATTGCCTGGAGACCGGAGGCCAAACAGCTACCCGTGATAGTAAGTTCTCAGTTGCTGTGAACCCTACTATCCAACGCCAGTGGTACTGTACTGCTAGCTAACCCGATTCTGTACTGTAGTTAGTGCTATGGGCTTGTCTCATAGCAACAGAATCCTAGTTGTGATGGATAACTTCAACACTTGGGATGTCGTGAATGATGGTGGTGGTAGAAATATCGATAATGTAGTTGAGATTACTGCATAGAACAACATTTGGGAAGTTAAATCATGAACATACAGCTTAGTGTGTTATCCAGTGAGGATTATTGTAGTTTGTAAACTATTTAGTATACTGTTATAATACATGTACACTTACTTGCCCGTCCCATCTTACCAGTACAGGTACTTGTGGGTAGTGATGGTGTTAGTAGATGCTGGGGTTACGGCTGTGTAATCCAATGGTTCCTTGGTGACGAGATGCATTGAAAACTTAACCTCATACCCAGCGAATCATTGGAACATTAAGTACTGTATGTAGTTACCTATGCTGGAGCTGAACACTTTGATCAGTTAGCTAGCCTTTAGCCACACACACACACACACACACACACACACACACACACACATACACACACACACACACACACACACACACACACACATACTACTACTACTACTACTTTGCTGTTACTCAGAATCGAGTATGACGATCATATAGCTATGATACAATGATGAGTTATTAAGGATGTCACCTGCATTGGTGAGCTCTGGGGTGACTAGAGAGGCTGATACGGGACCAGCAGGGTTGTCCACAGATGTTGCATGTGTGGAGGGCTACAGCTAGTGCGGGAGGGGCAGCGGCTGCGTCCATCTGGCATTAGTGCTTGTCTGCCTCGGTATGCAGTTGGGCTAACTCGAAAGTATTGACACCTTCTTGTGTGGCGTTACAGTGTGGAGTAATCATCTCCCAGGTGAGGGGGTCGATTTGGCACTTTTTCAGGTTTGTCTTAAGATTATCCTAATACAATGCAGTAGTTTCAGTTGCCTGCCAGCCTTACAAATGCAGTACGAATGAAAACCTAAAAATATTGAAGGTTAGATATGGACACGGAGGTAGCAGTAAGAGTCCCCCCAATACTGCAGAACAGAAATATGATGATGCACACTAGTGAAGCCAAACAAGTCAGTCTTTACACATGAGCTTATACAGTATGTGGCGGAGGGGAAGGAAACCTACCCCTGCCCTTGACTTCCTCGGTCAGGCTCATGATGTGTTTTGAACATTCATGGATGTGTTTTGTTAGTGCATGTGTGTGTGTGTGTGTGTGTCTTTGCTCGCTATCTTTGGGTGTAATGTGTGTATTTGTTTGTTAGTGTGTGTACGTTTCGGTGTTGGTGTATGTGTGTGCATTTATATGATTCAGAATGTATGTGTGTTGAGTGTGCATTTTTTTTTACTTTATGTATGTATGTGTGCATAATTTTGTGTGGGTGTGTTATAAACCAAGCACCTCAGAAATCAACAAACTGCCGTGAATATTGAATAACACGTAGAAATGCGTTGTAAGGAGTTGGTCGAGTTCTGTGCCGTAATATAGGATTTGTTCTTTGGTGATTACCGGGTACCTCTTTTATTATCACATTTACTTATTATTTTACCTTGAAACCATTATAATACATTTATTGAAGATGTATACACACAATGGACTATCACTAACACACCTAGAATAAGGCTATTATCAGTTATTATTATTATTATTATTAGAAACACGGTAGATTGAAAGCCAGGTGAGAATTACACGGTACAGTATTATGATGTCTCTCCCTCCCCTCCCGTCCCATTTTGGCAAACAAATAATAGTAATATTGGTAGTAGTAATAATAATACTTCTTCGTGTGACTATCCTCAGGTAGCCTCTTTGTCTCAGCGCCGGGTGAGTTGATATCTTTTAAGAGTGCTCGAGGATATCAAGCCTGAGTTCATTATTATTTGTTGCTGAAATATTTTAAGTTTGATATCATAACGTATGGAGTTTTTGATATCATTACTTAATGTTGGTGTGTTTTTTGTTTATTCCATCATTATGACCTCTCATTATACAGTACTACGTGTTTGTTGCTGCAGTTTTTTTCTCGCTATGGCCTCATATTTTGTTGTTGTTCATTTCATCAGCACAAAGACATCATCATAATGAGAAATACCACACAACATTTTGCTTATTTCTGTGGTTGTAGATTGTACTTAGTGCATGGTAAGTGTACCTTGTCTTATGTAACACACTTTTCCTTGCATTTGATAAACTGTATGTGTGTGTACTGTACAGTATACAGTATACAAGTAATACTGTAGTATAGGGGGCCCAAAAAATTCGCAGGGGTTAGGTTCTCATAATGGCCATGAATTGCCAATTCGCGAATAACATTTGCGGACGGGGGGGAGGATTTTTACTTGTGTACAAAGAAATGTAGGTATATTCCTTTTGTATTTGCCCTTAGGACAATTATTTCTTTTACCTGTATTGTATATATATGTGTGTGTGTAGACATACACACATACAAATAAATGATACTCTAATGAGAAAATACTCTCACAAATAATAAGAAACAATTTTATTAAAAATGTGAGTCTACCCTCAAGTCCATGCTTTACTAATAAAGTAATAAAGCACGGACTTGAGGTTAGACTCGCATTTTTAATAAATTTGTTTCTGATTATTTGTGAGTATTTTCCCATTATTTTTTATTTGTACTATGTGTTTTATGTGTGTCTACACACACACACACACACACACATATTTACAATACAGGTAAAGGAAATTACTGTCTGTAGAACGAATGGCTCCCTGTCCCATCCGCAAAAATGCCAGCAACATTAAAACTACCCACAGACATTCTTGGGTACATCCAGGGTGTCCTCCGCGAATAATAGAGGACCGCAAAATAAAATTTCGCGAACTTGAGGGGCCCCTGTACATACATAGACGTTTTATTCATCTTTTTTTTTTTTTTATCCTTTTAGAAGAATGGTACGATGTGGGAAAAATAAGTATGGTATGTAAAGTACAGTACAGTATATGTAATTGTTATGCAGTATACCAAGTACAGTACACTACTGTGCATTCTTACCTATAATTTGTATCTCAGTAAGAGCATTTTAGTTATGGCATGGGAACAGTACTGTAGTTAATGTCTTCATCTATATACAGTAACTATATCTTAAGTGTGTGGAGTCCTGAGGGGATGTTATTATTTCACGTGTTAAATACTGACAGTGACCAACTCTTGTTCCCTCTGTCTGTATGATCATCTCTGTTCAAACTTATTTTTCTTTCTCTTAACTACTGTACTGTGGCTAATTGTATGCAAGGGTCCCCGACTTACAAACGTACAACTTATGAATGCCCGCTGATACGAACGAGGTTACACTTTAAATTCACAGTACGGGTACTGTATTTTATTTACCTGATGACTTATTTTTTACTTTCAATTACTGTATACTGGATTGTCATTCTATTTCTTCTTTTATCTTAAATTAAGTGATTTTAAATGTATATAAGGACTTACTCTATGGTTTGGTGGGATTTTAAACATTGTTCTGCAAGTATGATATGCACATAGCATAGGTTTTGACTTGCGTACAATTTTTATTTAAGAACTTCCTCAGGAACGGAGCCTATTTGTAACCCGGGGACCCCCTGTACAGAATCTTTAAACAACATTACTTTCTTTTCGTGCATATTTGTTGTTCTTGTGTGAGTAACTGTAGCAGTGTAGTATTAGTGATGTGCATGTTGCTAAAGTTCTGTACTGTGTTCCTCAGTAAAGTTGCTATTCTTCATTGTATATGTTTTTTGACTGACTGCCTTGTAAATTGGGCAAGACTCTGAGTCTAGAGGAGTATAGTACAGTACTGTATCTTCTATTGTCTTAATAGTTGCTGAAATAATGTACAATATCTTTTTATATCTGTTATGCCTTTGCACAGATTTCATCCACATGCACATTCCTATCAAGGTCTGTTGTGATTACACTTGTTTTATTGAATAAACTTTAATTCAGACTACACTAACTATCTCAGTTAAGTGTCCACATCACAACACCTGTTGACACTGGTAGTGAATGATGAGTTACCGTACTGTATATGTACCGTACTTAATGGTGGTGAGACCTTGATTGTTGTTTGCCCTCTTTAGTAATGGATGGTAACTTATGAAGGCCTCTTTACTGTTATAGTAAATGTTGACAGAGAAAATACCCACTTCCAGTTCCCTGAACCCATTACTGAAATAACAGGCTTTTTTCATAATTTTTCCCATTATTTATTTTCATATTACTGTACGTGTACTTTTTGCAGTTGGGATTATTCTTACTCACGTGTAAAAAAAAAAGTTTACTTTCGGCGAGATAAAAAAATGTGGGCTTTTAACCATTCCTCTTTGTCTATCATCAATTCATTGGAAACTTATTATGTATGTGTTACCCTCATCTTGGAAATTTCTGACTGGATTATGTTAAAACTTAATACAAATAGTCTGTGAGTGACTCCTCATGTCTGACAAGGTGATGCCATACACCATCCAAAAGAACATACAGTACTTGGGTAACCTCCTCCCTTGTGTATATGTGGATAAGACTAGCCATAATTGATGCAGGATTATATACCACGAATAAATCGGGTTATATTACCTAGAAACACGGCCGTATTATCTCTTGATGGGGTTCAGGGTTCTAGAATACAGTCTTACACCTGAACCATGAATTCTGTTTGTGTTTAGAGACCAATCATTCTTGTACAAAGAGGTTTAGCTGAGGTTATTATTCTCTAACAGTTACGTGCCATTACAGAAGGTGGAGGAGCGTTCGGGAAAGCCCCCTGTTGGCCGGCCTCGGAGTGGAACCATCGGAGCCACAGGTCTCCAGCAGGGGCGGCGGGGCGGAGGTTACCACTCAGAGGGCTATTTCTCCTCTGACCAGGACGACGAAGGACCCCGCAGGACTGGTCAGTGCCTACAACCATAAATTAAAAAAATATATACTGTATATTTTTTTTTCTGCATACGGTATACACAATAGTGTATGTGTAGGTTATTAATGTGTCAGCGATTTCAAAGTAGTGATGCTCTTTTATCAGTGTTGATCAGTGAATGATGGGCATATTTAATACTGCACTGTAAATGCTTTTTTCTGAGAATTGGGCACAAATCCTTGTTACCAGTGGATCTCCTAACTTTATGCGAGGGGTTCAGAACTTACAACAACAAGCAATATCTCGGTACAAACAAATGAGATAAAATGTGGCACTACTGTACTACATAACTTAAGGTAGCTACTGTACTGTTGAGGATGATGTAGTAACCAGACCATGTTATTGGTTGTTTCCAGATCTTAAATCCCCGCACTCTCCACGTACACCTGAGTTACGATCCCCGCAGACGCCCCAGAGATTGGTCAGGTCCTCGTCACAAGACTCTGCCAAAGGGGCTAGTCTCAGGTTCGTTCATATGTGAAATATTATTTTTTTTAGATAATAATAAGGACTTTTCATAGCAATAGGAACACAGTACAATACAGTTAGTTTTTCAACTGTACTATAATAAGGTAGAGATGTTTTCAAGTCATCAATAGACTCAGTAAGACTATACAGTAGTCGGTCTGTGCCATCATCCAGCATTCACTTCCTGGTAAGACTTATACTGTAGTAGTTTTATTCTTCAAATTTGACTCATTGTGTTAAGTTTTTTCTGTTCCTTTTTTTTAGATTACTATACTTATATCTTTTGTTTTTCTTAAAGCTTTTCACATTTGAATTTATCTTCTTTGTTCTCTACATAAAACTATTCCTAATTTAAGTCACAATATATCTTTATTCCCTTGTTATTGTTCTCACATTATGGTTGTATTCGACTTTTTTATTTAATTTTTTTTCTGGGAAATGTTTTATTTGTGGCTTCTGTATGTTTGGTGGCATGTGTAGGCATGTACATTACCCCAGGAGGTTGGTGCTCTGAGTCACACACTGGGTAATACACACTTACCTCTCATTTTCTTTAAACATGAACATTTTATTTTATTTACTCACAATTCCTTCCTTTGCTAAACATTTAACTGAGTCACTCTGTAAATGCAATGACCGTAACTCCTAGAATGAGCATGCACGTCACTAAATTGTGGACGACAGAGTGTCGGAAATATTGCACGTTTGAAAATACTCACATGACCCAGCTGCCCCGAGCAAGAACATTTACACCGGGAATGTGACCACAGTATCCGAACGTCGCTCTCCTCTAGCAGTGTGTGGTAACTGTTGCAGTGTAGCTAACCCATCAAGTGAAATGTGTTAGTGGTGGATGGGTTTTTTAATCATAGTGCTAGTACTGTATCATTGAAGAAAATTTAACAAACTAGAATACTAACCTACTTCAGTTGACCTGTGCTAACAAGAGGAGTAAGGTGGGCTAATGTTGGAGAGGCTAATAGTAGAGCCGTAACTCACAGTGAACTAACATAGAGGTAGTTAAGCAACGGCTAGCAAACAGGAGACGGCTTCAGCTGACACGAGTATCACGTCTCCCGCCAGGATGCGTACTCCTAGCCCCGATAATGCTAGCAGGGCCTCCCACGCCATGACCCTCAACGAATCGGCTTCCTACTTGATCGAGAAGTTGATGAACAACACCCCAGAGTCCCAGAGGTACGACCCAATGCTCACCCAGGCTTTAGAACTGATGTTACTGTCTGCCAGATGCTCATTACTGCGAATGCAAGAATAGTACTCCAGAAATATTTAGTTGCTAGAGCTTTGCTCACGTCCTGAATTGTTTGCTTGGCAGTAGTTCTTACAATGCATACAGGAGCACCTCAAGTTATTGGTGATGGTTCTCGTGTCATTTGTTTCTTTGTTTGTAATAATTGTTGACCACTTGTCCAGGACATTCTTCACCCACCATGTTTCAAAACTCACTTCTCAAAATGTGATATATAATATTTCATCAGTTTTTATGTACAGCACATTAGTAACTAAGGAAAGATATTCAATAATTCCTTGATTTGTCCAGATTGTTAATTGCAGTATTTGCAAATATTGTATAATGAATATTAGTTTGTGATCATGTCGACAACAGTGTGAACACAAATGTCAAGGAACAACTCTGCACCTAACATAGATCATGTTCACAAAGTACACTTTTTGTATACCTTTGAAGCACAGTGTCACATTCAAAATCTTCTCCAAACACACAGTGCACTGAACATCACCTCACTGCCTAGTCATATTAACCTGACAGCAGTGTTGAAAGCATTCACCAAAGAATCCTTGTGAGTTAACCTGGCTGGCTGGCTTGCTGGCTGCATGCATCATGCTGGATTTGATATACTTTTCTTTATTAGTTTTGGTTTGAATCTTGCCATGTGTTGTGTGTTTTAAGTGTGCATTAATATTGTCATTGTCTGCTAAGGGTTGAAGCTGTTCAATATATATTTCTCTGTTAAGAGGTCTGAATATTTCTGTAGTAATACAGAAGTGATTCAAGGTTCTGGATGAGGAAAGATATAATGATGGATCAAATTTTCCTCCAATTTGTATTAAGGATAAGTGAGGGAGGAGACCTGGCAAGATTATGCAAACACTGTCATATTCAGAAAGTTGTTTACAGCTCCATACACTTGTACTCTGGCTGTAAGTTTGACAAGATTAGCCATAGCTGTGTTGTGGAGAATGACATGGTGCAGTACAGTACTAAAGACAGAATAGGTTTTGGCAATACTGTAATCCTTTTTTTTTTTTTTTTTCATTCCATGCAGTTTATTATGCCAAGCACCAGTGAGTGATGCTCTTCTTGTACTGTGCTTTATACTTGACCGTGCGAAGGATGAGCTATTAGAAGTTTTATGTCGGGTAAAGGTGAACTTCAGGGTAACACATAAATGAGTTTCATGTCCACATCATTCTAAAATGTTGAAGGCATTCTTCTCAGTAGCTGGACTTGAGTTGTGGTCATAAGTTATTAGTGATAATAACTCGGACACTCCGTTACAGTTTGATACAGGTAGAATACCATCCATTCCCAAACTTACTGTACATACAGTACTAGGAAAGTTTCTTTAATGGTAAATTATTCTCCGTTCTACAGTCTGTTGAATACAGCGTGTAGCAAAGTTTTAATTATGAAAAAGATATCAATATGACACTGTTTTTTATACCCGAGATAAATATTTTTAATGCCCAACTCGGTGAAAAATAAGATGACAGGTGATGCTTATGTCTTGACCTCACTAGTTGCAGTACAGTACTGTATTAGAAGGCTTAGGATGAGGCCTCATAGACTAGAATCTCTGTTGTCTCAGCATGTGAGGGAGGCAGCTAAGGTGCTCAACCCTACAACCAACTTCTCCCTATTTGTTTGGGCATGGAGTAAAGTTAGACAGAAGATGTACAAGAACACCCTGTGTTATAGTGTTACCACACCTGTTCTTCAGTACAGTAGTAGAGAAAACATATAGGTCTAGAAGTTTGTGACTGATATGTGGTGTTGGTCCCAGATCTGTGGTGTCTACAGTGTACAGTACTGTATAGTATTGGGATGTTGAGTGTGTGTGTGTGGAGAGAATGTTGTATGGACCATCCAGCTTCAGGTTAGGAATACTACTGTACGTATGTCATAAAGAGGAATATGAAGAAACACATTACCAGAAAATGAAGGATGATTACATAATATTTTAACATAACATTATAAGGACACATAAAATTGGATGCTTTTGGAAATTGTCAACAGGAGATGTGTGAATTATTCTTACAATGAAACTTAAAAGTGAAGAAAATGGACACCAAGTTTTGTCAGTGTAAAAAATCTGAGGAAAAGAGAAGCGTGTAATGATTTCTAAAATTTACTGTGTAGCATGCTTATATGTAGTAGTTTTGAAAAGACTTTATCAGACATTAAATGCTTCACTTCCAGCATTCCAGATTCTAATATTTCCAACAAGAAAAGATCTTGTTCTTCCCTTTACTTTACCAACAGCCTCAGTACACTACCAGCTAGGTGTTAGTAAAGCACCAGGCACTTCTATGGTCACCTCTAATATACCTAAACCTTCGTTTAATCACCTAACCTTTTAGAGTCGCCAAACCAAACCCTGGTACAGTCACCAAACCTTGTATACAATAGTTATTTGTTCTTATTATTGTTTTTAATTATGTGAGCACAAATCTCATAGTACTGTAGTATACTCACAAAGTGCAGCATAATATATTAGTAATTTCCCAAGGCAGGATAGTCATTAAGGATTGAAAAGTTTCCTTAGTGTAGTGTAGCCACAAACCAAGTGCAGTCATCATCCCCGACACAGTCACCAGACCCTGGGAAATCACCAAGCTTAAAATGTAGCACCAACCCCTATGACTATAACCAGTAAGTACTACAGACACCTACACAAGTCCTGTCGCCTCTCCTCCTGAATCACCAACCCCAAGATTCAGACTCTTGAATCCAAAGCATTTATGGATAGAATATTGTAATGCATCAATGTCTACTGCTTCAGGTTCACCAGTTTGAATCTTGGGGTTCATGATTCAGGAGGAGAGGCGACAGGACTTTAGCGGGTGACTGTACATATATGAGGATCTCTAGTGGTTCACCAAACATGTCACAGAATCATGACTGAGGTATAGAAGTAGAACGAGCAACATTTGAACAAGCTCGTGTCCAATATAGGATGTTTTTGTCCTCACGAGGCATGTTTAGTATTGTGGAAGGTACTGTTATGTGACAAAGTTTGAATGTTTCACTGTGCAAGATGGTTTATGTCAAACTGATAGGAGTTGTTTTATTGGTTATATATTTAGACCAGAAAGCATTAATTTTTCATTATATATACAATACTTGTACAGTATTTTCTAATTCATTCCTCTATTTTTTTTTTTATAAAGTTGTCTGATAGACTGGTACGACATCCCAGAGGTTCATATAAATATCTAAAATACTGTAGATGCATTTTATACTCCATACTGACATTATATTCCTTTAGGTTTTCTTTAATCTTTTTACTGTTGTTGTTTTCTTATTGCAAAATGTTTTTACTGGGTAACATAGTTCAGTAAGATGTAGTTATCAGTGGTTGTGAGGATGGTGATGGGTGACTGGTGTTGTAGATGTGTTCAGTAGCAAGTGGTTGGATTGATTGGTGTTGGTTGTAAATAATAATGTAGCCAGAGATAATGACATAGCCATAGAGATAAAAGAATAGCCACAGATATAATAACATAGCCATATAGATGATAACATAGCCATGTCGATGATAATATAGCCACATGGAGATAATAACATTGCCGCATGGAGATAAGTGTACAGAAGGTAGTTGGTTATTTTCGTATTTGTCATGATGTACCCACAAGAAGTGTACAGTACAATACATGTTGATGGGAAGTCTTCCAGAGGTGCCATGAGTTGCTTGTACAGTGATTTACTTCCTTCCTTATTGTGTCTCCTGATCTCTGGAGTGGTACCTGTGGCGAGAGTCAGCGACTGTGGGGCCTTGACATGGTGATGGGTTCTGTGCCAAACCTTTATCATTTTACTACTTAACATCTAACTAGCCATTCAGACAGTTGGTCTGATCTTTGTTACTTGTCATGTATTGATTAGTACAGTACCCAGAGAAAACTGTTATGATGGGTAGGGTCACACTGGATAACACCCTTCGCACATCTGTCCTGGGCTGGGGATTGAACCCAGGATGCAATGATGAGAGATAATGTATGCACTTTACCATTGTAGTACTAACAGCCATTCATCTCTACTTGAGTGCAGGCTTGACCCTGTTTAATCTTGTCTTAACCCCTCTGAACTGAAAAAAAATCATCTTGTGTCAGGCAAATAAAATATTAAACATGGCATCCCTGTAGTGAAGGGGTTAAAATGCCAGAGCACCATCACTGTATTTGTCTTGCCCAGCACTGTCTCGTACTGCTGACTCTGACAACACAGTTAAGGTTCTTACAAATTCTTCACCCCAAACAAGGCAACACAAAACTCATCATACTGTACAAAACCAGTGTTAACACACAATCATCACTTTCAAAAGGCTGTTTATACAAGCAAAACCAAAGTTTCCTTACACACACGCAGTCCAGGAGCTAGAAATCTCATAATGATTCTGATTTTACAACTAACTACATCCTAAGGAAAGGTAAATGATGGGCTAAAACTCTCCACCCTTGATGAGCCAGACAGTCACCTCCACCCACCTGTAGACCCTAAAGATGTACCTCTACACATACTATTGAAATGACCCTATAGTTATAACGATGTATGGTCCCAAAATAACCCCCAGTCCTTAAGAGGCTTTTCAGACTACAACAGACCACCACTACCTCCCTCAACTCTTAGAAACCTTATAATAAACATCCAGTAGCTGAAATTGAACATCTTCCTCTTCCATCAAATCCAGACTTGTGACCCATACTTCTGTAATCTCTAAATTTTTAGGAACACACTTGTAAAAAGCAATTCCTTCACTTTCAGAGACAAGTTTTAGTTTCTACAGTAATACATAATTTGGGTTTTGACCAGAGTATTCCACTTCAGAATTCCCTTTTCTCCTTTTTGGCAAAAGTGATGCTATTCTTGTTAACTTTATTGGGTTTGCCTCTATCTCATAATGTACAGTACAGTAAGTTTCATCTGACAGTTAGTCAGAACTTTAGTCAAGAATCTTCACATTTCAGTAGAGATCAAGAAATTTTGATATTTTCAGTAAACAAGGTATTGAAGTTTAGAATGTTTTAATGTTTAAAGTTAGTAAATGAGTGCTTTTTATAGGTCTCGGGTGACTATTTGATAATTTTAGAGAATAAGATGACACATACCTGTTTACTGTACCACAACGTCTACATAAAATGTTTACCGATTTCAGGAAACAACCTGGTAAGACTGAAGGTCGAACTTGTTGTAAAGCCGATAAGAAACCTACAGTGGCTGAGGTCACAGGCCGGAGCAAGAGTGAAAAGGGGACCAAGGTGGGTGAAACAACAACACTTGCTTCATGAGGTCTGGATACCTTCTTGAAAATCACCTTATTTGTCTTTCTTCCCAATCAACATTTCTGGAATTTATCTTTGCGGTTCAGAGATTGTTTTTATATTATCATCTGGGCATTTTGTCTCTCGTATATAATTCAAGACCACATATTCATGGTTAAGATCGTTGCTTTCAATATTTGTGTATTCTGTGGGGCCATTGTGATGGAGTTACTTTTTTAATGTTTTACTTTTGCAATGAAGCTCTTTTATCATCTTGCCTGTTAATCATTGTTTTTGTCAAGTTCTCTCTTGAAATATGAATTGCCATAGTTTTTGTTCAGGTTATTGGGTATCAAAGGAAACACAGGTTGAGAGAGACAACCTTACCCCTGATATGTTTGGTTACCAAGCTGAGGTTTTCATCTTGCACTGTTTGAAATACTCATAGATGTATTATAGCAATGTTGTTTTGTTCACAAGCAGAGCACTGTTAAAATGACACCTGAGGGACAAAAACAGAGCAACAGTGCCAACAGTCTGAGCAGCTGCCAGACCTATGATGTGAAGCAGGAATTAGAGAGTGTCGGTGGTAAAGAAGAGAAGGTTAGTAATGAGGTATGTCGACATCTTTTTTTAGTCTTACTTGTAGTAATAAGCACAAATTCATTTTACTTTTTATATAATATTCATCATCACTTATTTTGTGAGTACTTGCGTCATTGCTGGGCCACGTAGTGATTAACCCGAGTGTTATGTTGTCTGTCAGTCATTCAATTTAGTTTCTATACTCTAAATTCAGTTCCTGTTGCCCCTCGCCCACCAAACATACTCTCAAGACCACTATTGATTTTAGGGGCAAAAGATCAAAGTCATTTTGTGATGGGTATACAGTACAGTACAGTATTCCAGACCTTAGTTTTCAAATCAAATTCTATAATGATTGGAAACAACTTCCATCTGCTGTTTAGATAATATCCAACATCGGTTATAATGGATAATTTGAAGTTTTGTGCAGTAATGGGTTTATATCTGTTGTGTAGATACTATCCAAGACTGTAGTCAAAATGTACAGAGCTTTCCTTCACACATGGACCTGTGGACCCTTGGGATGGTACCACATCTAGTGTTAATACTGTAATTCGGAAACTATTAATATCCAAGAAACATTATGATCCACATGTGAGGATGACGGTACAGGTGCTCCTCTACTTACGAACGAGTTACCTTCCTGAGGCTTGTTATTTTGTAAGTCCAACTTTACTCCTGTAGATACCAAACCTATTGTAAAAAATGAAAAGATTGTGGATATTTAGTACAGCTATACCCTTTAATACAACCTTAAAACCTGGCTCACTCTTCTCCTCTTAGGTAATGTTTGTTCTATCTGTAATTTTCTTCAAAATAATCCAGTCTGATCCACATTAAACACCTGTTCTGGCAGGTATCCCCCCTCAGTGATGATGTTTGTATCTCTGAAAGTTTGTAAGTTGAACGTTCTTAAGTAGAGGAGCACCTGTACAGTATTATGATCCACATGTGAGGATGACAGTACAGTACAGTATTATGATCCACATGTGAGGATGACAGTACAGTACAGTATTATGATCCACATGTGAGGATGACAGTACAGTACAGTATTATGATCCACATGTGAGGATGACAGTACAGTACAGTATTATGATCCACATGTGAGGATGACAGTACAGTATTATGATCCACATGTGAGGATGACAGTACAGTACAGTATTATGATCCACATGTGAGGATGACAGTACAGTACAGTATTATGATCCACATGTGAGGATGACAGTACAGTACAGTATTATGATCCACATGTGAAGATGACAGTACAGTATTATGATACACATGTGAGGACATGATCAGTAAGTGAAAAGATTGCTATGATGATTAAAGTGTAATGGTGGAGTCAGTTTTCTGTAGTTTATCATGTGCGTTTATGACTGAGTCCAAGATTACCACCAGAAGAGACTACCTAACAGTTGTAACCTAATTTATGATTTTTCATCCAACAGGCTTTTGTAACTTAATTATGATCCTTCAAATGACATTGTTGTAACATAATTCACAAACTTCCATCTCACAGGATGACGTGAGTGAGGCAGGAACGTACACAATAGAAAAAGACTCATCGTCGCCGGAGGTAGAGCAAGCGAGAAACGACATCGACCGAGTGTTTGGTGTGTCTGGTACCGAAAGTGAGGTTGATGTGGTCACGCCCCGAGGAAACGCCCCAACAGAGGAGGCATGGACACCTACCCCAGAGTCTGACAAATTCAAGGTATAAGCATTTCAGGTCATGTTGAGCTTCTCAAGGGAGGGAAGTATCCAAACACATTATAACCACATTATAACATTTTATATATATATATATATATATATATATATATATATATATATATATATATATATATATATATATATATATATATATATATATATATATATATATATATATATATATATATATATATATATTGATGCTTAAGGAATTCACACACATTACCTGAGGCTTGATGGGGGTTGAGACACATATGTACTGATGGTCAGGTTACTGTACAGTGCCCTGGTGTTTATTAGTTATAGGCCAAGTCAGGTTCCTATTTGGGTTCTTAGTAAACTGTAGGTTATGACAGTGTACAATTTGGACATTTTTAATATACCAAATGTTCTTTTTGATAATTTTAAACAGTAAATCATTCCCTATCTTGTATTGAGTTATTTTATTAGCAGAGGAAGGACAGTCTAGTATAGTGAATGATGTCAGTGATTTCTTACTTGTGTATTAATATGGTGATGTGAGTTAAAGGTTCAGGGATCTGTATAGAGAAGTTCCTTGTTGCAGTATTGTCCTCTATGCCCCATAAGGAAATATACATGTATTGTACTCTTATTGAAAATTTCTCAGATGTGTATTTGGTTAAAAAAAAGTTATTTGGATAAAAGGAATTTAATGTTTGACATTTTTCTTCAAGAAGAAGTCAGGACAGAGAGAAAAGGTCAGTGATGTGGTTAAATTTATGTACAGTACTTAGGCTCTTGTCCACAGTGAGCAGCTCACAGTTTCCACATGTGTATCTTATATATGGGTGTGCTTATGTTGCACGACTGTACTGCTCTCTCATGTAGTTCTCTGCACAAGTATCTTATTGTATTTTCCCAGCAACATTCACAGCTCACTGACCTAAAGTGTAACTGGAGGTTAGAGTCATACATATTCACTCTTGTTGTGAGATGGTGGGGGGTAAATTTTGACTGTGTCTCACCTCACATATATACTCTCACCCCCAGATATTTGTCATTTTTCTACCTACCTAGTTACCTGTGTGTGTGTGTGTATATATATATATATATATATATATATATATATATATGCCAAGTAAATCACTGTATGTTGCAATTCACATCTTCAGGGTGAAGATGTGCTTGGGAACTTCGTGTTTTCATAGCATATATATATATATATATATAAATAAATAAATATATATATATATATATATATATATATATATATATATATATATATATATATATATATATATATATATATATATATATATATATATATATATATATATATATATATATATATATTCTATTCACCTTCCTGTACAGGTATATTTACAATGTAAAAACTTTAATTAGTAGTTATTATTATTAAAAGTAGTGTATAGTGGTAAGTGATAGTGTTAATGTTCCTTGTTGTTGTTCTCAGTTGACTCACACACAGTTTCCCCTGCACTGTAATTGTCTGAGTCCCCATGTCCTACACTCCCTCTCTCACATTATTCAGTCAACCAAGCGCTTATTCCAGCACCATTGATTCATGTATTTACCATTATACTGGACTGTAGTTTAGGTCTGAAGGGATAGTTAAGAGGATGTGTTGTGAAGAGCTTGGCTTGGTTCATCTGTTTCTTGTGTCTGATCATTACTCTTGTTTCTTTATCATTGTCAGAAAATCTTGTCAGAGTTTGATTTGTTTTTGACTGTATAACAGTATTTTCAAAATAAAGATACAATACATACTATTGAATCAGACTATACACACAAAATTATTATTAACCCCTTGAGTATAATGACATTATATTTCGGGGTTTAAGTCATTGTACTCATGGGATTAAGTCATACCCAAATGGATAAGTTATCGTACTCTAAAGGTTGAGTCATCATACTGTGGGAGTTAATAACATAGAGAGTCCTCAGACACACAGACTTGATATTGCCGTGATGCAGAAGTGAATAAAAGATATAAATTATTTTCTTACCCACAGAGTCCTGGTAGCATAAGTCGCAGTAGTCCAAACTGGATTCGACAGTGGGCAGCACAAGTAGCCGAGCACACGAAGTCCTCCGACGCCTCTGTCAAAACATCAATAGGGTCTCCTCGTGGCACGAAGCCTCCACTCGCATCCCTCTCGTCCTCCCAGGAAAGTAGCGAATCCCGTCCCCGGCGGAAACTGCCCACTCCACCCACGCACCATCCACCTTTCTCAATGGCCTCCCCTAAGGTTAATGATCTATCTGACAACCAGAGTCCCACCAAGGGCCGGGTAAGTCTCCCTTATGACATCATTTTCAGTAGTCTTCATTTTGTATTATCATGTACTGTACAGTACAGTACTGTACAGTACTGTACTGTATTTGTATTTAAATAATACAGTCATATCTTTTTGTTAATACCCTGTATTAATTGTAATGAAAAATTCACAAGGAATTCAGTGATCATGTCATTACTGAGACTTCTTTTCTTATATTCTCTCTCACTCCCTGTATGCAGTGTCTCACAAGGCTTGGACACTATAAGGTTGATGCTCTTTCTAATAACTTACATTCTAAAGTAATATTACTCCAAATCTTTAACCTCCACTTTCTCTCTTTCAGAAGTTGAGCAGATTATTCTCTGGGGTGTTTGAGCAAGACTTACACTTGCTGCTTTGGCATTGTTTACCAACTAACTTTAATTCTTTTTAATGCTTTTAATTTTCTTGAGTTCATTATTCTCTTTAATTATTAAGACTCACATCTAAATATGTAGGTTTTCTCGTAGTCAAAGGCAATACTGCCCTCAACCCATGAAGCAAATGACTCTTGGATGAGACTTTTTATTTTCTTGTGAGTCAATACTTGAATATAAAGTTCATTCAGTATGATGGACATACTGTACATAAATATCTGAAAATAAACTAGTACAGTATTCATTTGTTTCTTGTGGGTTGACTTCTGTATTTTCTTTAATAGAAATCTTAGTTTTGTTAAGCTTGTTCACACTGTGTCATGAGTTACACTGTCCTCTGTCTTAATCGGCTGTTTTGCACTTTTTTTTTAATAATCTTCATGTATTCCTCGAAATAATCTCTTCAGAGGCAAAAACCAACATATTTCTAATTTACTTTGGCTAATGCAAGTAAATTCCTCATATATATTTTAAAGCTGTCTGTCTACTTGCATCTTATAAATCATATCTTTCCCAACACTTATTACAAATATCCAGACCATAGAACTTAATGCATCACATCCCATTTTCCATCTCGGTTTGACACACAGGTTCCCCCCATAATGCCTTGCATGGTAATGGACAAAACCTCTTTAGAAAATACCATGTAGAATGAAAGTGGATAAGAACACACGTAGAATAAAGACAAAATAAAACATGGTCTTTGGTAATAGGTTGGATAGTTTAAGTTGGCTGGGTTAGGTTATATTAATAAGATAAAAGTTAAGCATATACCAGTACACATGTAGGATGGATATGTGTGTGTTTGTGTCTTTGTCCAAGTATTTATTTGTGTTTTTGTACAGGGAGTATTTTGCCAAGGAGTTTTGCCCCATACTCCAGGCACAACCATGATCCTCCAGTACTCACTGTATCTGTTTTACCTTCTCTGTCCCAACCCCTTCCTTGATACCACTGTCTTGATTTATGAAAGAAATAAGGTTAACATATTATTCTAATTTGAATATCTGTCCATCTCATCTTTTATATTCTCCCTATTTGTCCTTTTCTTTCATATTCTTCCATTTATTAGATCATTAGTTGATTATTTGAAATCCCTGTGTCTGTATTACTGATTACACAGGAAACACGAACATTAAGCCATATCCAGACAAAACATGCCGCTAGTTAGGTTGTGTGAAGCAATGGGAACAAACCATATAGATATTTATGAACCTTGTAGTAGTGGGAATCTGCCATAGTAGAACACATAAGATACAACTGTTAGAATTTGGATTAAATGCATGAGAGTGAAGAGAGAGAGTGAGACTGTATATAGTCCTGGTTCCAGATACTGTGTTGTGTGATATAGTGAGAAGAGTCTTGTGAAAAATGGTATCCAAAAGTCCAAACCTCTTATTTGGTCCACTTTTGATTCTCATATTACTCATATTACTCATATCCTTATTGTCTTACCTCTTAAAATGTCTATATAATGAGAAGGGGATTGTAAGTGTGAAAAAAAAAGTGCCCGAACCTCAGAATTAGTACACCTTTGATTCTCATTACTCGTATCCTTCTATGCTACCCACTTCAGAAGTTTTGTTATTCACCATCCAATTGCCTTATTTTGTATCATTTAGAGTAACCCCTATTTCACCTGACAAACTTCATGTTCCTCTCACTTCTTCATCTTGAACCATGCATGAGGGAAGCTGCATGTAAAGTTTGTCATTGCCTTTTACAGCTGTACATTGTCCAGTTTATTAAACAGGGCTCACATTGCAAAGTTTAAGACAAGACACTAACTAAATCCCCCTCGCCCCCCAAAAAATTACAACACCATTTTAACAGTTTATTCACCACCTCCAATTATATATTCTTATATGTGACAACTGCATTAACCATTTCATTCTATTATCCAGCACCACATAAAATCACAATTAAATTATCCATATTGATAAAACTGAAAAGAAATACAAAAGAAGATTTACCAGTTTTACCAATTTCAAGAAAAGCCTATAGGAAAATTTATGATTGGCAGCATGAGCCTTGCTTAATATACTGTACCTGTGCTTTATATACTGTACCAGACCCTCACTTTATGCTATGTGCATACTGTACCTACAGAACAATGTTTAAAATCCTACTATATCATAGCCTAAGTCCTATATACATCTAAAATCACTTAATTTAAGGCAAACTAAGAAATAAAATGACAAAATACATTAACTGAAAGTAAAAAATAAGTCCTCAGGTAAATAAAAGGTAAATAAACTAGTGTAAATTTCAAGTTTATCCCCGTTGGTATCGGCAGGCTTTCGTAAGTCGGACATTTGTAAGTCGGACATTTGTAAGTCGGGGACCCCCCTGTACATAGTCTGACAATTAAGTTCGCGAACTCATGCTACAGGTGCTGGTACGTACCTTACTGAGGATCGGCGCTGTGGTCCCCTTGCAATGCTATACACGGACGCCAGTCTTTCTTCCACCCTTGGAAACATTTCTGGAATAGCTTTCATAGCTGCCGTCGTGCTACTCTGAAGGTCATCCACATCCTGAAAATACGTCCCCTTGATGTGTTTCTTCAGCGAAGGAAATAGAAAAAAGTCACACAGGGCCAGGCCAAGTCAGGTGAATAAGGAGGGTGTTCCAATAAGGTAATTTGGTTCTCGGTCAATAACTCCCGCTCAATCAATGCCGTGTGCTCTGGGGCATTGTCATGATGCAAAATCCACTTGTTTCCAGCAAAAAGTTCTGGGCATTTTCATCTAACTTTTTCTCTGAGTATTTTAAGCACATCGAGATAATAAAACTGGTTCACACCCTGCCCTTGGGGGAACAAATTCTCTGTGAATGTTTTTTGCAGTCCTGCTTGTTGTTGGTCATCCTTCTCTGTCATCGTCTGTAACTTCTTCTCTTCCCCCCAGAAAATCGCTTAATCCACTTGTAAACTGATGTTTTGTTTAGTGCATTATCCCCATAAACTTGGGTTAACATGTCCTGAATTTCAGGCCCAGTTTTCCCCAGGTTCAAGAGAAACTTGGTGTTCGTTCTTTGTTCTAAAACAATACAGTATTGTCATTATCGCTACAAAACCAGAAACCACTCTAATACAGTAGCTGCCACTGCACATGTCCTACTCGCTTGAGATCAACAACACAACTGGGGTAGTAAGAGAAGGGATCAAGGTCACATGTATGCCACTCACACTCGTTACAGTGCTGCCGCCTGTTGAGCCACGTGGCGAGTTTGCTAACTTAATTGTCAGACCTTGTATAATATGAAATAATATAATATATCAAACTAATGCGCCATATCTTTTACAGAACACGTAATAGGGAATCTTTTCCGCATAAAATGAATTGTGTTTAGAAAAAAGGTCGGCGCTTAAACACAAATTCGCATACAGAGGACCCCCCAAAAAAAAATGCGGATTTTTTTTTCGCGGTCCTCTATAATTCGCGGATGACACTCTGGATGTACCCAAGAATGTCTGTGGTAGTGTTAAAGTTGCCGGCATTTTCGTGGCTGGGACAGGGAGCCATTCGTTCTAGAGACAGTAATTTCCTTTACCTGTACAGTGGGGTATGCTATAACGAATCTAATTGGTTCTAGAACCTTGTTCGTTATAGGATTAATCCGTTCCAGGCCCCCAAATACAACCACTTAACACTGAAAAATATAATATAAAATTGTAAAAAAGTGCATAAATATGCATCTAAACCCCTGAAATAAAGAATATCATTAATACTTGTAATAAAAAAACAATAAATTAGCAAAAAAAAAAATTTAATAATGTTTGCTGTAGGAGTTTCGTTCGTTATAGCATTCTCAATTTTATAGGTAAAACCGTTCGTTATAGGAATATTCGTAGTAGGATCCGTTCGTTATAGCATACCCCTCTGTATTGTATATATGTGTGTGTGTGTGTCTACACATCACATATACAATACTACATGTAAAAGAAATAATTGTCCTAAGGGCAAACGCATAAAGAGAATATACATTTCTTTGGATACAAGTAAAAAATGTAACAAATCCCCGGTCAGCAAATGCTATTCGATGATTTGGCGATTCGCGGCCACTTTGAAAACCTAACCCCTGCGAATTTGGGGGCCCCCTATATTGTGAATGCGCATAAAGCGAGGGTCCAGTGTACCTGATGCCTTAGTCTTCTCTGGTACATTACCTGTACTGTATATACTGTACACGCTGCAACAGTTTCGTCTGGTCGTAAGATATGGCTAGTGTGGCAACAGCGCGCGTGTGTTCGCGTGTACATGCTGGAGAAATTTTTGGATCATCCTCTCCCTCCGTGAACCACGAGACTCGTTGAGTTGTCAATCAGAAGCAGTCATTAAGTTGACCCACAGATGACGCCATGGCGCATGAGGATGTGGAAGGGGGGGCAGGGAGCTTGGCAAGTGACAGGATGGCAGTGAGGTGGGGTCAGGTTGCTTACTCCAGCAGTGTTATAATTTGACAGCTTTTTTTTATATTCATGGCCCTGCGCCATCTATGTGTCAACTTAACAACTGCTTCTGACTGACAACTCGATGAGCCATTTGGTTCACAGAGGGAGAGGATGATCCGCCTATTATTGAGCATGTACACACGAACACACACACTTGCTGTTGTCACGTTAGCCATAGCTCGCATCCAGGTGAACCAGGTGGAACTATTGCCGAGTGTACTACTCTTCTTACTTAACTGTTCATGTGTTTAATATTATGTTTTCCCTTCATATTCATTTACACAATACATGTAGTATTTATAATTTTCAAGTAGATTTTTTTTTTTTTTTTTGAATTTGATTAGCAAAAAAGATATTAATGTGTAGATTTATATATTGTTTCTTAAATTTTCTTCTGACTGGGTAGTGACCATGAGCCAGCCAGTGACGTACAGTTTATGTTTGTTCTCAGGTGTGTTGTTTTAGGAGACACTTTGCTGTTTTTTGTGGCTTATAAATGTATTATACACACACACACACATGTAAATAATTGTAGGTGTGGATTCTCAAAGCTTTAGCCTAGAAATAATGTCCACAATGGCCTCAAAATTACACTGACACTCAACCTTAACTACATTGTCTCTTAACTCCAAATTAACTTAAAAGAATCTGTAAGATTGGACCCAGAATATATTATTAACTTGGGAGAACAGTCATGGATTTCCAGTCAGTGGAGATGTTCCTTTATGCTGACAGTGTACAATATGAGGGACAATTAGGAGGAATGAAGAGCAGATTAGTTAATACAGTAGATTAATTTAGAATTCCTTAATTATTAAACGGGATGAAACAGCTAGTTTGTGTCAGTGTTGATCTTGAAACACGTACTAGTTTACAGTATTGTTTAGTATATTATGCACAGTTGTGGACAAAAAGAATTCACCAGGCAGGGAGGAGGTAGGTGGAGACTTGGCAGTGTCACATAAAGGTGGTGATTAAAAAGCCTGCATTTTTTTTGTCCACAGTTGTACATACAGTACTGTACTTGACAATACACTCTACTGTATATTTTGTACACACTTCACAAGGCACACTAGTACAGTATAATACATGTTTACATCACGAGACACACTAGGAAACGCATTATTTATCTGGGTATCTTATTTTAAGTAAACTTTTTTGAATCTGCAATTTTTAGTTTTTTGCTTTATTTTGTGCTTGGGTTAGTTACTGTTAAAGCATTTTTTATTTCTTTTCCTTTTGGCATTATTGCCCAAGAATCATATGAATAGTTCCATCTTTCCCTCAGCAGCTACAGGAGCTTTTTGACTCCCCAACTCTGGGGCAACGTCAGATGGACTACAGCCGTGACACTGAGTCCTTCCTCCGTGACACTGAGCAACTTGTCACCTCTCTCCAGGCTCGTATTGACATGAACAAAGGCATTCCATCGAGTCTCAGGGGCCTGTCCTTCGAATCACATGACTCTGGAGGAGATTCTGACCTGGACACCAGCACTTCCTACCCCATAAACGACGATGACGACCGACTCGTGAAGACGATGGGCTCCCAGCTGAAGACCAAACTCAAGCTTGCCGGCATTGACGGTTCACCCAAGACGCCCCCGGTGGCGACCAGTCCCCGTAAACCAGATCCACTAGCAGTGGAAACAAGACTGAAGCTGACGAGCCACTTCAAGAGGGAGAAATCCATAGTGTCAGACAGCGGGTATGATGTGTATACAGCTGGCAAGGAAGAGAACAGCCTCCAATCAGATAGCAGTAGTGAAGCGAGTGAACCTATTAAAGATAGTCGCAAGTCCACTGACAATAACCCTCCCCTCAAGTTCAATAGAGCATTTAGGTATAGTAATCCTTATGCCACAACCTAGAGTTTTGTCCAAGTAGAGTAGATGTTAGCTGTACGATACGTTGATTTACACGCTACCTTAAAAATTTAATTAATTTGTCCACAACATTGCCTAGTAGCAGCACTGTAGAGGTCTGATGGATTACACACACATTTCCCTTTACTAACAGTTCGAGCCACTGTCTGTTGTACTACCTATGTACTGTAGTTACAATTTAATTGGCTTGTTGTACTTAAAATTATTTGTTCACATTGGCCTAAATTCTACATAGAACTTAATGCTCTGGCCCAATCATAGTCATGACACTGAAATGTTTATCTAGAGACTGACACTCACTCACAAAACACCTCAACTCTGGCCTTGTTTGGACAACTTGGCCCACAAGAGGTCATAAAAAATTTTTGGGTTCATCATAATAAGAGAATAACCCTTTGGTCACATCATTTATGTACAAATAGTGAGAAGTACTGTTAAGTTTGGCCACTTGAAGATCAATGTATCAATTCTCACAAGCAGATGATCACTAATATTAAAATCCTTAATGAATACTTTACTATAACGATAATTAGCCCAGTAAGTTAATGACGATGTGATATCAAAAGTTGTGATGCGTCTTGAGTGGTACATCATGTACCCATAACCTGTAAAGTCTCCTTATACTTGAAGAAAAATTATCTGCTTACACATTGCATCTGTTATCATTACTCTTAACCCACTGTTGCGTTGGGTGGATCAAGGGGTACTGAAGCCTGACAGAACAGTATTGGAGAGCTATGCACAACTAGTGAGAAGAAGGAGCTAACACATACATATTTAAATGTTTGCAAAACATGACCAATACCACAATTTACAAGCTCTGTGTACAATACTGTACTTGGCTTTAATGAAAATAATATGATGATGATGTGACTCACCAGATTTTACCTGAGCTGTGATTTAGCAAGAGGTTCAACTTGATATTATAAAGGTGTTCCTCTACCTACAGTAACTTTTAATATGGCTCCAGTCAGTCAAAGTTTGCTGGTAACTTCACATAGAATTTAGGCCAAGAAGCTTGTACATCACTGTTTTTATTTTCTTCCTTGTAAAGCTTTTTTTATGTTGAGTTTTTTTATTTTTTGTCTTGACACTTAAATATGAAATATTTAAAAAAAAACGTAATTTTAACCCAATAATGTTGAAATACTGATATGTTTTTGAACATAAGGTTACGTATTACACTCTGGACTGAAATAACTGTTCTACTCCACCAGTTTAAGAAGAGCTCGTTTGGCGTGTGAAGAGTCATCCCAGCAGCACAAGTCCCCATCACCTGTAGACAAGAAGAAGACCACCACCAGACCCTCCAGTGCCGGTAACCTGACGGGGAGCCGCAAGATTCCTCTCACTCATAGCAAGAGTCACCAGGGTACTAGCCACATGTCCCGAGGGGGTTCACACTCCCAGGCTACAACCCCCAAGAGCGGCTCCAACGACTTCAGCAGAGGAGACGGGGGCAGATTTAGTTTGCGGCTGCCCCATTCGACCTCTTCAACGGTAAGTGCTTGTGGTTTGGTCTGTGTATGCCTGAATTAATGGGGATGTGATGTATTGGTATGGGAGTGACTAGCTATGTGTCCTACAGCCTCCCTCACTCACTGCACAAGATACATACGGTACTACAATCTCTCTGACTCTATTCAGTATTCAAGATACATACCTACAACTTCTCTCTCATTTACTGCACAAGATACACTCCTACAACCTCTCTCTCATTCAGTTCACAAGGTACATAGTCAGATATTAAAACACTTTGATGTTTTGTACTTAAAGATGTTGAGATGAATGATGATGGGATGATTTATAAATGAATTTGAGTTACCTTATGAAAGAATAGCTTGGATAAACAGTAATCAGACACACAAAGATATTGATAAGTTCAGCTGTATCTTATTATCTATGCCCCTGAAATAAAGGAAACCCAGGAGTCGGTATTTTAATTCATAAGGCGAATATTTCTTTTGGTAATGATACAGATTTGGGGAATTGAATGCACTGTATAGAGTTATTTATTCAGCCTTTTATCCTTACCTTAACAGACTGTCTCCAAGTCCCCATCACGAACCTCTGTCAGAAAGGAGTTGTCTTCTGGTACCCGGAGAGGCGCCCCACGCTCCAACTCCACGCTGTCTGCCAAAGAAGTTGACTTTCAAAATTGGAAACGGCGTAAAAACTATGATCCTATGAAGGCTGCAGCAGAAGGCCGGAAGAAAGTTGGCGACAAGAAATCTGATAAATTGTCTCAAGGAAATACTCACAATGAATCAGAAAGATCTCCAAGGTACTGTATGTCTTGCAGTGTTATAGGAAAAAACCTGATCATATCAATGGTTCCTCAACAGAGATTCCAGTACAGGAGTCTAAATAACAATGAAACTTATAAATTCAAATCCCACCATTTTTTAATACTGATAAATTATTTACTAGGATACTAAATGGTTTCAGTCAGGGGTAACTAAATGAATGTTGTAATTTTTTTTAACTAGGCTTCTACTGTAATAAAACATACCTTACCTGCTGCTAGGTCAATACACTGTACATCATCACTTGATTACTCGGACAAAATTGATGGCTTCAGTTTTTCTGGTGCTGTAATTTATACATTAAACTGCTCCAGTGAGTAACTACCACCGAGGTGTATTGAGTATGACTCGTGTGCTTACTGTAAGTGAACTACAAATATGGTCAAGTAAATAATAGCAATATAATAAGTGTGTGTTTTATGCCCCATCGGAAATGTCTATTTTTTTTATATAGAGTTTGTTCATCTATCTACAGTCCTCCTGGGTCCCTCCTGCGCTCTGCATCCTTCCACGGCACTGAAGGCATGGGAGTAGCTGGTCGCTGGCCCCGGAGACCCAACCACCTGTACACTAGTGAGGATGATGGTCCTTACTCACTGGAGGAGGAGGTGAGTCTTTACAAGTTCATGGTATTCAAAACAAAAGACACACACTATACTTCATCACTTCCCTCTAGTATCTTGCTCTCTTAAGGACCCCCTCACTGAGGAGATGGGCTGGAATGAAAAACTTCCTTCCAATCTGTTTTATCTTGATATGTTTGTTTTACCTTCATACTTCCCCTTTCTGTCAGCCTTAAGCATAGAGATAATATTGTACTGTAGTTCTAAAAAATTTGGAGCATAATTTTGTGGACTACTATAATGAATTTATCTTTGACAATTCTGTTTAATTTTACATTTACTTTACAGTACAGGGAGTTTTATGCCATGAAGTGTCATGCAATAAAATCTTTACCAAATAATATTAAAATGGTTCTTAGCAGAGGAACAAGTGTACAGCCACTTTTACCGTAGTAGACAGAATATATTAATACAGATACAGTACTGTACATCAATAGTAACAGAAAAAATCGCCTATGTTTAGCAGTTTACAATGGTCAAATTGTTTAGTATAAAATAAACCATTCATGACAATGTTTCAGCAACCCCATCCTGTACCTCACTGTTCTCCACTGCGGAGATCTCCAACTTCTCCGCATCAGCTGTCCTCCCCACACACTACCTCTCCAGCACGGCAGGTGACTTTATCCTCGGCCCGGGCACGAAGAGCATCATACGCACTGTCAGATGAGGGCGAAGGTCACATTGGATCTCCAACTAGAAAGGTTTGTTATAATACAAACATAGATCATCCCTCAGGAGCTGTTAGTGGTCAGAGTTGTTCAAGTGTTCTCTTATTTATCCCAGCCTTAGTGTGACTGAGGTTGTTCAATAAAAAATGGTTACTGTGCTCACTTCCAGTCCCTGCTTTGCTTCTTTGGTTTGATCCACTGACTGTGTTCTCATTTTTAGTGGTGTGAGGCCATCAGTTACTTCAACAATACTCTAATGTTTCCATCTGAAATATATACCTATCTTTTGCATACCTTAATACTGCCATACTGTGTATGAATGAAATTAGAAAAGTTCACAAGGCTGTTGTGCTCTCAGACATCACTGGATGAGTCTGGCAGCGAGGGGAAGCGGTCACCACTGGGCAGCACCCGAGGCATTGTGTCAGGCAGATCTAAAGCTAAAATGGAAGCTCTGGACAACTTGGTCATATCCACAATTCACTCTCTCTCTGTGAAGGTTCGCACCACCTCAGAAACTCTCCTGCAAAAGCTTAAGTAAGTGAAGCTTCAAGTTTTTGTATTGGTTAAATGAAAAACAATCTAGGTTAGGCTGCACTACATCACTACTGTTAGAGTTCATTGCCTCAAGTAATATGTTTTTGCCTAACTATTGGGATCAAGCTTGTTTTCTTAACATTTAATCATCATCTGTGAACTGTATCTCTTTTTCAAAAATGAAGGTTTATTTCCTGCCATAGTAAGGAGTTGCATATTGTCCCCAAACTGGGAATTATATCACATAGCTGAGAAATCATGAAAGGGGAGAGTAAACATGTCTGTAATACGTGTGGAGGAGATGAAGGGATAGGTACTTTTAATGTGCTCTAGATCAATGACTTCTGATAGTATCAGAAGACACCAATGTTGATGAGGATGTTTATTATTATTATTATTATTATTATTATCATTATTATTATTATTATTATTATTATTATTATTATTATTACTATTATTATTATTTCTGTATTATTATTATTATTATTATTGTCTTGACACATATCAGCTGACTCTTCATTACACAGCAACATCACTTATAGTATGGTAATTATCATCCTCACTGTTTCTGAGTTGTATTCAGTGTGATAAAGCCCACACACCCACCACCATACACAACCACCACCACCCACCATACACAACCACCACCACCCACCATACACAACCACCACCACCCACCATACTCACCCACCACCACACACCATACTCACCCACCACCACACACCATACTCACCCACCACCAAACACCATACTCACCCACCACCACACACCATACTCACCCACCACCACACACCATACTCACCCACCACCACACACCATACTCGCCACCACCCACCACCACCCACCACCCACCATACACACCCACCATCTGGTTGGGTTATCTACATCACCCAGTACTTGTCTCAGGTCTCAGTATGATGAGGAAGGAGACCGTGCAGCTCTACTAGAGGAGGTGTTGGCCCACCTCAGCGAGAGTGACCAGACCCTAACCTCAGGCCAGAGCAGATCAACTTCCCGAGAGTTGGCTGGCATCCTCCGTAACCTTAAGAAGATCGAGCACGCATTAGAAGGTATGGAGAATTTTGTACATTATTAGTGACTGTCGTAGACACTTTATGATACAGTACAGTATATGATTAATTTGTGTTACAAGATAGACCATTGTGTAGAATTCTTGGCGTATATTGTATTTCATGTGTGGTTGTGTAGGTGTTGAGCAGTGGTTGAGGAGGTTCTGCATGGGGTACCAGATATAAATGCTGGATGACCTATGGTGTAGATAGGTGTATAGACAATGGGTAATTGATGATGATGTCTCGTGTAATGATAAATGTATTGCTCGTGTCTGTGAATGTATAAATAAATGACTGTGGCGAAGGACTAGGATATAAGGCATTTGAATTACTCATTATATTTAGATAAGCAGGAATGTAGAGCTCCCTGGCAGAAGGCTTCACCCAGGTTATAAATACACTTCTACTGTCTTGACAATTTATTTATTTATTTAGGAAATACAAATTTATGTATTTTTGACAAATATAAGTACAGTACTGTACTGTGATTAGTTTATTGATATAAGTGTGTCTCAATTGTTTTAAGCAAATGCTCTGTATTGTTTCATAATCATATGATGTGTTTATTGCTAATACTCTACAATAACAGGTGAATTTTTCCTCTTGCCCAGTGAATTTAACTATTTTTCATAAGAGTGTCATATTACACAAACTGGTTTTCTGGAAAGATACTGAAACATTATCTTGATTAAAAGTTTGTATCATCAGAGACACAAAGGATGAGTCAGTATCTTTGAACTAAGTAGCACAAAGTCTTTCATTATATAATTCAAAATTGATGGCAAATCTTGGCCATAACATCAACATGAACAACAATAACAGCTGGTACCTGTACTCTGAGGTAGACTGTGCTGCACTCAACCAATAACAGGAAGCAGCTTATGAACTGTGCATAGTTTGTCAACCGTGTTGCCTAGGACTGGCCACTCAGTAGGTGTCATAAAGCAGACTAGAATGGATGAAAATTATGTACAACTTCCATATTAGAATAAATAAACCAATTAGTGTAGGCATTAGAATTATAACGTGATACTTTGTAATGTAGTTACCTGTTCTTATGGTTATTTGAAGCTCCTCAGAACTACTGAACTATTAATGCATGTAGTATTTTCACAACATGGTAGTGTAAATGAATAATATACAAACATATACAGTATTCAGCTTTGAATATTTTTAATACGCGAACAACTAAGTTGGTTTTGTACCATATGTAATAGACGCTTCAATCATATTCCTGTGGCATGTTCTTGAAGAAGCCTTTGCTCGTACAGACAGACATAGTGATAATGTTCGTACATTTTGACTAACCTCATTTTCTTCTTCTTTTTTCTACCTTTACATACTTTATCATTCAGCCCTGACTGACAATGCCCTAGATGGTGATATCAATGGGTGAGGAGAGCTTCCAGCCTGTCTGTAATAACTGCTACAGTACTGTACCCGCTCACTGTCCTGCAACACTAGATCTGTCCATATAAGGATGTAGGACCATATTTTCCAACTGAACACCAACAACATATCAGTTCTGTGTCATTACCTTAACTCGTAGTTATACTTTAGTACTGTAATACCACCACTTACATAATACTGTACAAGTATTGTTTTCCCATAAATGCTCTTTATTTCTAAATACATTTTGATGCACACCAATTTGGAAACATAGTCTATCTGATGATCCCATTAATGTCTCTTGGTGGAAATCATTAAGCATCACAAGGTCCCTTTACGGGATTAAAGTGCAACTCATACATTAGTACATCAAAGAAAGGCTCGTTTTACAAAGCAACATGTGTGTACAATACAGTAAAACCTCAACAATTTGAATTGTGGATAATTCAAACAAATTTCAATTAGCTGGAGTATGAGGTATTTATCACCTTATTAACATTGTTAACTACTTTACATTATAGTGTATGTAGAGGATTGTACAGAAAGGTTTTTAAGTTCATTTTACTTGTGGAAGTTCTTGGTGTTTTTTGCAATAGTTTTGTTGGTGTGTGGTAGTCATTCAAGGGATGTAAGAAGTAGGTATTCGTCTTGGTCTTTAACTTTGTTACAGTACTTTCTTTAGAATATGTACAGAAACGTTCTTTGGTTCATACAAAAAAAAAGAAGTAAATTCAGCTTGCAGAAACCTGGGGGTAGTGATGGTAGCCACAGTGGTGACAGATAGTGATGGTGGCCACAGTGGTGACAGATAGTGATGGTGGCCACAGTGGTGACAGATAGTGATGGTGGCCACAGTGGTGACAGATAGTGATGGTGGCCACAGTGGTGACAGATAGTGATGGTGGCCACAGTGGTGACAGATAGTGATGGTGGCCACCGTGGTAACAGATAGTGATGGTGGCCACAGTGGTGACAGATAGTAATGGTGGCCACAGAGGTGACAAATAGTGATGGTGGCCACAGTGGTGACAGACAGTGATGGTGGCCACAGTGGTGACAGATAGTGACGGTGGCCAGTGGTGACAGATACATCCAGGAGGGACCGGCATCAGTTGTCTAACGTTCACTACACCAAGACTGTGTTCTCATTCTGGCCAACCATATTATAATTTTTCTGTTGTGTACTGATTGTATTCTGAAGTATAATATAATGGCCACCAAGAGTTAACTCTACATAGCTCTAGTGTTGCTGCAGCCAGCAAGAAAGTGAGGAGAAGTTACATCTTACAAATAGAACTTAATTGGGGAAGAAGTTGTATCAGTGACACTTTGTCTAGGATGATCGAGTTCACTTCTTACACAATAAAGAAAAAGAATAATGCTGAAAGCTTCCCATACTTCCTCTTCTTTGTCAAGGCCTAACAACAGGAGGAACCTCACTTAGGTTTGTTAGGATAACAGTTATCTCACTCCCACCACCTCCCATCACTGTCTCCAAACTATATACAGTACTGCACGCAGTGATATTTACTCAGTTTATATATCACCTAACCACTTATCAGCTTACTCTCCATTCAGTTGGTTGGTCTATCAAGTGTTAGTACAGGAAGGATAGCTGATAGAATCATGAAATGCTTATTTCCAGTAAAGTCCTTATGCCAGTGAACAGTGTTTTGCTTTTCTTTTTTTAAATCAGGGACTGTATTACTGGTACAGTATCATGTTTCTGAAGTTTAGGTGTAGGTTTTTATCATTGGTTATGTGGTGGCTGTGTGCAGCAATATGCAAATTTATCCACATAATCGAGAATTGGGACAAAGACAAGGATACTCCGGAAGCCTCTTGTAAATTGACTTGTTCCATGTGAGTCATTGGATAAGTTGACCAACCGTCACCCACAGGTAGATCAGATTGATGAAGTTTTACTGTAATTTTTTCCCAAATACTTGAGACACTTTTCTCCCATTATATTAAGAAATGGTAACTGCCAATGTCAGTATTCTTAGTTCCAGTTAGAAACTATGGCTCTCAGATCACACAACATATACCTGTACTTGCTTTTTGCTGGTTAGATCTGAGTTTGTGTAGCCTAGCTGAAACATGTACCAGAGTCCCCAACAGATAGTGTAATGTATCCATAAATTTATCAAAAAAGTTGGCTTTCAAGGCATTGTTGTATAAACTGTTCCAAATATTTTCTTAAATATATTGAACTCATGGAGTCCCCATACATATAATTACTGTACTGTATACATGGCTTATAGTACTTTTGTTACAAAATTGTTGGCCTCAACATAGAAAGTCAAGTTTTAAGTATGTACTTTACTTATTGGCAAAATTATGGATGCATCAATGGTTGTTCTCAGAGAATCTTAGAAGAATTAAAAAATTTCTTGTCAAAAGTTGCATTATAGTTGCAAAGAAGAAACAGAAGTACTGTGCATGTAGTAGTTGAGATTATAATGCATTAGTGTTGTGTGTTTCCCAGGAGGATATAATATACTCTACAGTACTGTAAACGTAAGTGAAAATCTGACTCGCCTGGAACTCTATAATATCTAAATAACTAAGCCCTTCTTCATCCCAACTCATAATACTAGTTGTAAGTCTGAATCTAGGCTGTAACTTTTAGTGCATTGTTAAAAAAAAATAAAGTGTTAGTAGTTGAAAACTTTAGTCATAAGTATTGATATTTGTTTCGAAATTGTCCCCCCTCTCCCCTTCCCTTCCTCACCACACAGCCAGAACTGTTCCTTCAATGATGAAAATTAATTAGAAATTAGATAAGGTATTTCTTATTGTTTTTAGCCATTTCCTGCCACCATCAGTACTTCGTCTTGTAACATATTTATCTATCTCCTTCTTCCTGTTGTTGTTTTTTTTTACTGAGGGTTTTCTGCCCCTTGATCCATCCAATTTCAAAAGTGGAAGAGAAGTATAATAGATAATATTTCAGTACAAGTCATCTGGTCTCACCAAAAGTTAGCTCAAGGCATAACCTCACCTGATCCATGCTGTTTGAGAGAGTAGAGACATACCTTTTTTTTCCTGGCTGGGATAATTATCAAAAGTTTTTCATAAAGGGTTGTTCAAAGTGAAGTTCTTTATTGACTAAGTTTGTGCTGTGTGTTCTGTATAAGTTCAGTGTTAAGTTTCAAGTTTGGTTTAATTAACATTACCAACATTAAATAATAACTACCTGTACTTTTCTTTTATACATTTATATTTTTCTCGTGAAATTACAAGTCGAGACATGACTTGGTGTGCTAGTTGTCTGCCATGTGGTCAGTTTGTGTTCATAAACATTTTTTTGATAACTAGATGAAAAATTACTTTTCTTTTAATTATTAAGGGCAGAAGTTGCTAGCTGCTGCAGTTGGAAGAAAATAATTATTACCCCAGTACTGTACTGTATTATGTTGTGATTTTGAACTAAGGACATATGCAGCTTACTTGTACAACATTGACAGAGAAGCAAACAACTACCGTTACAGTTGTTCACTGTTTAATCAAGTGTAGTAATGACTTGATCACAAGCTGTCAGTTAAGGCAGTTCAGCTGCATCACAGTCTACTTCTCATGCCACAGAATATGGGAGGCATGTAGGGTTACCTCTGTCTCTACATTGGTATTAAGTCATTTCTGTTGTAACTTAATTCATGAATAAGATTTCTGATAAACTTCCTACATGCTCCTGTTTGAAATAATGAATGTATGTATCTTTATATAATTTAGCTAAATATCTTTCTCGTCAGAAACAGTCATCCCAACGATTATGATTAAACTCGTTTAGAAATACATCATTACTTCAGGACGAAATCGAACAGATTTGCAACAGCCAATCAGCTGTAACTCTTGAGGAGGGGGCAGGGCATCTTTTCTCAGCTGAGAAAAAATGCACTATAGATGCTTTCATATTCTGTGGGAATTGTCTTGTGGATAACAAACCATTATTATTATTATTTATTATTATTATTATTTATTATTATTATTATTTATTATTATTATTTATTATTATTATTATTATTATTATTGTTGTTGTTGTTGTTGTTGTATTGTGTACAGGGTACTGTATTATTATTTTTTCTATACGTATTACTTATACTTTTCTACTCGTAACATGTAAGTGAACTTGTTCTTTTCACCTTTTTTCTACACTTACAAAACCATCTTATACTGCACTCCAGGGCAGCCAGGATGAGGAGCATCAAAGGCTCTCGTCACATGTACTGTACTGTATTGAGAGTTGGAAGCTGTTGTAGTACTTGGTGTGATGGTCACTCAGGACAGCAGGGTTTCCTCAGTTGGTGTCATGGGCCTTGTTGTTGAGACTTTTGATATTAAGTTGATGTAAATTATAGATGATTGACACGTTGGGCTAAAATTCTGGATGTTGGCAAGGTGTGTGTGCACACACACACAAATTGATTGTTGTTGTGTAAGTGAATGGCCATATGTTTTTCTTCCACAAATACACCTTCAAGCTTACTTTCTGTTCAGTATTGTACACACAATTCTTTACCCAGTGTTCATGCCATGACATTTACTTCCTTGTTATGAGTGAACTCAATGGTTATTGATCAAATGGGCCCCAGGCTCAATAGATTCAAACCTAATCAAACCATTAGAATTGAAAACCATTAGAACTGGGCTCCAATCCTATTTGTTAGTTTAGGGTTTGGTTTGGGGCTAACTGAACTAATCCCAATAAATAGGGAGGGTTGAGTCCCATTACCAATGGGCTTGTCCTATTTTACCCACAACCCTTTCTAATACTGGTGATGCCCTACTTATCTACTTTTGTATTAATGGTAAGCTGAATTTGTGTTGAAGGATTAGTTGCAGAGTTTGTGTATCTTTGTCTTTTTGTGTTATTTAACTGGACTGATTTATGTAAAAGTGCTTCATTCTCTGGTTATTTACATTGGTTTTTATTATTCTGTATTGTATTCCTATTACTGTACTCTGCTCAAACTCATTGCTACGTTTATCATCATCTGCTGCTCTAACAGTGTTCTCTCTCTTACACAGTATACACTTCTATAATCTGGATAAAAACTTGCCGTTATTATGGTAGACCAGTGGAATGGTAAGCTGTGGTCAGCTCTAGTGGTCTCCTGGCTCACCAGTTGTGCCTCATTAAGCATTTTTTTAATAGACTTGAACAAATCAATAGATGAACACTTATCAATAGATTAGTCTGTTTCTCTAGTTCTACCCAGATAATGTACTGTGAGTGACACACATGAGCTGAGGAAGATCTGTAGTGACTTCATGTTATTTTAAAGTCTGATATGAATTTTTAGTGCCATTCTGTCATGCAGTTTGTATGAAATATGAAACTGACTTGATTCCTTTCTTTCATACTTCATGTTAGTGTTGTTTCACCTTTTGTACATAAAGGGTTGTATATGCAGTAGATTTTTTATCACTATATATATATATATATATATATATATATATATATATATATATATATATATATATATATATATATATATATATATATATATATATATATATATATATATATATATATATATATATATATATATATATATATATATATATATATATATATAGTTAGTTGTTAAAGAAAATAATGATCGTTTATCACCTCACGGGCATTGATGTCAATGTCTGGTCTAAGTTTTGGCATTTACATTAGCTTAACAGCCTTAAGCAGATGAACACCTGTATCCACTGTTGTTGCTCTTTTTAAAACCTACTTTCTGCAGTACAGTACTGTACCCACTTCTACCATCCCCTACTGTCCTTCAACCTCTATGCTTTCCTCCTCATATGAATTTTAACTAGAAATTCTGGAGATCTATTCTTTCATCTTTTTTTTTTTTCCTCTTCTTTGTTTTCACCTTGGCCATTTACTGTTCTCATTTTGTGTATACTGTAGTTAAATACAGTATAACAACTGGAAGAGCTTCACGACTGGGAGGGAATTTGTTATGTTGGGTACTGGTTGACGGGACTGCCAATCCTGATAGCTTCAGTGTAGCCTAACCATATGGATCGGGATTCGTAAAGTTGTTCCAGATTCTAATTGTATGGTTAGGTTGGGTTAGGTTAAGTTGGTTTGTGTTAGGTTAGCTTGGAAATCGTTTGAGTTAGGTTAAGGTAGAATGGGCCTTTAGGAATGGAGGCTCATTTGATTGTTCAGCTTTTGAGTACAGTATAGGTATTACAGTTCTGATTGAGAAATTAGAGTTTGTACTACAGGTAAGAAAAATCATTAACTGAATTATGATAGCTTTGTGAAATGTGATGATTGTGTTAAAAATGGAATGATTGATTGTGCAAGAATTTAGTGAGGGATATTGTAAGATTACATCCAGGAGCTATGTTTTGTGAGCGACAGAATCTATATAAATCGCTGAACGCCGAGACAGAAATGAAAGCTTAAAGATGCTGTTTTGGTGTGAAGAGAGAGTGGGCGAGTTTTATTCAGCCCTAAACACCAGCTTAAATTCAGTCTAGTTATTTGAAAGAGAATGTAAATAAATGTTAGTAATCTTAGAGAATGATATCAGTGAAAGTATTAAAGTTTTGAACAGTATCACCTAAAGATTAACCCCCAGCGTATTTCACGTGAAGATTAACTTCCCTAATGCTAACCTAATTTTAACCCCCCCCCCTTCCTCCTGTAGTATTGGGGAGTTTAATCTTAAGGTGAAATATGCTGGGAGTTATTCTTCCGGTGATCCTTTTAGTGTTTTCAAGTTGAGGAAATTTTTGCTTTGTTCACCTCATAGTTCTGCTCACTGACTCGTTGAGCTAACTATGGTATTTGTTATTTTTTACGTATATGGTAATATGGCGTATCGGCATTGACTGTGTGAACATATTGACCCCCTGGGAACAAAATCTGGTCTTCAGCCTTTGTTAAAGCCTCTCCCCTGATGAAAAAATAAATAAATAAAACCACTACAAAATAAACCTGTTTCATCCACATATCCCTCTGTCGAAAAAGAGAGAGAAAAAAGCCATACATTAGATAGCAACAAATTACAAACACACTTCTGGCCTCAAAAATATTGTCTCCACTTTAAAAACAAAATCTTGAAGGTTGTTTTGCCTTCCTCAATAATACTCTTAGGTTTTTCTACCCATTTTCTACCAACTTTAGGACTACAAATCTTAATCTTTTTTTTATTAAAATTGAGTTTCACAGGACAAAATTGAGAATGTTGGGCTCTAGTTAGCTGCCTCCATACTTGGTGTTAGCAATCTAGTCTGTTTTATGCCTTGTATCATTCCTCCTCGACAGTACTTCCTTTAGTTGTTATAAATATTTTTATTATTTGGAGCCAACATTCTTTTTAATCATTTGCAAGAGATATCATTGACTTAACAAAAATGCATTATTAATTTTTTAAATTGTGTGTAAATACAGTATACTGTAATGCATTGTCTTGTATTTTGTTTAATATCAGATTACATGTATTTCATATTCAGTAATGTATACCACAGAATGTGCATGTGAACAAATATTTGTCTAAATGTTCAGTAAATTGCTCTGTGGTGAAGGTCTTGTGCATTTTTTAAACTTTTGGAATGTGAAATATGAACAGTTATTTGATTTAAGTTAATATGTTGTTATTTTCAAGTGTTAAATATAATAATAGGGTTTGCATGATCTTTGAATAAATATCACCTCGGCAAAGTTCCTTATGGGATGACATACACTAGTCTTAATTGTTAAGGTCAGTTAAGGTTCCTATGTTCCGGATTTCCCCTCATGACTCGACTCTCACGAGAAAATTACTTAACCTGCCAGTAAATGGTGAGGAGGTACAGTACTGTATCTGAGGGAGTAGCCATGATATGAGACTTTTGGACAGCTACTTCCAGGCCATTTACACTGTTATGTAGTTTTTTGGTGAGAGTTATGTCTCAGGAGAAATGTTGGATAATACGCCTTTAGAATTGTTAGTAGAGGGATTCTGAGCAGATCATTAGCTCTCATCCAAGGTATAGGTTAACAGAGTTAAGTGACTATTTTTTCTATTCCTCTTTTTTTTTTTCTTACATTTTTACACCACATTACTAGTGTTACTGTAAGTTAATATTCAAAGTGTGTTTCTCTTGGTATAGTATAATGTTTTTCATGTGCAGGATGTATTTAATGATATAATTTGTCTTTTGCTCCCAACAGTAATTGACCGAGTGATGGTGGGTATTGATGATGATGACCTGGATGATGATGATCTTGATGGTGCTGCTGGCCATGAGTGGGGGGAGAGTGACTACTGAGTTACCTGCTACACACCTGGCCATGAGTGGGGGGAGAGTGACTACTGAGTTACCTGCTACACACCTGGCCATGAGTGGGAAGTGGCTTCTGGGTTACCTGCTACACTTGGCCATGGTGGGGGAGAGTGACTACTGAGTTACCTGCTACACACCTGGCCATGAGTGGGGGGAGAGTATTACTGAGTTACCTGCTACACCTGGCATGGGAAGTGACTACTGATTACCTGCTACACACTTGGCCATGAGTGGGAAGTGACCACTGAGGTACCTGCTACACACCTGAGCATGAGTGGAGAGTGACTACTGGTTACCTGCTACACACTGGCCATGAGTGGGGAAGTGACTACTGAGTTACCTGCTACACACCTGGCAGGTGGGAAGTACACTGAGTTACCTGCTACACCTGGCCATGAGTGAAGTGACTACTGAGTTACCTGCTACACAGTTGGCCATGAGTGGGAGAGTGACTACTGAGTTACCTGCTACACACTTGGCCATGAGTGGGGGAGAGGGACTACTGAGTTACCTGCTACACACCTGGCCATGAGTGTGGGGAGAGTGACTACTGAGTTACCTGCTGCACATGAGTGAGGAGAGAGTAACCAGCTGCACACCAAAGCGAACATGCTCACTTATGAGATTTGTAAATATTTGGCCAGAAACTTTCAAGGAGTTGAGTGAAAATGAGTTTAAGGTGGTTACAAATAATCCCTTAATAATGTGTGAACATGTTAATCAGGCCCTTCTAACCAGTGAAAGACTTTATGTATGAAAAGTGGATTATGTGTGATGGCTGTACAGGAACTTTGCTTACAAGTACAGTACAGTACTTAATTCTTTTAGAAACCTCAATGTGCACAAGAATAAATGAACTCAACCTTGTTTCCAAATGTAAGACTTTTTGTTATAATTTTGTGGTGAGGCTGTGAAGCAAGACTGTGGAAGAACGTGCTTCAGTGTTACATGAATTACTTACTTTAATGAACATATTGCACTAGTGCAGCAGACAGGCAGTTGTTAATACAACAGATGGATGTGGAAGTCACAACCACTTGAAATTTTATGCCATCAAAGTGACGGGTAATTAAAGCAAAAACCGCTGGAAGTGACAACCAGTGGCATCAATGACCTGTGGTGCCACATATAAATTGTCACAGTTGTGGTAGCATAGAACAAATGACCAAATAGATTTTTAAAATCCAACAACATCCAGACTTACCCAACAGAAGCTTCACAGCAGACGTCAACCCTGAGAAGCAAAAGGAAGAGTTAAAACATTCCAGTAATTTAGAGACATGTAGTGTATCCACAGAGGTGAGGTGCCACTACTTTGATGTTAATATCATGACTTAGAATTTTTATTGTAAATTTCATCACCTGCCCCTTAAATATTGCCAGCATTCAGTGTTCTTTGTCAGACTCTAAACGTTGGTTGAAAATCTCCTTTGAGTGGTCGAGTGATGTCACTGATGACCCATATGGTTATTGTCGTTGTATAAAAGACCAGCAGGAGTTATTTTTGTTGACTGGTGGCAGTATTTGAAGAACAGGTACATGACTTTTAACACTTGGGAGATTAGAGCTTAACATACACAGGTAAGAATGTACCTTGTGTCGCTAACCTTTAGGACCAGAGGCTCACTATGACTCACATCCTAAATGTTTTGCTCATAACCATAATATATTTTGTTGTGTGCTGAGGTCTTATCCAAACCGCTACATTGCCATTTTACTGTGATTTACCCTCGAGAATGTTGTCAGTGGGATTCAGCTCATTGTATTTCCGTCTTGCTTATTGGTAACGTGTGGTGCATATGTACAGTAACTCAGATTTTCAGTGTGTACGAGAAGTAACTTTTTGTTAAAAGGTTCAGTGTTATTTTTTTCCCTCACTGGTAAATACATTAATACTTTAATCAGAATTGTTGAGACAAGGTGGAACCATTTTTCTTCCTGATTATTTGAGATTGATGCACATGTGTTGTCATCAGGTAATCCAAATTTTCAGTTATCAATGTTGACGCAGTACAGTACTCATATTTGACCGTGTCTTAGGACCTCTCTAGACATACACAATTTTTATTTTTTACTGCTGTGTTCTAAATGGATTTTATTTATGTACTCAAACAGAGTTTAATTAATTCTTGTGTTTTCCAAAACATTCTGTTTGGTTTACTAATTTTAACTGTTCAAGGAAATTCATTAAGAAGATAGTAAAGCCAGAAGCTTCATTACCGCTAACAGGTGCGTCTAGTATGTGTTGAGGCTGTAAACTAACCCAAGCTGACTGATGAAACACATCATCACCCTAGACATACCATATTGTACTAGCTCTCACCCAGTGGAGGTTCCACTTCAACAGCTGTAAACACAATGCTTAAAAACTCCCACATGTGGTTTTTAAATGCCTGTTATCACTAAGAAGAGGCATTTTAATATTGTGCATTTACAGACAACCATTAATATTACACTCAGGAGACAGAGTACTTCTTGGTCAGTTTGATGGTCTTCCACGCATTAAAAGTTTTATTTAGGGGGACCGTATCAGTAAACAGGTTTGCATTGCTTTTTTACTAGGGTCGCTAAATGTCACTACATGTACCGTATTATCATTAAAGGTATTCAGAAAAGTATGGCCCAAATTACTCTGCTCTTATGCTTTGTGCAGAAGCTAGTCCTGTAACATCTTGAATCTCCTACCTGTTTTCTATATAGATTATCCCATAAGATTAGGATTTTTAATTTTTTACCACTGTGTACAGTATTTGTAAGCGAGTACACAATGAAGGTCACCTCATTGTTTACCACTCAAGTGTTTCTCATCCCACTAAATGCATTCACAGTAGCATCTCAACAGTTCTCATATTTTTTTTATGAATTACATAGTCAAACATTAAGCTAAGGCACTATAGGATTGGTTTACATTACCATCCTCTTATTTTTTTTAACAAGTCTTCAAGATGTTTGCAAAGTTAGGGTTTTTTCTTTTTGAAAATTACATTGTAGAAGCTAATGTCATTTTAATCTCATCTTATACCATATGAACTGATGACATGGTAGAGGACAACATTCTCTTACAAGTGATACTGTAAATAACACAATTAAATGTACTTTATACATTAAAGAATGTTAGCAATATGAAATAAAGCTTAACTGAAGATGTGTGTACAGTATTTCCTTAGTACAGTATAGACATAAAGTTCCTCTGTGTAGACTGGCTCTCTTTTTGAGGTTTCAGCTTACATTATTTAAGGAGAGGTCGGCAAATCTGAGACAAAGTTGTCAAATAGTTTTTCTGAAGTATTTTGGTATGCTGATTTCATGTCTGGAATATGACAAGCTAAATATCACACTGTTCTGAAGTTAAAGAGTTATATATTGAAAATGGCTACCAAGCAGAAACGGAAATGTTGACACTCGGTACAGACAATATAACTCCTTTATTTACAGTTTTCACACACTTTAATTATACCTTTAGAATAAACTGTTCTTTGTGTTTTTGAAAATTTGGATCATATTCTGATTATAAACTCTAAATTGAATCATGTTGAGACCGTATTCACACTTAAGTAACAAAAAATTACACTACAGAGGCAACTTTCACTATTTTTATACATTTATCTAGAAACTGCTGATATAAAAAAAAGCAATATTAAATGAGAATGAAACTGAGACAGTATAGTACATACAAATTAATTTAAAAAGGCAAAAGAAAAGTAGCATCAATTTTAGAACCGAATTTCATTGTCTTTCAAATGTTCCTGCAGATTTCGTCAGCTGTGCTGCAGTTATATGCAGCAGTACACACCAGCTTTGACTTCTTATATTTATTTTTGAACACTTGTGCACCATTTGGTGTACTTGCAGCTGATAAGCTCCATGTAGGAGTCTGGCACTGAAGGCAGGGACTTGAGAACAGGGACAATTTCAATTGAGCCATCTAATCTCCATCCCATCATCTCATGAGGGAGTAGCATGGGATACTTGTTAGTGTGCACGTTGTATGTGGAAAGACAGAGCATCACTTGTCGGTGGAAGGGTTTCTAAGGCGTGGGCTCGACCAAAAAGAAATGGAGTGAACCCTGTCCACTGATGTAGCTGAACACGGTTGATTTTGCAAATGAACTCTTTGGCATTGTGGACTACTTGCAAGTAATTGTAAGACATTCTGATGCTCCTTGAAGACATTACAACAGGACTTTCTGGTGTGACCAGCCAAAAGGTCAAAAGGATGTAGTGTCAGAGCATGAAATGCAGGCAGTGTGCTAAACATACTATTATCAAGTTGAGCTGTAATGGTGTGGATTGGGAGGTAATTTCTGTTCTTGGATGTCCCAGACTTCATTCATACTTTCGGGCCCTGGTAGTGTGCGATCAATAATGAAAATATTAAAACAATTCTTGCAAAACATAAAAATTTTGCTCCAAGGGTACAACATTAACTTTGTGTACGATTATATTATCTGTCCTTTTACTGTACTGGGTTAATAAAGGTGAGGGTGGGAACAATACACTCACCTGTCATATTGGTGTAATAGTTTTCTACTGTCAATAAAATAATGTATTTCAATTTTAATGGAAGTGTGCATCCTAGAGTGTTGAGTTGTGGAACGATCTTCAAGAGTTAAGTGCTTCCCCATCTGGAGTACTGTCACCCCGTCTGGTCCCCAAGATAAACAAGGGACTGTCAGTTGATTGAAAATGTTCAAAGGAAGGCCACCAGACTGGTGCCTGCACTGCGGCACCTCGACTACCCTGCGAGATTGGAGCGCCTGAACTTGCCGATTATAATACAGACGGGCAAGGGGCGACCTAATTGAGGTGTACAGTATATAATTATTTCAGGGGGCACTACTCAGTCGAGTGTCCTTACTTGGAGCTGGCGGACGCTCGCCCCACAAGGGGTCACAGCTCAAGGTTGAAGAAGCCGCAGGTCCAGAAAACTGTGAAGACAAACTTTTTCGGAGTGAGAGTTGTGAACTCTTGGAACAATCTGCCAGAAAGTGTTGTGACGGCACCGAGTGTGAGCTCTTTCAAGACAAGACTTGACCAACACTGGAGCAGGTTCAGGTACATTCAGGAGTCAGTGCATGCCCAGTACTTGCCAACAATGCATAACAGAGACGTAACCGATCACCCAAGCAACTAACGAGCCGATCATTTGGTGAAGAGGATAAAAGAAAAAGAAAAGTAATCAGAGACGTGACCGATCGCCCAAGCGGCTAACGAGCCGATCAGTGGTGAAAAGGATAAAAGTATGCTTTACTGACTTAAAAATCCACAGCCGACATCGTCGCCCGGGTTCCTGCTATGCCCAAAAATATTTGAATAAAGTTTACTTCGGCATTCAATGCATATATATATATATATATATATATATGCTGATAACCACAAGGAAAGAAGAAAACACGAAGTTCCCAAGCGCTTTCGTGTAATTCACTGTAGTTGTGCGTGATCTAGGTATATGCTGATAACCACAAGGAAAGAAGAAAACACGAAGTTCCCAAGCGCTTTCGTGTAATTCACATCTTCAGGGGTGAGTACAATCTGTACTCACCCCTGAAGATGTGAATTACACGAAAGCGCTTGGGAACTTCGTGTTTTCTTCTTTCCTTGTGGTTATCAGCATATATATATACCTGGTATATATATATATATATATATATATATGTATATAACAACAACTAATATATATATATATACCTGGTATATATATATATATATATATATATATATATATACCTGTATATATATATATATATATATATATATATATATATATATATATATATGTATATATATATATATTTCATGTAAATCCACAATGAAAACGTGGATAAGATAAATCTTGATAAAATCACACGGGAAAATGGAAACAACGGAGTACCTTAGCTTTCGTCTTTATTCAAGACATCTTCAGAGGCAACTAGATTACATGGACAGAGAGAGGCTTAAATATACAGGGTGACCTAAAAACATGAGGTCAGGTCATAATGATGACATCCACTAATCCCCACACCAACACAACCGTAGAGGAGCTTAAGAGGAGGGTGGTGACGTGACTAGACAGGTCAGGTCAGAAAAAAGGGACCCACAAAATAACTGTCATACATCAAGATCAAAGGTTTTCAAAGCAGTTTTAACCTTGGGCCACTGACAAATAAATTTATGTAACATATTATCAGTTTTGAACTGACCATCACTAAGGTTTATTGATTTTAATTCCTTAATCAAACTAGCTTCAACCAGAAGTCTTTCTGTGACACAAGATGATTTGAATACTTCTAAGCTTTTTTCCAAGCAATGGGGTGATTATTATTCCTAACATGAACGAACAAGGCACTGCTTTCAGATGCAGTTCTGATATTATACTTATGTTGTTTGATTCTGAGCTGCAGTGTTTTTCCTGTCTGACCTACATAATTACAATTACATTGGCTACATGGAATACAATAAACACTTCCATTTACATTCAAACTTGGGCTATTCCTTATTAACATATTGGTAATGGTTGAGTCATACTTGAAAACAACATTAATATTTAGAAGCTTGAGGGACCGAACTAAAGGGACAAATTCATCACGATAGGGCAGAGTCAAAATATTCTTAAGTGTAGGAACTTGTCTGGTTACAGAGGAATGAAAGGATTTTTTAGCCCTTTTAAAGCAACGATCAACAAACACAGAAGGGTACCCAAGTTTCTGTGCAATAGAACGAATGTGTTTAAGTTCGTCGTCAATAAATTCAGAGTCACAAATACGCAGACATCTTAGGAACATAGCAGAAAAAACTTCTTAGTGAAACTGACAAAGCCCAAAAAAGAAGGTTAAATGCCAAATTAAATGCTCTGTTTGACGAGAGTTACTGGACCATATTGAGTGATCCAAATTTGTTCATAAACTTATCATCTTATGATCTACAGACAAATGAGAAACTTGTTCTTGGTTTTGGTAGGAAGTTTTCTATCACTCAACGGTGCGTTAATCCGCTTACTATTGCTAAAGGTTTAATCAACCTGGAAAAGATGAAGTCGTCTGATGTTACAAATGAAGATATTTCCATAGCTAAAGGTTGTATACATAGTGTTTTAAATAAGAAATTTGCTTCAAACATTCCAAAAAGATTTGAAACAGCCTTGATAAACTTGAAAAGAAATAAGAATATCCATATTACCAAGGCTGATAAGTCTAATGCTATTGTTATCTTGGATAAAAGTGACTACAATGATAAGATGAATTCATTACTTAGTGATGAAAGCACGTATTGTGAGCTTACGAAAGATCCCCTGGAAAATATTAATAAGTTATCTAATTCCAAAATGAAGATGTTATTGAAAAAGAACCCCGATCTCACTAAACAGCTCTCTCAAATCAATCCCACTTTACCTTATATGTATGGATTGATCAAAACACACAAGCTTAATAATCCATTACGTCCTATCGTGAGTTCTGTGGGTTCTGTTACTTACAAATTATCCAAGTGGCTGGTAAAGATGATATCCCCTCTTACAGGCCAAATATCTAATTCACATATACGCAATAGCAGTGATTTAATTGATAAACTCAAGAAACACAACGAACCTTGCGAATTAATAAGTTTTGATGTAAATTCACTGTTCACTAGAGTACCTGTGAAAGACTTACTTTCATTTCTTAAAGATAAATTACAACTGCTAGATTTAACTATTGAACATGATACTTTCCTGAAATTGATAGAGTTATGCGTAACTGACAATGTGTTTAGTGCAAATGGGAAGTTCTACAAGCAAGTATTTGGCATGAGCATGGGTAATTGTCTTTCTGCTCCTCTAGCCTGTATTTATATGGAGTTCTTTGAGTCTAGATTACTCCCCAATGTAGTGGACTGTATTCCTCCTTGGTATAGATATGTAGATGATGTTCTTTGTCTTTGGCCTAAAAACAGTGACCCTTTGGAATTTTTAGACAAGCTTAATAATATTGTCCCTAGTATCACATTCAAAATTGAAAGAGAAATAAGTGAATCCCTTCCATTTCTTGATATGCTTATCATGAGAAATGGCCAAAACTATAAATTTAAGGTATATAGAAAGCCCACACAGGTAGACAGTTTCATTCACTTTTTATCCAATCACCTTGAGTCTACCAAAATGTCAGTTTTTTCTGCTATGTTCCTACGATGTCTGCGTATTTGTGACTCTGAATTTATTGACGACGAATTTAAACACATTCGTTCTATTGCACAGAAACTTGGGTACCCTTCTGTGTTTGTTGATCGTTGCTTTAAAAGGGCTAAAAAATCCTTTCATTCCTCTGTAACCAGACAAGTTCCTACACTTAAGAATATTTTGACTCTGCCCTATCGTGATGAATTTGTCCCTTTAGTTCGGTCCCTCAAGCTTCTAAATATTAATGTTGTTTTCAAGTATGACTCAACCATTACCAATATGTTAATAAGGAATAGCCCATGTTTGAATGTAAATGGAAGTGTTTATTGTATTCCATGTAGCCAATGTAATTGTAATTATGTAGGTCAGACAGGAAAAACACTGCAGCTCAGAATCAAACAACATAAGTATAATATCAGAACTGCATCTGAAAGCAGTGCCTTGTTCGTTCATGTTAGGAATAATAATCACCCCATTGCTTGGGAAAAAAGCTTAGAAGTATTCAAATCATCTTGTGTCACAGAAAGACTTCTGGTTGAAGCTAGTTTGATTAAGGAATTAAAATCAATAAACCTTAGTGATGGTCAGTTCAAAACTGATAATATGTTACATAAATTTATTTGTCAGTGGCCCAAGGTTAAAACTGCTTTGAAAACCTTTGATCTTGATGTATGACAGTTATTTTGTGGGTCCCTTTTTTCTGACCTGACCTGTCTAGTCACGTCACCACCCTTCTCTTAAGCTCCTCTACGGTTGTGTTGGTGTGGGGATTAGTGGATGTCATCATTATGACCTGACCTCATGTTTTTAGGTCACCCTGTATATTTAAGCCTCTCTCTGTCCATGTAATCTAGTTGCCTCTGAAGATGTCTTGAATAAAGACGAAAGCTAAGGTACTCCGTTGTTTCCATTTTCCCGTGTGATTTTATCAAGATATATATATATATATATATATATATATATATATATATATATATATATATATATATATATATAACGAAGAGGAGAACCAGGGTCCTTCTCACATACAGTCTCAAATAGTGCAGTTTCTTCATCCCGTTGGGACATATGATACGCCTGTGGGGTTCAAGATGTTTGGTTCACACTCAGGATGGAATGGAGAAAGGAAACTCACAATGTGCTCTCTATATACATGTTGTATTGGATGTACAATGCAGCTTGGTGCTGGGAAGGCAGCATGGTTACAAGTGTGATGTAGAGAGAGCTGGTTGGTGAGGATGCTCAGAGAAGGACAGCTTGTGGGTCGCCATGCTCGCCGGCGGGGGAGAGGACCGCCAGGCAGCGGCGGAGGAGGTGGTGTTGCTGGCTGCAGCTGTACGTAGAAAGAGACAGGTCACCACGAGGTCAGGTCTTAAATAGCGGGGGTAGGCGTGGCTTAGTAGTTGACCCCCGCTCCGTGATGTATGGCGGCGCTGGTTGACCCAGACCACGAGGCATACACTGGGGAATTGGTGGGGTCGACTACTCAGCGACAAACAGCGTTTGTAGGGGAGAATTCCACTACACGCCTCCTTACCGTTGGTACGCCCCAGGTGCATCCCCTTACACTTCGTGACATTGAATCTTAGCAGCCATTTCTTCGACCAGGTTCCATGACAAAACCCGAACGGGGTTGTCATTTATCAACACTTATCTAACCTAACCTAACCTAAGCAAAACATAAGTGTTTTATTTTATATTTTATATATGAGACTGGGGTTTTGTCCGTTGGGGTTTTATCCGGTCACCCTTCGACCACTCTTGGAGCCCACAGAGGTCCTTCTGCAGCTCTTCACAGTCTGCTTGGTTCTTTATTTCCCGAAATAACTTGGCGTCATCAGCAAACATTAGCTTCCACTGTTAGATTGTCATTCACCCATAATTTGTCATGTTTTACAAATTTTGATAATTCGTGGCACTCTTATTAACACATAATAATAACACTCACCTACTGTATATATGGAAACGTTGTGAGCTTTTGTGCACTGTGCTGGACTGCTGGGGACAGCCACCAACTTCACTGACTTAGGAGAGGGTGTGAATCAAGTTAGGTATCTACCTACCTTGGTGTGAATAATGTGATCAGGACTTGTCATTGCGTTGTGTAAACATGGTGTGTGTGTGTGTGTGTGTACAGCCCCTCGTTTACAGATGGCAGACCTGATGCTGCTCTTGGCGGGGCACTTGTGTGTGTTCTGTTTGGTATATTTTTAAAAGTGTGGCTTTTTAATTTTTGTTATTTTACATTTCTTTGTTGTTAGGAAAGAATAAGATATTATTCTTGTACTTAAAACAGATAATGTAAAATATTTGGAAATTAAATAAAACGAGACCTTGTTTACCCTAAACACTATCCTAAATGAGTCCCTAGTTTAGGGTATTTTACCCTAAAATGAAAGCACTGAGTGTACTGTTTGACAACCAATATTTCAAGCAAAAAGTCAGTGATCGATAATCATGCTAAGAGAAAAAGACACCAGCAAGTTATTAGACACCAAAACACCCAGAAGTGACTGATATAACTTAGAACATTTCAAACACGGCGCAACTTAGAAATTACAGACTTGGCAACTCATATTGCACATCCTCTTTATTTCGTTACCATTTCATAAAGTATTACAAAATTTAACGAGGAAACGGGCAATAAGAGATCATTTTAAGATGATTACCCATGCATTTAATGCCTAATTACTTATGTTCGGCAATTTAGCATTTTTGGCAAGTCAACATTTTCCCGTCTGGAAAATCTGGTCACCTTTTAGTTATCATACAATATAAAAATAAGGTTAGCCATTATAGAAAATAAAAATGAGGTTAGTTGTCATAAATTACGTGGAAAATAAGCTTAATTATGATATAATATAAATAAATAAAGTTAGTTGTGATCAAATAAGACTAAAATAGCTGTGGCTCTCGTAACTGGCAGCTCACATCAACTCACAGCTGTTCCATCACAATAACTTGTCAACAAACCCTGTGTGTCAAGTAGGAACTATATCCATTGTTATTGCTCTCATGTCATTATAGACTATCACATTTAAATTTGAAATACTCGTATGGTTAGATAATTAAGACGAGGGTAAGGCAAAAGCAGCAACGATAACGTCATGTGATTAACTTAATAATGTGATAAAATAACAATGGTGTCTGGCTGGTTGTGGAGTTTTACAAGAGGATATTTGTCAGGCAATGCCGTCGAGCATTTTATCCACAGGAAAGCCTCTCATTAACAACCAGCAACTTTACATCCTTTTTGTTTATAAGATGAAAGAATTTAAGGTCCATTTAATGTACTGTAGTTATTTTGACAACATATACCCAGGTCATTGGTTAGTATATTACTTGTATTGTTAGTTATACTAAATTAAAGCATCATTTAGTTATGTTTTGACTCTTAGAAGGCTGATGTTAATTCATTAAATATGCAGTATATCATGTTTGAAAATTTGTCTAATATGGAGGACTTCACAGCCACTTCCCCCATCTCGGTAACAGTAAGTTTGTGGGGTACGTTATGTTTGGGTTCCACACTCAGGATGGGATGGAGAAAGGAAACTCACAATGTGCTCTTTGTATACATGTTGTATTGGATGTACAATGCAGCTTGGTGCTGGGAAGGCAGCATGGTTACAAGTGTGATGTAGAGAGAGCTGGTTGGTGAGGGTGCTCAGAGAAGGACAGCTTGTGGGTCGCCATGCTCGCCAGCGGGAGTGAGGACCGCCAGGCAGGCGGAGGAGGAGGTGTTGCTTGCTGGTTGGTGTAGGTAGAAAGAGAGAGGTAGGTCACCACGAGGTCAGGTCTTATATAGCGGAGGTGGGCGTGGCTTAATAGTTGACCTCCGTCATGTGAGGCGGCGCAGGTTGACCTAGACCACGAGGCATACACTGGGGAATTCGCGGGGTCGGCTACTCAGCGACAAACAGCGTTTGTAGGGGAGGTATCCACTACAGTACTCCCCCTTCCCTCCAGGCGGTGTAGGAGACTTGTTGTCTGCAGGGTTGCATGGCACATGTGAGGCAGAACGGGCGGTGCATGCCACATGTGAGCCATAGCGGCGAGGGCGTGGATGAGCCGGCCGCTAGAGGATACAACTGTCTAGATACACAATATCTGTGGGAGTAGAGAGGGAGAAAAAGGGTGTGTGGAGGCGATGAATGTTGCGCTTCCCTCACGGCAGGTACAGAGTCGTCAGATGCGCCTGCTGGGGTGTGTGGGTCTGGGTCAGGAGCAGGGGCTGCGTCAGCAGGAGCGGAGGAGAGTCCGTGACAGCAGCAGGGTGTATGACAGCAGCAGGGTGCAGGACAGTAGCAGGGAGTACCTGAGGGAGAAAAGAGGGGCGTGTGGGTCCGCACTCAGGCGCATGGGCCGCGTCGGGAGCAGGGGCTGCATCAGGAGGAGCGGCAGGGGGTACTGCTGGGCTGGGGGCGGCGTCTGAGGCAGGACGGGTGTGTTGGGGTCGGTAGGACGTGGTGCTTGGGGCAGGAAGAGGAGTGGCTGTCTGCTTAAGAGTAGCAGAGCTGCTCTAGGGTGTCTAACCTGCGGTGTAGAAACAGTAGCTGTAGAGCCGATGAGAGCTGCCTCTGTGTGGGTAAGCCAGTCTTCCATGTTGCTTGAAGACTGGGAGAGTAATCGGTTTCTCCTCCATCCTGTGTGAGTGCGTCACTCCGGGGTCACCATTTGTGGGGTACGTTATGTTTGGGTTCCACACTCAGGATGGGATGGAGAAAGGAAACTCACAATGTGCTCTTTGTATACATGTTGTATTGGATGTACAATGCAGCTTGGTGCTGGGAAGGCAGCATGGTTACAAGTGTGATGTAGAGAGAGCTGGTTAGTGAGGATGCTCAGAGGAGGACCAGCTTGTGGGTTGCCATGCTCGCCGGCGGGAGCGAGGACCGCCAGGCAGGTGGAGGAGGAGGTGTTGCTTGCTGGTTGGTGTAGGTAGAAAGAGAGAGGTAGGTCACCATGAGGTCAGGTCTTATATAGCGGAGGTAGGCGTGGCTTAATAGTTGACCTCCGCCATGTAAGGCGGCGCTGGTTGACCCAGACCACGAGGCATACACTGGGGAATTCGCGGGGTCGGCTACTCAGCGACAAACAGTATTTGTAGGGGAGGAATCCACTACAAGTTCACCCACGGCAAGTGTTAGCTTATTTTAGATTAAGGTTGGTTTGGTTAGGTTAGATTAGATTAGATTAACTTAACTTAACTTGAACTTTTAAATAAATACTTTTTAACACATTTGCCATAACTACGACAGTGTTCACTCTAAAACAGTGAAATTGATGCATTTTAAAATTCGTTTCTATGAAAAATCAGCTGCTGTGAAGTCGTAAATAATTACCGAAAATTTAAATTATAAGGTTACATTTACTTTTTTCAGTAGGAGACAAAATGGATTCAGAGGAGAATCCTGTGTGGACCGAGTGGCTGCCACTAAACAGCTTACTGGACCAGTTACCACAACAGTTCCAGCGAGGCCTTGGTGCTGCTGACCTACAGTTGACTTGCCTTGCCACTATACCACAGCACTTGGTCATGGGCACCAATGTGGGCCTTGTATATTTGGCTCACTTACCTTCAATCAACCTCATGAGACTCAAGTGTGAGGTAGGAAGCTTAGGAAAATATGACATTGTTTAAACTCGACCTCCTTCCAGTGGTTGAAGTGATTGATTGCTTTTAGGAAGCATTTTAATATGGATGGTTTAGTGAAAAATGAACATGTTCATTAGTTATATAGTATATCATCTGTTTTAGCTAAACCTTCCTCTTATCTGTGTTTGTTTTCAATTTCTGTTACTTATAATATGTTCATTGTCATCATTGTATGGTATATAAACATTTATATGTAATATTGTACTACCTGTACAGTATTGTCATCTAAGTTACTGATAATTTTCAGAACCCTTTATCAGCAGTATCAAGTGTAGCGAGTGTGAGAACTGTGGATGACATGATTGCTGCAGGAACCGTAGATGGTACCATAACAGTTTTCCAACTTCCCCGGGTTGCCAACATTGACGAGGCTTTTCAACCATCATCCTCACCAAGTAAGTGCTGTACCCGATGCTTCTTATGCAAGGAAAAGTAATGAAATTCGAAAAAAAATGTTTTTCCTAGGAGAATATGCATGAATTTTTAAATTTGTTGGATGATAGAGAGATCATGAAGCATAGATTAACCTCTGTTGGGTAAGACTGATATGTCACTGTGGATCAAAGAAATTTTCAGGTAGGCAGGGGGAATGGGGGAAGGTCAGAAGTATTGACTGAGGTCACCAGACAGGTCACTAGAGGCAGGAAGACCTGGTGTGCTATGTTTCAGTATGTTCCATCAGTAATACTACAGTACTGTATTGTACAGTATATGTAAGTGATAGTTTTATCATTATTGTTCCCTGTTTGGGTTAATTTTTTAATTGTATTAATCAGCTCCTTAAAATAACCAAAAAATATGCACCCATATCAAAATACTGTAGGTTTAAAACCTGCTACCTGTGACTCCCCAAAATATCCTGTGGATCCATCCCAGAACTATAGGTCAATTGGACTTGACAGATGTGACCTTGGCAACTCTGCCCATGAGCGTCTGAAGTGCTGAGTGACATGACAATACACTAATGTTAACGAAAGTTAAACTTCACGTTATATGCCAAAATTGTCACTTACCTTGGCTCCTTAAGGCCCAACTAACCTTGAAGGCTGCTTCTTTTCTGATTTTTTTTTTCACGATTGATTTATGATTGAAAACTGTCATGTCAGGATGATGTGAATAGCAGTACAGTTGTACCCCACTTAACGCGGTCAATTGAACCCAGAGGGTCCCGCGTTAAGTGAAATCCGCGTTAAGTGAACAACAGAACATATGGGATTAATTCCAATAGAAACCGGCCCGACCCCCAAACTCCACTTTTTGAAGGCACATACCTATGTTGTAGTAAAAATAACATCTTAATTTTATGATGGTACATGCACACAATTAATACTTAAGAGAAATAGAGAAATACAGTCGCCAAGTTAATGTCCATTCAAATAATGGACTCAACTCCCTCCCCCTCTCACACTACACAGCCGGCTAACAGATGGTCGGTCGGTCCCTCCCTCCCCCCCCACCCCCCACCAACCGTCCCAAGGAGATGTGTGGGATAACCTCAAACTAAAGTTAGGAAAATATAATTGACATTGCTGGATTCCTTGTAAGACCAGGAATATTTTGAATATAAATGTCATATATTTTGCACAAAAGATAACATAGTTACCTAGAGAAAAATTTTTATCTAAAAATTGTAAGTTTAAAGCAAAATATATGATGTTTATATTCAAAATGATCACCAAATTATAAGAATTCCAGCAATGTAAATTATATTCTGACCGGGTAATTTGTATGAATTTTATGAGCTAAAACAAATATCTTCAGTTAATAAAAAAATAATAATCTTCACGACACTATCTGTCAATCAAAGTACCCCACCTTGCCTCCCCCCCTCTTCCAACCGCGCGGTCAGTCCCAACCCTCCCCCCCACCCCCCACCAATCCTCCCTTCCAGAGTTTTTAACATTTAGTATTAAATAATACCTCAGATTAAAGTTAGGATAATATAATTGACATTGCTGGATTCCTTGTAAGACCAGGAATATTTTGAATATAAATGTCATATATTTTGCACAAAAGATACCATAGTTACCTAGAGAAAAATTTTTATCTAAAAATTGTAAGTTTAAAGCAAAATCTATGATGTTTATATTCAAAATGATCACCAAATTATAAGAATTCCAGCAATGTAAATTATATTCTGACCGGGTAATTTGTATGAATTTTATGAGCTAAAACAAATATCTTCAGTTAATAAAAAAAAATAATAATTCTTCACAGGGTAACAGATGGTCGGTCGGTCCCTCCCTCCCCCCCACCAACCGTCCCAAGGAGATGTGTGGGATAACCACTACATTTTAATAAATAATACCTCAAACTAAAGTTAGGATAATATAATTGACATTGCTGGATTCCTTGTAAGACCAGGAATATTTTGAATATAAATGTCATATATTTTGCACAAAAGATACCATAGTTACCTAGAGAAAAAATTTTATCTAAAAATTGTAAGTTTAAAGCAAAATATATGATGTTTATATTCAAAATGATCACCAAATTATAAGAATTCCAGCAATGTAAATTATATTCTGGCCTGGTAATTTGTATGAATTTTATGAGCTAAAACAGGCAGTCAGGCAGGGTGGTGGGTGGGGCAAATCTAAAAATAGCGTCTCGGACACTCACCGTGTATATGTGGAAAAAATCCGCGTTAAGTGATAGTTCAGCTTTGGCAAGGCACCGCGTATATGCGAAAACGCGTTAAGTGAAACCGCGTTAGGCGGGGTAAAACTGTATTCACATTGGTGATGAGCTTTTTCTCCTTTGGTAATTAATAGGCTGGTACGTACAGTACTGTATATGGTTAGAAACATAACAATGTAGTAGCACTGCCACAGTACTCAGGAAGCATGGCAAGATGGCACTCAGTGTAACTACTGTACTGTATTATGAACTATTTGCAAGTCTTCAATCAAAAAAGGGAGTTTAGGATAAATCTGCCATGTTTGAAAAAGGTCCACTACAACCTGAAGCTGTAAGAATGTATTTCTGTACAATAAACCAGTACTGTAGGTGGTATTTGTTTATGTTTGATCTTATTTTAAATTTTCTTGATTTCAGATACAAATATCCTCAGGTCAAAGGGCATCACAGGAGTACAACCTACTGTTAAACGCTTCACGGTGGGAAATGTTCACAACGGCAGAATAACTAGCATGACCTGGAGTCGTAACGGTATGCGGCTCTTCTCAGGAGATGCTGATGGTGTGGTCTCAGTAGTGGAAATTAATTACCAGACAAGTGAATGCACAGCAAAAAAACTTATGAGGGAGACAAGTAGCATTACACAGCTCTCTTACAACTGTCAGCACCTAGCAGTATCAACGCTAGAGAGAACTCTTGTGTACAGTCTGACTCAGAACAGTGCCCAGCAGGTTGGTCAGAAGCCTCGTAAATACCTCGGCTTATTCGGCTGCACGTGGTCCCCCTCAATGTCCCATTCTGATGCTGTTCTTTTCACATCTAGGCCTGGACTGAGACTCTGGTCTTCAACTAGTGAGGGAGAAGTTTTGCACACTCACATAATTAAAGAATTACCAGAGACGACAAAAGCACACTTGTTGAATCCCAGTTTTGAGAAGCCAAGAGAAGGTGAAAAGTTTTCCTTTGGACTGTTACACATGCTTGGTCTCTCTCATATTGTTTCTTATAATCCTCATTGGCTTTTTATCATAGATGTAAACAGCTTGAAAGTATTAACTTTTAGTGGACAGTTTCGTCACATTACTGGATTAGCCGTGTCAGACCAGGAAATATTTGTGTTGGAAGGATCCAGAAATGTTTCTTGTCTTAGTATTCAACCCATTAATATTGGGGGGAATATATCTCCCTCTGCTGCAAGAAATACTCCCTTTCCTGAAACTCAAAATCTACTTGACATTGGTGCTCGCATAGTGATAAAAGGATCTGGACTGATTGGACAAATTGCCCGTGTGAGTAGCTCTGTCGCTGCCAGAGTGTCAGAACATGCTAACTCATCCATAATAACGGGGCAGGAAATAAAGAATCGTAAAAAACAGGATATTAGTAAGAGCAGCCCCATGGACGGTCCATCACTGCACACGGCACAACTCCCTGGTTATCCACTTGCAGCTGCCACTGAAGGAGAGAAACAAGGCCATAAGAGATCATCATCGTCAGGACTGATACAAGAGAGTGGTTCACTTTCCTCACCCTCGGTACATCCCAGAATGGTACAGTCTGTTGGCAGTTTCTTTCCCTCCTTGTTGTCTTCTCCACTACTCATCTCAACACTAGGAAAAACACCCTCTTTACAAGATGTACACATTACAGTAAGTATGAAATAAATTTTTTCTAGACTTCTTTTGCATTGAGGTACTTACTGGATATCCAAAAGTTTTTAGTGGCATAGAGTTGAAGTGAATACCAAGGGTTTAGAAAGGGAACCCTTAACCCTTTCACTGTATGGATGCCTCTTTTAATATTTTATTTGGTTATCACCAGACAATTTTATTCAGCTCGAGAGGGAAGCCTGTACACAAAATGTTAAGAGGAAAGCAATGAGACGCAATGATTTTAATATCGATTAAGAAGTGAGTAGGCTGATCTGTATGAGTCAGGTGGCACAAAACCCCAGGTGTAAAGGTGATAGCAGGGGGAAGGATGTTTCATGCACAATAGATTGCTTGTGTGGTATAAAAAGCTTATATTTTATACCCCTCTCTCTCTTTCCTTACATCCAAGCCATTTTTACTGTCTCCTCTTTGCCTTTTAATGTCTTCATTTTATTTTATAGTTCATCCTGAAGTGATTACTTTACTGTATTTCCACAGCTTACACTGTCAATTATATTTTTAATTTGCATATTCAATTTTCATTTATCAAGGTAGTTTTAGCTTCAAATAATAGCACTTTGATGCTCATTAATGAAGGTTTTTCAGGGTGAACTGGAAGTTGTTGGAGATTTGGAAAAAATTGTAACAAGTTCCGAGATTGTTGCTCAAGAAGGTGAAGAGTCTGAGCCAATAGTGATGAGAGATAAGTCAAGGAAGAGAGCAAGAAAAAAAATGGGTGAGTTGTTATTCCAGAAATATTTAACAATTTCTGGCATACTCTTTTGCCAAGCACCTCTTAATACTAAACTGTACTTGCTTTGTTTGAAATTCCAGGTTGTACGACCACTTCTTCAGTTGGCAGCAGAGCTAATAATTAAATTAGATCAATTGCTCAATCTTGGCATCCTTTGCTTCCATTATAGGAGATCACATGCAAGGCTTTCCTGAGAGATACTTGAAGTATTCTAGTCATGCCTACAGCTACAGCTCCTTCATCTCTCCAGATCAAATTGCCTTTGCAAATTTCCACTTTCCAGTTGGCAGTCACCAAGAGTAGATGCTTCAGCCTGATCCACCCTTGGTATCCTTATTTATTACAAAAGCTAATTGTTGAATCCTGCTATGTCACTTTAAGGTTTGTTGCCAGGGAATAGAAAAATTCTAGGTTTTATCAGTCAAATAAGACTAACATAATGCTGCTGTTTATTGTTATATATAGTGGCATTTTGCTGCATTATGGCACATGATTAGGGGTACAGTATTGCATATTTAGCCTTCCTGTGCAGTGTGTCCCCCAAGTCCTTCCTACAGAGAAAGGCCTGGTTATCAGCTAAGTCTTCATTAGCCAAAAACTGTGGGTGAACAAGCTGCTCTGTAGGACACTGTGACCCGGGTTAGTTTTTTCCTCCTACTGTTATTGTAGTGGTTTACTGTCCTTTAGGGTGTAAGTTACTGTAGCACTTATTGCCACCTTTCTCCCCCTCCTTCCCTAGCTTGCTTTACATATACAGTACTGTACTACAGTATGTGTCACCAGAGCCAGGCATCAGCCTATGAATGAGGGAGTGATCCAGAAATCTCATTTTATACCCAAGCCTAGATTGGAAGATTCTGGTTCTTTCTCTCCTCTTTATTAGGGCTTTGAGGGGAGTTGAAGCCAAGGAGATTGACTGGGAATGGCATTTGTAGCCAAGTCAAGTGAGGGCTGCAGAATGCTAATGTTAGACACAGTCTTCATTTGTAGTTTCTGTTTCCATTGAGTTTCTTGTCAGGCATCTATAGATGACAAGAAGGTATAGATTCATTTACCGATTAGATCTAGTCACTATTCAGGTACCTGGCAACTCAAGGTTCACCATATAGGAGTCACCCAATCCAAGTTCGGCTATGTTGGGATTTCAGGATCACTCCCTCATTTGTCAAATATATTCCCATCAAACTTACCACCTTTAGTGTAGCTATAGTATTACCATTCATGACTTCCAGATAAGATGGACTAAGTATAATTTTTCTATGTTTCTCCTCAGATGCTGTTCCTTCGCCAGACTCCGTGAGTGTCAGCAGCTTCAAATCTACTTCAGAAATGAGTGATACGCCCAGTGGAGGAACACCATCAAGTCCATCAATGGGTCAAACTCAGCTTTCTACAGATTTCTCTTTGTCTCCTAGTACAAACTCTTCACAGAGCCTTCAGCCCCTAGATGAAAATATTAAAATGCTAGTGGATCAAAATCAAGAAGAAAGTGATTATACTCCTGGAACAGGTAGATGTGAAAAACCAAATACTGAAGAAAGTGAAGAAAATTATTCCACTGCCAGTATAGGGTTTAAGAGCGTTGTTGACACTAGAACATACGATGATTTCAAGAATGACATACAACAGAAGGAGAGCCTCTTGGCAGACATCCTTGATCTTGGTTGTCTCAAGATGGACCATGAAGTTATAGCAAGTGAAGAGGAAACTAGTAGTACTGGAGGATATGAAGAGCCTCCACAACTAGAAAGAGAACACAGCTTTGACAGCACCAGTTGTTCCACTCCAAGTACCTTAAAAGAGTTGAGTCCTGCTCCAGATAGTTCAAGCTGTAGTGATTTCTATGCACAGTTTTACCCCGGCAATAACAGCTTTAGTTCAGTAGACAGCGGCACCGATGCTCACGGTCACCACGGAGTAGAAGGTGCCACCAAAATTAATATTGGTGATCCAACCCTTATGAGAGATGATGGAGATGAACATTTAGAAAGTAATGTAAGTGAAGACAGACTTAGTTGTTTGAGTTATGGTCCACCCTCGGGAAGTAGTCTTTTATCCCTCGGAAACAGACCACAGGGCGAAGGACACGACCAAAGTGTAGGCGAGTCAAGAAACGTGTTAACAGTCACGGACTCATCTGAAGTAGCGGACATTAGTTGGTCGTACTCTGCCTCAGATGTACAGGAATGCTACGAGTACGATAAGGAAGAAATGACCGGTGGCTGGTTACGACATAAACTGCCTAGTAACGTTGTGAGTTTAACCGTTTCGGAAAATAGTGTTGTATTTGTGGATAATCGGAGTTGCCTTTTCTTTAAGGATGCTGCTTCAGAAAATAAAGCTTGGAAAAAAGTTAAGTTGACAGCAAAGGCATCACAAATTTCTTATTCACCAAGTGGTAACATTTTGTGGATAGAATTTGGAAGAAATGTGTATGCCATTAGTAATCCAAAACTGGAGACATTTTCAACATGCAGAATGATACCCATAGCACGGGATGTTCGGCAGATGTGTGTGGATGAAGAGGTGACTTGGTACATCAGTCAGCTAAAGCAAGTAAGGATGAAAAAAATATTGGCTGCATCAAGAATCCCGATGAATACCTTTCCTTACTGGATGACTAATTGACTGACACAGAATATTTCCCCATAACCCCCAGGCCCTTACACCAGGAGTCCCTCACTGTGCCCAACACATGCTCCTCACTGACTTCATTATTGCTTCCAATTCTCAGCCATAAGTGATAAAGTATATCTTGTAAAGAATTTGAAATGTTTGAATGATATATCCCAATCCTACTGACATTTTTATCACATGGAGTAAGTTGAAAATTTATGTTTCTTATTCTTTTTGGTCAATATTGTAACCCTTTTCCTGATGTGCTAAAGGATAAGATAAGGTGCATATATTTATCCTTACTGTCATGACATCCACTTAACCATACAGTACCACTACTCAGTCATGTGCAGTGCTGTTTCCTAAATGTGTTCTCCCCCACACCTACTGCTGCAGCTCCCTCATCCATCTTGGTCTTTCTCACTACCCTGCTGCCATTTATCTCACAACTCTATACACTTTCTTTCTTGCTCTTACATTGCCGCAAGTACAGTACAGTATCTCGGGTTTCTTATTCTGCATAACTATTCATACTGTGTAGGTAATATTCTCACAGGTTGCTGGATTCCTCCCTTGGTCTTAAATGGTTCATCCTTGTTATTTTATCACTTGATGTCCTCTTTTCTTATTGAACCTCATTGTTATTACCTCATTCCATCTTATTAGTCTTTTGTTTCTTGCACCTCTTCCTTGGCTGCCACATCTCTTCTCATATAGTATGTGTTTGTTGTACACTGTGTTATAATTGGAGAATGTGTCCATGGGCAAAATTTCAGACACCTTAACTTACTATTAGCCTCACTTAACTAGATATTAAAGATAAAAATTAAAGGAATAAATACAAAACACAAATGAAATGTATAAATAGACCATTAAATGAACACAGGTACAGTACTTGGGTACACACCAAAATAAAACCTAGATTGTGTGTCTAAGATGGAAGATGTGCTGGTCGGTAGTGGAGGGGTTACTGGGAGAAGGTCAGGCCACAGTCATTTGTTACTGTGCTTGATGTTGGAGAAGTGGCGTGTGCTTGTGATGGGGGTTAACGCACAGGGCATTCATAAAAGACCTGAATGACATCTGTTTTAACATCCAAAGTGATAGCACTTGCAGGATATTTTACACTCATAGTTAGGAGTTTTTTGAAAGACTGGCAAAAAAAAAACTTCACTGAGACTGGCACAAAAATAATCACAGAGAATATCACTCACTATGGCCTGACTGGCCAGACATAAATGCCTTAAGAAGACTCTTCAGCTGGCGGCATGACCTTGCTGCTTCAAACATAAATCAAGAATTTAATGTACAATATATTGAATGTTTACTTAATATCACACTCACTGTTTTAATTTCTGTCTTTCATCAGCTCCTCATCTCTAATTTATAATTTTAATTTTTAGTCCCGTGATTGTTCTCCTTATGTGCCTCAGTAGAACAAGCTCAGTGGATATAGTTAAATTTAAAGCAACATTTTATTATCTTTAACTGTGAGTGATAGCTTTTTTATTTTCTTGATTATTGACAAGAGAATAAGAGATGTGTATGAATCTTGTGTACTGTTTTGTGAAGCAAGGTTATGGACTATTTTGTTAGGTAATGTTTTTGGACTGACTTACTTTAAGATTATGGACTGACTTACTCTTTAGATTGTGGACTGACTTACTCCAAGATTAAGGACTGACTTACTTTAAGATTATGGACTGACTTACTCTTTAGATTATGGACTGACTTACTCTTTAGATTGTGGACTGACTTACTCCAAGATTATGGACTGACTTACTCCAAGATTATGGACTGACTTACTCTAAGATTAAGGACTGACTTACTCCAAGATTATGGACTGACTTACTCTTTAGATTATGGACTGACTTACTCTTTAGATTGTGGACTGACTTACTCTTTAGATTGTGGACTGACTTACTCTTTAGATTGTGGACTGACTTACTCTTTAGATTGTGGACTGACTTACTCTTAGATAAGGGCTGACTTACTCCAAGATTATGGACTGACTTACTCTAAGATAAGGGCTGACTTACTCCAAGATTATGGACTGACTTACTCCAAGATTATGGACTGACTTACTCTGAAATGTGTTTATGGGTGAGATACTTAATGTTAGCCTTTAAATGCACTGTAGTACACTGCCTTATTGATGTTTTAAAATCCATACTAATATTTCACCATGTGGAGGCCCCCATAATGGTTAATGTTTTGACAGGTGTGTGTACAGCCAAGTTTAAGACACAAAAGCCCACACATTGTACACTGCCAAGAGTTTCAGATGGCAAAGGTGGTTTGTCATAGCCAGGTGGTCTGGGGCCTTACTGAATCTGGTCAACTAGTTTTCAGGTTTGTTCAAGCTTAATGTTTTCATATTATTATTATTATTGATTAACACATATGATGATAAGACTCATTTGGGTTAGGTTTTGGTGTGAAGTTGGCACACTACAATTAGAAAACAAAACTGCTGTGATTGTATGCCTTGTTTAATTACAAGATTCCCTTATTTATAAAGTTTCGGTTTACAAAAATTTTAAGTTACAAAAACTACTGAACTTACAATTGTTTCTCTATTTCCATAATTTTTCCAAGTATGGTACTGTACTGTACAGTAATAATGAAAATATGCTCGTGTGATGTCTGTCAATTTTACTACCAATAGTTTGCTTATTTCACTAACTTAATGTATTAGTCTCTAACACAATGGTAAGCCTACAAATAATTGTTTGTGTCATCTTTCTCTTACAGTCACCATATAACTTACAAATACCTGTATAGATGAACTAATTATTTATAAACAGAATGATGTGCCTCCTTCAAGTTTTTGTAACACTTAATTTTTTTTTCCTAAAGAAAAGGAAATGTGTTCTCTCTTAGCACCATTGCCCAGAGAGATCCCTGTAGAGCATTTTGACATGATGGCAAAGAGAAACTGCAACACACAATCACTGAAATGACTGTGATGTTCTGTTGAGTGCACCAGTAAATGAAGCACTAATAATGGGACTTGGCTTGGGTCACGGTGGGATGGTGGTTATCGTGTCAGGTCGTAGAGTACCCAGATTCAGTTGGTCTCGGGTCGTAGACAACACAAATGGTGCCCAACTGACATGGCATTACCAGATTTATCAAGCCACAGTACTGACCACAGTCTGTCAGGTTTATGAAAGATCAGTTTAGGGAAAGTTTTCTGTAACAGGACCCTTGTGTAAACCCGGTGTGGCCAGTACTGTACTCTGCAATAGGAAGCTCTCAAAGACACGATAATGAGAATTTGTTAAATAAAGGCATCTCTTGATTATAAAGGATCAGTTTACATCCAAGTTGTTTCTAGAACGGAACTTGTATGTGAACCAGAGATGCTTGTACAGTATATACAGGTACAGTATATCCAGACTACAGGTCCCCACAGTCTAGGCAGGTCTAGGCAGTAAACCTTTAGTATCTCCCACTGGCAGCTGTCATATATAAAAATTAGTTCATTTATATTTTGCAAGATGTATTATGATTGTTGGTGACTCAGCAGCGGTGTTGTGTTTCTACCTTGTACAGAGTGGGAGTAACTGCCCAATCACCCTTTGGTCATGACTGGGGAGTAATGGACACACCTGGAGGTCCTTTGTTGACTATGGCACTGGGGCCTGGGCAGAAAGGGTGGATAGTGGATGCCAAAGGTAGAGTTTACTTTCGACTTGGAGTTTGCGCCAAGTACCCACAGGGAAGCGATTCAAAATGGTGGCAGGTGAGTGGGACAATTTATCATGTAATGAAAGGCGGATGTCCTTGATCAGCTTTATTAATAGTACAGTCAACCCTCACTTTACCCGGTTAATGTAACCCACAGGGTACCAATGAAAGTGAGAAATGCGTAAAGTGAATAACATAACATATGGGATTAAATGAAATAGAGACCAGCTGACCCCCAAACTCCACTTTTTCCAACACAATACCTATGTTCTAGTAAAAATAACATCTTAATTTTATGATGGTACATGCACACAATTAATACTTAAGAGAAATAGAGAAATACAGTCGCCAAGTTAATGTCCATTCAAATAATGGACTCGACTCCCTCCCCCTCTTCTCACACTACACTGCTGGCTCTTCCCTCTGAGAAATTTTGGGGGGAAAACCAGGTATAGTAATAAATAATACCTCAAACTAAAGTTAGGATAATATAATTGACATTGCTGGATTCCTTGTAAGACCAGGAATATTTTGAATATAAATGTCATATATTTTTCACAAAAGATAACATATTTACTCAGAGTAAACATTATATCTAAAAATTTTATGTCTAATGCAAAATATGATGTTTATATTCAAAATGATCATCAAATTGTAAGAATTCCAGCAATGTAAATTATATTCTGGCCGGGTAATTTGTATGAATTTTATGAGCTAAAATAAAAATCTTCAGTTAATAAAAAAAAATAATATTCTTCACACGGTAACAGATGGCCGGTCCCTCCCTCCCCCCCACCAACCGTCCCTACTAGATAAATGTGTGGGAATACCAGACTGTTTACCTTTTTAGTAATAAATAATAAATCAGACTAAAGTTAGGATAATATAATTGACATTGCTGGATTCCTTGTAAGACCAGGAATATTTTGAATATAAATGTCATATATTTTGCACAAAAGATAACATATTTACTCAAGAGTAAACATTATATCTAAAATTTGTATGTCTAATGCAAAATCTATGATGTTTATATTCAAAATGATCATCAAATTGTAAGAATTCCAGCAATGTAAATTATATTCTGGCCGGATAATTTGTATGAATTTTATGAGCTAAATAAAAAAATTATACTTCACCGTGTAAAGGGGTACACCCACCGCGGAATGTGAGCATCCTGGGTTCTGGCAGGGCACAGCGTAAACGTGGAAACGCGGAATGTGGGACCGCGTAAAATGAGGGTTGACTGTATTGTGATGTTAAACACTCAAAAGTATTTTAACTTACTCGTGGTGCATACATGATTTCCTGAAATTTTATTTTATTTGGGGTCCTTGAAAATTCTGATTTCTTGAGAATTCTGGTTTTTAAATGTTAGATATTAACCCTTAACTGGCAGCTAAGGATCTCCTACTCTGCCTCATTTGCACAAAAGTGGAACACAAACACAAAGAACATGATACTGTACATCACTGCCACTGATGATGGCAGCCATCCAGTGCTGTAATGGTAACTTTTTTCTTGCCCATATGCTGCTCTCACCACTAGCCAGCGAGAGAACGCTTTGTACGGTCAGTACCTTCCATAGAAAAAGAATCATTAAACTAAAATCTTTATTCCCAAATCTTACAAATTGCTGTATAGATCTTATATCTGCACAGGTCTAATTGTCATTTGTGTTTAGGTGGTTACTAGTGACTACATGATGGACTTTGTAACAGAGGAAGGCAGCAGTGTCATGCTCGCTTCATCATCAAGAGGGATCTGGTTAGCTGAACAAGAATCAAACCGCTACTCTTTCCATGAAGCCAATTGTACAGGTCAGTCAGTATAATAGATTGTTTAAAGCTTAACTTGTAGTTTACAGTGTTTCATTTGGCTATTAATAAACAAAAGAAGTGGATGTTCAGTACAGTACAGTATTAGCATTTTAAGACTTGAGTTTACAGTGCTCTGAGTGACCAATACTGAACTCAGTGATTAATATTTTGAAATTTATGAAACCTGTAGAAATGTACTGTATATTCCTTCTCCTGCTTGGTTGTTCAGGTCATGTTTGGACTGTGTTCAGTGAAGAAGTTTGGTCCACTGTTTGTGCAGAAGCTTTATACACAGACCAGGGAGCCATCTGTTGCCTCTCACCCCTCGGACAACTGTTTGTCGTTAACCCCAACACCGCCTGTTCTGTGGTGAGCGTCACTGTTTTATTTGTACTTTTTTTTATACTTTAATATCTCTTCTCTACATAAGACAGTACTGTTGCATTTATGTAATGGCTCTTTCTCAAGCATTATGATGTTTACACACTTGGTTAGCAATGTGAATAAACTACAGTATAGTCTGCATTTACGCAGTCAATTGAACCCGTGGAGGTCCGCGTAAAACGAGAAACGCGTTAACGAAATAACAGAACATATGGGATTAATTGAAATAGAGACTGGGCCGACCCCCAAACTCCACTTTTTCCGACACAATACGTACGTTGTAGTAAAAATAACATCTTAATTTTATGGCGGTATGGGTCGGCACACGTGGATGGCGGCTGGTTCCGAGGCAGAGGGCAGATTAGTTGTCCTCCGGTGAATCACTTTCACTACTCGCAGAGGTTTGCAGGGCCTCCCAGACAAACTCCTCAAAGTCCATATCCTCACTGTCACTATCACTGACTTGGGCTGGCTGTGGTTGGTTGCGGGCGAAGAAGTCTTTAATACTACGTTGACGACTAGCATTGATGTTGTCGAGATAGATCTGGATATACGGCTCCATAACTTTCGTCAGATGGTTATTATACACTTCATACCGATGCTTGTCTGGGTCGTTGTCAAGGATGAGCTTAAGTTTCTCCCCCAACTCGATGATTTCCTTCACATTATCATGGCTTGGTCCAGGTAATTCAATGTTTTTCTCGGGTGGTGGGGGTCCAGCGGAAGCCATTGTGAGGGGAATAGCGGGCACAAGAGAGAACTGTATACACGGACTGAGAACAATGAGACTGGCCCGGCTAGGTCAGCGACTTCTGGTGGCAGGGCACGTCATGTTACATTAGACCAATCACAGCTAGCGGCGGAGGGAATGCGTGGGTGGTAAGGATGCGTGGCCCAATCACAGTCCGATAAGTCATCTGACGTCAGCGATAACGTAAGAGCAACCTAATGCGCACCCATCACCGCGCCGCTTCCCGCGTATGGTCAAGAATGGACCGCGTGAGTAAAAAATGGCACGGCGCGTCTGCACCTCTCCAGCCGCTCTCCGCGTAAATGATGAAATTTACCGCGTAATTAAAACATTTCATTCTGGCAAGGCACCGCGTAAATGACCAAACGCGTAAACAAAAACCGCGTAAATTCAGCCTATACTGTACTGTATTTTTCTCATTCTTATTCCCATAGATTTATAAAAATGTGGCCATCAAAGGGATATTATCGACATATCTTTCCTGTGTACAGTATTGCATTTACCAGGTAATCTTAATTGATCTATTAAGTGTTTCTGTGAGATAAATTTTATTTTGAGAGGCAAGACTGTAAGAATAACACAAATTGTTTGGGGCCATAGGTTCATGAGTGTTAGAATTACAAGTGCCTAACTAAGAGAGAGGGAGGCCTGGGATGTATGAACACTGAAATGTACATACATTGTACTACAGTATTTTCTATTTATTATTTAATTTACTATACATTCATTAAATGCTGTTGTCACATTGCTCATTTATTTGTTAAATTTATTCACTATGATGAGTCAAATATTTACTGTACGTACTGTACAAAGAAATCCATAACCTTACAGAGCATTAGGCCAAGTGTAGCTTAGGCTAATGTGCCATTAATTAGTGATCTTCTCTTCAATGGGAACTTCTACCATGGCAGTGCCAAGGTTGCTGGATAAGAGAGATCAGCCTGTAGTGACAGCCAAGACTGTGGAATCTTCTAGAAAACATGACTAAGATTAATCCTTCTTGTGTATTCTTAACTCTTTAAGGGAAGGTTTAGCATCTTAGGGTCAAGATATCAGTAATTTAGGTTTTTCAGGGAAGCTAAAATTTATGACATTCTTCATATATTTCCCTAAAGAAGCCTGGGCCCAAAATGGTCATGCCAAAAGTAGCAGTTCAAGTTTCTTTACCTTTTCAACATTTTGGTACTGTAATTATTTTCAGCCTTTTGATTTACCGAAAAATGAATGTGTGGTGAGTGTGAGTCAGCGCCCAGAGGCTATGTGGGTTCTGACAGCAGCTGGGAATATCTTCATCAGGGTGGGACTGTCTGCAAAGTCCCTCCATGGATCACATTGGGAACAACTTGACTTGAACCAAATTGGTATGTATTTTGTGATGGCTGTTGTGGTGAGAGATACATTTCTGACTGACTGACTGCATTACCAACAATTTTAGTTTTGTTTTCTTGTGTAATTTTAAGCTGAGCGAGATCATTTGAGGTGAAAAAACACAGTTCCTCTTTTTTTTTTTCAACCACCCATGGTGTATATATAAAGTACAGTACAGGTGTGCCACAATTTATAAAAGGGCTCCATCCCTGTAAACCTATCATCCCACATTTTGGATGCATTTCACTTTTCCATTTTTTGTCTCCCTGCTTACATTATTTTCATCACATATCTGTTGTTCACATTCTCTAATATTTCCATTAATATTTACTTAATTATAGTTACTGTTTATGACTTCGCTTTTGTAGGAGACGTACACCTGTGCCATATATCGTGTGGGATGGAGGTTGTGTGGGGAGTGGATACCCGAGGGGGTGTCTACATGCGACAAGGGCCCCTTACTCCTTCATCAAATGAATCACTTCCACCAGCTTGGATTCAAGTAGATCCCGTTTCTCTCAAGGGAAATGCTGTGTTCACTAAGGTGCAGTACCGTACAGTATATAAAAAAATTCCTGTCGAGTATTTACCGTATTTGTTAGGATGCAGGTGCTGCTCGTGTGATACTTTGCATGTAGCAGCTGAGAGATTGTTCCACTATCAGTAAATGCACCCAGAAGTGTATTTCATTTATTGGTGTGTTTGTTTGGTTGTACAGTACAAGGGTTAATGTAGTACTGTACTTTACAAGGATAAAACACCAATTCCTGTCTGGCTGGGAATTGAGACAAGAACCATTGTTTATAATTTGTGGTGAAAGGTGAGTTTTGTTGTAAATTATCTTAATATTTCATTTTCATTATAGATTATATTACATGTTCAGGCATTCTACCTGTAGATAATAATTTATATATATTTTTTATTTTTAGCTTGTTGCTCCAATCATAACTAAGTGGGGTGACTTGTTGAGTGTTACATAGCGAAACAAAGTTCTTCCATTGTTTGTTACCTTAATGAATATTAACTTAGCTCAGTATGATGATGCATGAGAGAGTTCTGAATCCACGTGCTCCTCTGTATTTATCCACAGTGCCCGTTCACCATTCTCTTCCCTTCCATTATTTTCTTATAATCCGGTACATTAGGTATTGGGAGCAGTGAGTTGTTTTCAGTTGCCCATCCCCAGGCTGTGGGATCCATTTCATTACCAAACAAATGTTAACTTGCAGTAGTGCTTATAGCCAAGAAGGTTGCCAGCTGAAATAGGTTGCTCATATTTATCTTTCCATTTTCTATTTTGAATGCTATGTACCTGTAGTGAAAAAAGAACTATGCATTGGTATGAATAATAGCTATATAAATACTGTATAACCAGCAGGTTTATGTGGGGATGAAGCTACACGTGGTTTGGGCAGTGGATTCCTGTCGCTGCGTGTATGTGAGAGAGGCCATCTTTCCTGAACTACCCATTGGACTATCATGGGTTCCTGTGGATGGACTTCTGGCTTTACACTTATCCATAAGGTAAAATTTGTGTAGTTTTCTATTTTAGGGATTACTGTATTGTACTGTTCCATATACTTTGGGTAAGTCAATTATATTTTGAGTACAGTTCTCAGGTTATTGTTCATGATAATTACCATGTGTATGACAATGAGAGTGATATTAATCCATACATGTCATCATTGAGAAACATGGTCATATATACAATATAAAGACTTGCCATAACATTCAACAGTGGAAAGGCTGTGGTCCTGAAGATTTGTCTCTGAATTGAAAATCCATAAAATGAAGCAGATTTTCCATTTGACTACCATTATAAATTGGGAGATACATTTATCTAAAAAAATATCTGATTTGTGATGACAAACCTTTTCTAAACTTTTTTAGGGCAACAGTAATTCTAAACTTTGACTAATTACAATTGTGCAGTACTGTACATTGAACACTAATTAGTTTAATCCAAATTAAAATGTACAGTATTATACCAACAAAAGACTGGTGGTTGTTGCTCAGGGTGATGATATCCTACCAGTCTCCTCTTGTAAACTGCTGCCACAGTCTGTACTGGAGGAATATGTATGGCAGAAGTGACGTAGAATTGGAAGAATCGGTCAGAATTTTCATCAGTTTCTGGTGATTTTTATTGTAAATGAAGCACTTAGTCGTCAACTGCTGTCGCATATCTGGTTGTCGGTCAGACACACTGTACAGTACAGTGTAAAGCAACATTGTTTCCCCATTAATATCCTTATATTTACAGTAGACCATCAATGATTTAAACCATAGGGGGGATGGGTGTCCAGATGAGCCAGTTGACTAGATTATTGGGGGAAGTATGCGGTGATATTGTTGTGAACATTCTTGTAGGGTGACATATAGTAACGCTTTCCAATACAGTCTTTCCTCGACTTACAACGGGGTTAGGGACCGACGACCGGGTCGTAAGTCGAAAATGCAAAACTAATACATAGAAAATCTAAAATGGGTGTATCTTTTTCTTCTCAGCACCACGAGAACTCCCAATTTTACGCTTCCCAGCCATTTTAAAGGGAATTACAAAAAATTATTTGTCGGTACACAGCGCGATCACTAACGTCGGGACTCGAAAATATGTAATTTGAAAAATACTTTACACGACTGCGCGGTCGTATGTCCGAGTGGTCGTAAGTCGAGTAGGTCGTAAGCCGAGGAGTACCTGTATACTGTACAGTGATGGGGTAGTGTTGTAAAAAAAAAAAAAAAATTTTTTTATGGAGAAAATTTAATATTAATTTTTTCCCCATAATGGATTTATTTGCCCATTAGTAGCATGTTATTCACCTCTCTTCTTGGCCATGATAAGGGAGGCCACACCTCAATCCTCCATTTCTTAAACCATTCCAATTCAGAAAGGGAATAAAATGTATGTGTGAGGTAGAATGATGCAAAATATACATATATATATTTTTTTTTTTTCACGCAACACAGTACTGTCTACTTAAGCTTTACTTTTGTTTTCAGTGAAAATGAAGTTTATGCTCTTACTCCCAATGGTGAAGTTTTCAAACGTATTGGAGTAACCGAGACAAATTACATTGGTGATGCATGGCAGAAAATTCCAGGAAACATTGCCAAGATTTCAGGTAAGTACTGTACTATATTCAAACCATTTTTACATCAATGTAATCTGTTTCTCTGGTTTACATATAAGCAATATTTTTATGCCTTCCTCCAAGCATAATGAGGGAGCCTACTCAAGTGTCTTCTTATTTGTTTGTGTGTTCATGCATGTTTGTATCAGCTATATTTGTTTAAAGGATTAAGTAAAAAAAAAAATATTTCATTAAGGATTGATATTTATAGGCCCATTCATATACATTAAGTCCCCGACTTACAACGGGGTTAGGGACCGACGACCAGGTCGTAAGTCGAAAATAATACATAGAAACTCTAAAATGGGTGTCTCTTTTTCTTCTCAACACCACGAGATGTCTTACTTTTACGCTTGCCAGCCATTTTAAAGGGAATTACAAACGAAAAAATTTTCAGTACACAGCGCGATCACTAACGCCGGGACTCGAAAATACATAACTTGAAAAATATTTTATACGACTGCAGTGGTTGTATGCCCGGGTGGTCGTAAGTCGAGTAGGTCATAAGCCGAGGAGTACCTACAACTTAAGTCATCCGATTAAATTTCCAAGCTGTTGAGTTGATATTTGCACTAAAGGGAGTACTGTACTCAGACTTTACCATTAAGTTGTAACATTGGCATAATAAATCCATTACTTATATTGTATTTGTTTATTTTCAGTAACAATAGACAACTGTTTGTGGGGTCTGAATGGTGACGGACACATCTGCCAACATAGTGTGTTTCAGGTGTCGGACTCGCCTCCAGATGGATTTTTTAACAGAAGCCAGACATTCTCAATAAGTTCTGAAACCTCAGATTGGGAAGTATTGTGATGATGGGTGCTTAAGTTATGATTAAAAGTGGCTTATACTGTACCATAATAATAATAATAATGGGTGTTATGCAATATGATCAATACACAACTGGTCACTAGTGCATTCTCACTACTGGGTGGATGAAGCTGGAGATGATAATACTAATACAGTACTGTATATATATATTTTTTATAAGAATGCCTTATAAGCTTTTAACCAAAAAACTTTGACATATTGTTAATCTAACTGTTATGTCTGTACTCTACTGTTTATATTGTTTATATTACAATAATAAACTTTATCTTGAGATTGAGCCTTTTCCTTTATGCAACCTTGGGAGGGACCAAGGCCACGTCAGATGTTAGAAATTCGCATTAACTTCTTCACTATGGGGATGCCACTTTTAATATTTAATTTGGCTAATGCCAGACAATTTTATTCAGCACAGAGGGGTGCCCATACACTAGGTTGATAATGGTACACAAGAAAGACCAAGCCACCTGAACAGCTAGTAAGCTGACAATTGGTGGAAATGATAAATTAGAAAATAAATGTCTAGCTGTCAACTGTGGTACAATACATGTTGACATGAGGAATTTCATGTCATGTCAAAAGCTTCTATAACAAATGACTACAGTTTGTTTTCGAATCCACATTACATTACTTTTTCAATCTTTTTGGCTATTGTTTACACACATCACTTTTGCACTTTTTCTAGCAATTCCAATATAATTGACTATTGGCTTCATATGAAATCCTAAAACGTTTGTATATATGTACCATATACAGTTCAGTACATGTCCAATATTTCTGGAATGATAATGATTGAAACTTATTTTTAACTTCAAAGAATCATTGAACCATGTACAGTAATACCCCAGGTGGTAGGTAGGAGGCAGCTATAAAACAGGGAGGTATTACTGCCTGGGAAGATATTCGAAGCATGATGTGTTATTTAATGGTAGACCCTGTTGCCATTTGGCATCATACAAATTGTGACCAAAGTCCCAGGTTGCTGATCTGACTTTCTGCCCCATTTACACACAATTGCAAGGTTTCAGTTGTTTCTTTTACTTTGACAACACAACATACAGTACATATATTGTACTGATTCTCACTAATAATTTTTTTTATTTACTTATGGTTCTTTATTTTTATTATTATTATTATATTATATTTTTATTTAATATTTTTTTATAATTTATTATTATTATTATATTTTCGCCCCCAGGCCCTCATGCGAGTCATTGACCTGTGCCCTGGTGGGCTAATCCCGTAAAAAGAGAAAAAGATAAAGAAGTTAGAGTGACCCTGTAGAGCGCCATATCGTTATAGCGCTCTTTCTTGCATCTTGGAGAATTGGAAAAAACCCATAAAAGTAGTCAAAAGTCACAATTGCAAACTCTCACAACACACAAAGAGCAGTTCTTTGTTTTATGTACTCGGCCAATCAGTGTTAAGCACTCAGTTTATAGTACCTGCACAGTACAAATTTGCTGCTTACACTGTGGACACATTCTTGTTGACTTGCCAATTTGTTTATATTGGTGACTATTTTTTACTCATGTCTGGAAAATGGTTTAAACCATGGTTTAACCCAAACAACTTTTTACTTGGTTTAATAATCTTTTTGTTTATTATTACTTACAGATGGCTTTAATGATATATAGTAGATTTGGAAAAGGCATATGATAGGATGAACAAAAAGCATTGTGGGAGGCATTACAAGTGTATGGGGTGGGAGGGAGGTTATTAAATGTAGTAAAAGCATTCTATAAAAACAGCAGGACAACTGGGAGAGTATATGGGAAATAAAGTGAAACATTTTAAATACAGTACATGTGGGTGTTGGGCAGGGTTGTGTTATGTCCCCGTAATTGTTCAATACAGTATATACGTGGATGTGAACTATTATACACTGGTGAAAATAGTGTTAATAAGCTTTTCTATAGGGCTGCACACATGTCAAATCCTGATGATAAGCGAGCCAAGTTGCCACTGTCCATCTCTCTCCCATGTACTTAAATGAATTCTTTAAAACTTTCAACTGTAAAAGTAGAATAGTTTGTGCATTAAGATGAACTTAAACTTAGTTTTTGCCTTTAAGCATAAAGGATGAGGCTGATTGACTGATCAATGATTGTGTTTTTCAAATTTGTCCGTCTCATGGTGATTTTTTGAGATGGAAGAGCGTATAAATGATTGCTTAATCATCCTAAATGTAACATTTATGATTAATAACATTAAAAAGTTATAAAAGGGGCTACAAATTCTTAAAACTTATTAAAACCAACATAATAGCATTGTTGTGAACTCTTGGAACAACCTGGCAGAGAGTGTTGTGACGGCACTGAGTGTGGGCTATTTCAAGACCTGACTTTACGAGTCTGTAGTATAAGCTAGGTAGTTGCAGGCACTCTAATGTCTCTGGGTAACTGAGGTGCTGCATAGCAGGCACCAATCTGGTGGCCCTCCTTTGGACATTTATAAACAATTGACAGTTTCTAGCATATCTCGAGGACCAGACAGGGTGACAGTACTCCAGATGGGGAAGCACCTCACTCTTGAAGATCGTGACGAGGGACGGACCATCCAGATCTCTGAACGACCAACTCATAAGACCTACTAGTTTCTTTGCATAATTCACCTTCTCACAATGGCCCAAGAACTTAAATCCATTGTCGACATTCACACCTAGGTCCTTTTCACATTTGGTCTCAATTAATGCAGTCTCTTCGTCCTGTTCGGACATGTGATACACCTCCTTACTGTTGGTGTGACCCAGGTGCATCCTTTTGCACTTCGTGAGATTGAATCTATCAGCCATTTCTTCGACCATTCTTGAAGCGCATAGAGATCTTTCTGCAGTTCTTAATTTCCCTAAATAATTTGGTGTCGTCTGCAAACATTTGTATGGGGGAGTGTACAGCTTCTGAGATGTCATTTATGAAACAAATAACAACGGGCCCAATACACTGCCCTGTGGTACCCGCTTGTCAGCAGATGCACATGATGATTTCATACCATTATCACCACACACTGCTTGCGGTCATGAAGAAAGTGTCCAATCCACAGTAGGACATTTCCTCATATCCCGTACCCTTCCAGTTTAATTCTCAGCCTTTCATGGGGCACGCTGTCAAAAGCCTTGGCAAAATCTAAGGACAGTATACATTGTCGATGTTACCGCCTTGTTCAAGAATTTGAGTCCAAACATCGAGGACCTTGAGTAATTGTGGTTATTATTTGGTTTAGCACATCTTATTTTAAGCAATTTCTACCTCATTTATACATTTTTCAACCCTTGAAGCCTCTTGGAAACGTGTTTCTTAAAGAAAAATCGCACAAATGAGGAATGCCTAAGAAATTAGATCAATAAATCTCCACGCGCCATTTCTTGTCCCACCAAGAGCTGTCTGGAGCCGTGAGGCTTGTCACACTGCGCAGGGGTTAGGTGAGGTTAGGGTAAAGCAGGTTAATTTTGTCAAAGTTTGGGGTCTAGATGTTTAGTTTCTGATGTATTTGGATGCATTTTGTTCAGATCCCATCTTCGTTTTTCATGGAAAATGCCAATTTTTAATCAAGGACTTGCACCTTTCTATCAAAAACAATGCATTTCCCATGAAAACGAAGGTCAGCTTTGAACAAAGCACATCATAAATCCAACATCTCATGAAAAAATTTGAGTGAGTGCTGAAACGAATAATTACCTTGATTGCATTAAACAGGAGCGTCCCGGCATAAAACCGTGTAGGCAGTCCTTTGCAAGGTCGTGTTGTAGATATACGCGAGTTATGATATAGGTTAGGTTAGGTTTTGTGGTAAATTTGCAGTTTTAGCCCCAACTACTGTTCGACCATTAATTTTTGTGTCTCCCTTGGTATTTGGTCGATTCATTCGAATTTGACCTTCATTTCCGCCACAAATGAGTGGTTACTGAGTTGTCACCCCTCTCCCCCATAAAATTTTTCTAACCAAGTACAGTACAGGGTAAGACTGCAATAATACCGGTTTAGTTAGGTTAGCACATGATTTAAGCCATTTTAATATTTTTCCACAGCATAAGACAGTTTTCCCTAATAAAATAGCGAAAACTGGGTATTCTAAACTCATTTTCAATGAAAACAGAGGACGGCCATGTTCCGAATACAGCAATAAATTCCAACTCCCGTTCTCTGTAGAGTATTCGACCTCACCGGTTGAGAGGACTAGTTAATGGTCGTCCGTATAATCTTTAATTTGGTTCCAGCTCCAGTGTTTGTAACCAACACACCAAGCACACAAGTACAACGGAGGGGAAGAAGTTCGAGTGATTAAAACTACCGCCTGAAGGAACAACTCCTACCTGTGGATTCTTAGTGGAAGCGGGAAGGAGGATGATTCCGGGCGTCGGGTACTCAGAACTTATCTTTTACTTTACTTTTATCTTCTTCGCCACTGATCGGCTTGTTAGCCGCTTGGGCGATCGGTCACGTCTCTGTCACGCACTGTTGGCAAGTACTGGGCATGCACCGGCTCCTGAATGTACCTGAACCCGCTCCAGTGTTGGTCAAGTCTTCTCTTGAAAGAGCTCACACTCGGTGCCGTCACAACACTCTCTGGTAGATTGTTCCAAGAGTTTACAACCCTCACTCCGAAAAAGTTTGCCCTCACGGTTTTCTGGACTTGCGGCTTCTTCAATCTTGAGCTGTGACCCCTTGTGGGGCGAGCGTCCGCCAGCTCCAAGTAAGGACACTCAACTGAGTAGTGCCCCCTGAGATGCTTATACACCTCAACTAGGTTCCCCCTTGCCCGTCTGTAGTATAAGCTAGGCAAGTTCAGGCGCTCCAATCTCTCAGGGTAGCTGAGGTGCCGAAGTGCAGGCACCAGTCTGGTGGCCCTCCTTTGAATATTTTCAACCAACTGACAGTCCCTAGCATATCTCGTGGACCAGATGGGGTGACAGTACTCCAGATGGGGAAGCACTTCACTCCTGAAGATCGTTACGAGGGACGGACCGTCTAGATATCTGAACGACCTTCTTATAAGACCCAATAATTTATTTGCCTGATTTACCTTCTTCTCACAATGGCCCGAGAACTTCAGCTCATTGTCAACATACACACCTAGGTCCTTCTCACACACAGTCTCAACTAGTGCATTTTCTTCATCCCGTTGGGACATATGATACGCCTCCTTACCGTTGGTACGCCCCAGGTGCATCCTCTTACACTTCGTGACATTGAATCTCAGCAGCCATTTCTTCGACCATTCCTGGAGCCCACAGAGGTCCTTCTGCAGCTCTTCACAGTCCGCTTGGTTCTTAATTTCCCGAAATAACTTGCCATCATCGGCAAACATTTGTATGGAGGAGTGTACAACGTCAGGCATGTCATTTATGAAACAAACAAACAACAGCGGGCCCAATACACTGCCCTGTGGTACCCCACTTGTTACAGGTACAGATGACGATTTCGTGCCATTAATCACCACACACTGCTTGCGGTCATGTAGAAAGTCTTCTATCCACGCTAGGACATTTCCCCGAATTCCATACCCTCCCAGTTTGATTTTCAGCCTTTTGTGGTGTACACTGTCGAAAGCCTTGGCAAAATCTAAGTAAATATTGTCGATATTACCACCCCGTTCCAGAATATGGGTCCAAATATCCAATACCTTGAGCAATTGTGTTAAGCAAGAGCGCCCCGGCATAAAACCGTGTTGGCAATCTTTTACAAGGTTGCTTCGTAGTAGATGTTCCATCGCGGCATCTCTGATAATACTCTCAAGTACTTTACATATTATGCTGGTCAGACTCACCGGTCTATAGTTGTTCGTGGAGTGACTATCGCCCTTCTTGAAGATAGGACTCACATAAGCCACTTTCCATTCACTGGGGACCATTTGTTCATCCAGGCATTTACAAAACAGGATCTTCAGGGGATCTGCAAGCTCGTTGCACAGCTCTCTTAGCACTCTAGGATGCACCATGTCAGGTCCGGGACTCTTATGGACCTTTAGCCTGGACAGTTTATTTCTAATACCCTGTAGGGGTATCGAGATATTAATGTTGTCTAGCACTCAGGATGGAAGGAAACTCTAAGGTGGTTTTCTTGTATAATATAAGTTATATTATAGACAGTCTGGTGCTGGAGGTGTTGCTTGTTCAGGAAGATGGGCAGAATGAGAGTTGGTTGGTGAGGAAGCTCAGAGAAGGACAGCTGGTGGGTCGCCATGCTCGCTGGCGGGAGCGAGGACCGCCAGGCAGGCGAGGAGAAGCGAAGGGAGCCAGGCAGCGGCAGAGGAGGAGGTGTTGCTTGTTCAAGAAAATGGTCAGAATGAATCTCAATGGAGAGACAGAGCTTATATACCAGCAGCAGCTATGAGTCATGTTGGGAAAACCCGAGAAGTCGCCGGTGAATAGTTTCGTTGCTAAGATACGGTAACATCTGGGGACAGCTCTCGCTTGGTTGCTAGGCAACGGCACGTTGGAATGTGATAGCAGGTGGTGGCGGTGCTATGCAGTTTGTAGGGGAGACGTCCACTACAATACTCCCCCTCCCCTCCCGGCGCGGCGGGAGGCTGGATGTTGTCCGGGTTGTGTCCCACACATAACACATACCGGGCAGGTGTATGTACGACTCGACTGCTACGTGTAACAACTCCGTCCAGTGACACAAAAACCTGTGGGAGAATTAGGAGGAGAAAGAGGGTTTGGGAATAGAGGAGGTTGTACAAGCAATGGTTGTTGTGCTCCTGCTGCTGCAGGGGCTGCGTCAGGAGGAGAGTCCATGGCAGGAGCAGGTTCTATGATAGAAGGGAGATCTATTACAGGTTCAGGTTCTATGACAGGAGGAGGGTCTATGACAGGAGCAGGTTCTATGATAGAAGGGAGGTTTATTACAGGTGCAGGTTCTATGACAGGAGCAGGTTGTACATGAGGGTGAAAAGAGGGTGCCCAGAAATGTCGTGGGCGTGGTGTTGCTGCCGGTGGTAACTGCGGGTAGACTGGTGCAGGCGTAGTTTGTTGATGGTGCTGCTGGGCTGGGGGCCCGACGGGTAAGGCGGCCGGTTTGACTCGGTCTATGCTGACGGTGTCATGTCTGCCATTCCGGATAATTGTCAGGAACTTTGCTGAACGGGTAACCACCTGGAAGGGTCCATCGTAGGGGCGTTGTAATGGGTTGCGGTGAGCATCATGCCTGACGAAAACATACTCGGCTGTGAGTAGTGCAGGAGGGATGTGTTCAGGGCGCCGAGTAGGCTGGCGTGGAGCAGTAGCTCTGAATGCAGAAACTGCTTGTCGTAGCTTTTGGAGTAAGTCGTGACGAACGGCTGGAGTGGTTTGGTTGGGATCAGGAGGGAGTGAGAAATCCCCGGGTAGCCGAAGGGGCTCGCCTAGTGTCAGATCTGCTGGGCTACAGTCCATATCCTCCTTGTGTGACGCACGGATGCCGAGGAGCACTAAGGGAAGCGCATCAGTCCAGCTGTAAGGGTCGTGCTGTGCCTTGAGTGCGTCCTTCAGCTGCCGGTGAAAACGCTCTACCATGCCGTTGGCTTGAGGGTGGTATGCTGTAGTGCATTGTCTAGACGTGCCGAGGAACTGTAGGAGGTGCTGCCAGAGTTGTGACTCAAACTGGACTCCTCGGTCAGTGATTACGGTTGCTGGGGGGCCAAAACGGGAAACCCAACCGGACATGAAGGCGCGGACAGTAGTCTCTGCTGTAGCGTTGGGCATGGGAATTGCTTCTGTCCACCTGGCGAAACGGTCGATGCAGGTGAAGATGTAGGTGCTACCGTAGGATGATGGTAGAGGTCCCACGATGTCGAGGTGTACTACTTGAAAACGGCCTTTGGGAATAGGAAAAGCTTGTAAGGGGGCCCGTATGTGACGATGTATTTTGGAGGACTGGCAGGCCAGGCACTGGGCAGCCCATTTCTTAGTATCAGACTTGATGCCGGGCCAGACGACACGTTGCGTGAGGAGGCGCTGGGAGGCCCGCACACCCGGGTGGCTGAGACCATGGATGCGGTCGAAAACAGCGCGGCGGTGGACGTGAGGCACGAACGGTCTAGGCTGTCCACAGGATACGTCGCACCACAATTTTATCTTTGTGCCAGGAACAGGGAGTTCTTGGAGTATGAGGCCTGAGGGGGATGTCTTGTATGCTGCCAGGTCTTCGTCTTTCTCTTGAGCCGCGGCTAGCTGCCCATAATCAATGGGTGGAGATGAGGGAAGAATGGTGGATATACAACGAGAGAGGGCGTCGGCGATCTCGTTGTGGCTGCCTTTAATGTGTTGGATGTCGCTGGAGAACTCCGAGATGTAAGCCAAGTGGCGCAGGACACGAGGTGTATGTGACTGGGAAGCTGAAGCGAAGGCGTGGACCAGGGGCTTGTGATCAGTGAAGATGGTGAACTGTTGGGCCTCGAGGAAGTGTTGGAAATGTCTGACAGCCAAGTATATGGCCAGGAGTTCTCGATCAAAAGCGCTGTACTTGAGGTGTGGTGGTTGAAGCCGTTGTGAGACGAAAGCAACGGGCATGAAAATTCCGTTGATCTCCTGCTGTAAGACGGCGCCCACTGCAGTAGAAGAAGCGTCTGTTGTGAGAGTGGTCCGGGCGTTAGGTGCGGGGTGGGCCAGGAGGGTGAGGCGTGTGATGTGCTGTTTGATAGTGGTGAATGCCATAAGTAGCCTCTTGAGTCCACATGAGAGACTTGTGAGACTTCTTTGGGCGTCCCTTGAGAAGGTCGTGTAGGGGGGCTAGGATGGTGGCAGCTTTGTCAATGAAGCGGTGGTAGAAGTTGACTAAACCCAGGAACTCTCGGAGTTTCTTCGCCGTTTCAGGTTTGGGGAACTCCCTAATTGCGGTTATCTTCTGTGGTAGGGGTTGTATGACCGAGGAAATCGATGGCCGAGGTTCCAAAGACGCACTTAGCAGGATGAACTTTCATGTTGTTGTTCTGCAGGCGTTGGAGAAGGAGTTGTAGGTGGTGGCGGTGCTCGGCAGGCGTCGAAGATGCGACGAGGATGTCGTCAATGTAGACGGTGACAAAATCGAGGTCGCGAAGCATATGGTCCATGAACCTCTGGAAAGTCTGTGCTGCATTGCGTAAGCCAAAACTCATGAAAGTGTACTCGAAGAGTCCGAACGGAGTGGTGATGGCTGTCTTCTGGGTATCTGCCGGTGCTACTGGGATCTGGTGGAAGGCACGCTCCAAGTCGATCTTCGAGAAGATAGTCTTGCCATGAAGTTTGTGGTGAAAATCCTGGACATGCGGAATAGGGTACCTGTCAGGTTTGGTGACGAGATTCAGGGCTCTGTAGTCGCCACACACCCTCCACTCGCCGGGTGTTCGCTTAGGAACCATGTGAAGAGGCGATGCCCAGGGACTCCTTGAAGGGCGAATGATGCCGTCTTGCAGTAGTTTGTTGAATTCTACTTTGGCTGTGTACAGGAGCTCAGGGCGCAGGCGGCGAGGGCGTGAAAAAACTGGTGGTCCTTTGGTTTCGATGTGGTGGAAAATTCCCGACGTAGGTGGTGGGGGTAGGGAGACTCGGGGTGAGAAAAGCTCCTTGAATTCGTCGAGCAGGGAGGAGAACTCGTTGGAAGGCGCAAGACAGGTGATAGCGTCCGTGTGTCTGGCACGAGAACCCTGGATCTTGCGTGCTGTAGGCTCATGAATGAGGCATAGATGACTTGGTTTGACGCCGAGCTTGTGGAAGGTGAGGAAGTCGAAACCAAGGATGGGTTGAGACACGTCTGCTATCACGAATAACCAACGCAGAGTCTTGGGCAGACCGAGGTCTAAGGCGAGGGTGCGTACGCCGTAGGAGGCGATAGAGGTACCGTTGGCAGCGAACAGGTCATACGAGGGTTGCTTTGACTTGTCTCGTAGTGAGGGAGGGATGAGGCTGACCGATGAACCGGTGTCGATGAGGAACTTCTTGCCGGAGGTGCGGTCGGTGACACGCAGTAATGAGACGCCTGGAGGGACGGAGGCTGAGGCGTCTACCAGCCTCCGGTGTTGCCGTTTCCCGAATAGGTGCAATAGGGCTCACAGTTTCGAGCATAGCGGCCGAAAGTCTGGTGATACCAGCAGAGGGTAAATTTGTTGTGCTGGGGGTTGGCTGCTGTGTGTCGGAACTTGTAGGGCGTAGTGTGTGAGTCAGGAACCGGCGCAGCAGCGGGTATGGAGGAGCAGAACTGCTCAATGGTGTCCATCCTGCGGTTCAAAATTTGCAACAGGTCCTTGATGTCTTGTGAGGTATTGCTCGGCTGAGGGGTGTTGACCCGGCTTACAAGTTCGATGGTAGGTACTGGTGTGACCGTGGCGGCAAGGGGTGCAGCAGCGCACTCGTTAAAAATTCTATCTGCCGCGGTTGCATATAGTTCCGGTGTCGTAGAGTAATCTACTGCGGACAGGATGTTGCGTACTTCTGTGGGTAGCTTTTGTGCGTGAAGCTGGCGCAGGATAGAGTCGGGGAGTCTGTCTGTGTGACGGGAGTTCAGCCGACACATCTCCTCCCAGAGACGTCCCGGGGTTGAGTTCCCGAGGGAGGTAGAGGATAGATCTTGCAGGAGATTGGGGCTGGTCTGTTGATAACACGTCTTCAAGGCAGCCCGCAGGGTAGCGAATTTGTTGTGATCTGGAGGGTTGGAAATGGTTTGTGAGACCCGCGTGGCCACTTCCGTGGGTAAGGCACAGAGCAGGGCGCAATACTTTTGCCCGTCGGTCGCTCGTGAACCGGCGAGGGCTGCTTCCACATGGTCAAGCCAGTCCTCGACGTTGTGGTTGAAAATCGGCAGAGAGATCCGTCCGTCCTCCATCCTGTGTGAGTGCTTATCTCCGGGAGTCACCATTGTAGGGGTATCGAGATATTAATGTTGTCTAGCACTCAGGATGGAAGGAAACTCTAAGGTGGTTTTCTTGTATAATATAAGTTATATTATAAACAGTCTGGTGCTGGAGGTGTTGCTTGTTCAGGAAGATGGGCAGAATGAGAGTTGGTTGGTGAGGAAGCTCAGAGAAGGACAGCTGGTGGGTCGCCATGCTCGCTGGTGGGAGCGAGGACCGCCAGGCAGGCGAGGAGAAGCGAAGGGAGCCAGGCAGCGGCAGAGGAGGAGGTGTTGCTTGTTCAAGAAAATGGTCAGAATGAATCTCAATGGAGAGATAGAGCTTATATACCAGCAGCAGCTATGAGTCATGTTGGGAAAACCCGAGAAGTCGCCGGTGAATAGTTTCGTTGCTAAGATACGGTAACATCTGGGGACAGCTCTCACTTGGTTGCTAGGCAACGGCACGTTGGAATGTGATAGCAGGTGGTGGCGGTGCTACGCAGTTTGTAGGGGAGACGTCCACTACAACCCTCTTCTGTGAACACAATGTGGGTCAGTGCTGTGTCGAACCATCTGTCCTCAAACGCAGGAAGGTTAGTTGCATCCTCTCTTGTGAACACTGAGGAAAAGAAGCTGTTCAATGCCTCAGCTTTATCCAACTCGCGTTTTCAATTTCGACTTTGCATAGCGGTAAAACGCCTTTGAGTTTGACTTGACCTCGCGTGCAACCAGCCTCTGGAAGTCCTTTTCAGCCCTCCTACACTCTATCTTTGCTTGGTTTCTGGCTCTTGTATACATCCTCCTGTCTTGCTCATCGTTTGACCCAACCCACGTCTTGAATTTCTGGGTTTTCTTCTTAATTTTGTCGACCGCCGCATGGTTCATGTGTAGTGATCCCCTCGTATTCGAGAGTAAATATTTATAAAAACTATTCCTGACTCTATGGAGCGGCATTTAACCATTCTTCTTGTATTTTTAGGTGGTTTAATTTGCATTGTCATCATTAATACAATGTATTTGGCCATTAATGTTTTCTGCCGCTTAAAATTGTCAAATAACCCGTGCTGGGTTCAGGGTTGCCAGATGTACGACAAGCTTCACGCCACCTCACGGCCAAAATTCGGCCAAAACTTTTTGGACGGGAAGCACAAGGCTATTTTTGCAATTCACACAAAATAAAAGTATCCCCTACAATATCCACCTAAAATGTCGTAATAAAACCAAATTTTCACTTAGAATTGAGAGCCCAATAATTACATAAACATAATATCTATAATCTACAGTGAAGATCTACCTTAATCTGAAATGGTGGTGGAGCATGATAATGGTGGAGAACTTGATGACACTTGGCGTCAGCAAAAACGTCTAGTTCACCATCGTCCCCTGGTTTGTTATATTTTCTACCACTGTCGTTGGACCCTTTCCATTTACTCCTGGACATTTTGAAAACTAGCACTCGGAATTTCAGAAAGTAACTCAGATGGCTTTGTAAGCTCTGAAGCTTAACCTGTTGTGGATTCTTCCCCTACAAACGCCGTGCATCGCTGACTGGCCGACCCCCCGCGTATCCCTCGTGGTCAAGGTCAGGTAACTAGCGACGCCCGCCGAACAAAGCGGGGGCCTACCATCAAGCCACGCCTACCCCCGCTATATAAGACCACACCTGGCCGTGACCTGCCCCTTCTTATAGCTACAGCCGCAGCAAGCAACACCTCCTCTGAGCACCCTCACCAACCAGCTCTCCCTACTCACGCTGCCTCCTCCCAGCACCGGCCACCAAGCTGCACTGTACATCCAATATAACATGTATACAGAGAGCACATTGTGAGTTTCCTTTCTCCAACCCATCCTGAGTGTGAACCAAATATCACGTACCCCACAAACCCATATGCTGGACACGTTCAGCCTGAACAACTCAAACATGAGAACTAACAACTAAGGTAGTAACTAAAAACATTGTAGTGGACGTCTCCCCTACAACTGCTTACAACTGCGTAGCCACGCCACCACCTGTTACCGTCTTCCCTAGCAACCAAGCGTATCCGCATTCCAATGCCCGCCGTATCTTAGCAACCGAGCCAAAAGGCCGGCGACTTCTCGGGTTTTCCCAACATGACTCATAGAGGACTGGCGGCTGCTGCTGGGTATATAAGCTCTGTCTCTCCCTTGAGATTCAGTCTGACCAATCTTCTTGAACAAGCAACACCTCCTCCTCCGCCGCTGCCTGGCTCCCTCGCATCTCCTCGCCTGCCTGGCGGTCCTCGCTCCCGCCAGCGAGCATGTCCTTCTCTGAGCTTCCTCACCAACCAACTCTCATTCTGCCCATTTTCCTGAACAAGCAACACCTCCTCCTCCACCGCTGCCTGGCTCCCTCGCATCTCCTCGCCTGCCTGGTGGTCCTCGGTCCCGCCAGCGAGCATGTCCTTCTCTGAGCTTCCTCACCAACCAACTCTCATTCTGCCCATTTTCCTGAACAAGCAACACCTCCTCCTCCGCCGCTGCCTGGCTCCCTCGCATCTCCTCGCCTGCCTGGCGGTCCTCGCTCCCGCCAGCGAGCATGTCCTTCTCTGAGCTTCCTCACCAACCAACTCTCATTCTGCCCATTTTCCTGAACAAGCAACATCTCCTCCAGCAAGCTCCACGCTGTTAACATTTCATTCAACCCGGAGGCCAGCAACAGGCAACATCTTCTCTAACGAAGCTCCTGCACATCTACCTCCTTCAACAAGCTACTCACCGCACGTCTCTACCAAGCAGCCCCTCACCACACGGCACCTCCAGCACCAGACTGTCTATCATATAACTTATATATTATACAAGAAAACCACATTTGAGTTTCCTTCCATCCTGAGTGCTAGACAACATTAATATCTCGATACCCCTACAATGGTGACTCCCGGAGATTAGCACTCACACAGGATGGAGGAGACACTGATCACGCTCCCAGTCTTCAAGCAGACACCGGCTCCTCTTCCTGCCCCATGCACCACATTATGACGACCCCAGCACACCCGTCCTGCCTCAGACGCCGACCCCGGCCCAGCAGCAACCCCTGATGCGGCCTCTGTTCCTGAATCCGGACCCACACACACACCCCTCTTTTCTCCCTCAGGTACTCCCTGCTAATGTCCTGCACCCTGCTGCTGTCGTGGACCCAGCTGCTGTCACGAGCCCTAATCCGCTTCTGCTGACGCAGCCCCTGCTCCTGACCCAGACCCACACACCCCAGCAGGCGCATCTGACTACCCTGTACCTGTCGTGAGGGAAGCACACCATTCATCGCCTCCACACACCCTTTTTCTCCCTTCTCCCACAGATAGTGTGTATCTAGACAGTTGTATTTCAGCGATCGGCTCATCACGCCATCGCCGTTGTCTCACATGAGGCATGCACCGCCCGGTCTGCCTCACATGTGCTAAGCAACTCTACAAACAACAAGTCTCCTACACCGCCTGGAGGGGAGGGGGAGTATTGTAGTGGACGTCTCCCCTACAACTGCTTACAACTGCGTAGCCACGCCACCACCTATTACCGTCTTCCCTAGCAACCAAGCGTATCCGCATTCCAATGCCCGCCGTATCCTAGCAACCGAGCCAAAAGGCCGGCGACTTCTCGGGTTTTCCCAACATGACTCATAGCGGCTGCTGGGTATATAAGCTCTGTCTCTCCCTTGAGATTCATTCTGACCAATCTTCTTGAACAAGCAACACCTCCTCCTCCGCTGCTGCCTGGCAGCCCTCGCATCTCCTCGCCTGCCTGGCGGTCCTCGCTCCCGCCAGCGAGCATGGCGACCCACCAGCTGTCCTCCTCTGAGCTTCCTCACCAACCAACTCTCATTCTGCACCTCCAGCACCAGACTGTCTATAATATAACTTATATATTATACAAGAAAACCACATTAGAGTTTCCTTCCATCCTGAGTGCTAGACGACATTAATATCTCGATACCCCTACAACATCAGTCAGCTCAGTAGGTCACGTAAACATGTGAAGAGGTGAGGTCACTGAGCCAGCATTTTCATTGTGAAATTTGAAAATCTGCTAGACTTTTCTTCACAATCCACTAAATGAGGAATTAATACGTGTTTTACAAAATTCGGCCAAAATACGACCAAATAATTTGGCCGTAACCATCCATTTTTCCACGGCCAGGCGAAGTGTTTTACGGCCTAATTAGAGAAATTTGGCCGTGGAAACGGCCATCTGGCAACCCTGGGGATTCCCATACACCACCGTTCTGGCGGCCGACAGGGTTAAAAGGTGCCACTCATAGTTTGCCTCGCCTGAATCACACACTTACTTACTTCTATAAATATATTGAGAAATATATTCAATGATTAAAGAGAAGACTGGCAGAATTGCACAAAATAACATTAATTTATACTACCCCTCCTTCCACTACCGACGACCTCAGCCAACACAGATTTATCCTCTAGGCGTAATGACTGAATAAGAAAGCGTTACTTCCATTTTTTTTATAAATTAATTTGGTCTCAGACACGGATGTGTCCTCATCTAGGATAACTAATAATACTAGGGTAGGCGAGGGAGGAAAGGGGCCACAATGTCACACCTTCGTTGGCGGTTGATAGGTGTTGGAGGATCAATGCTTGAAAATAACTGCGAACAAGACTGAAACGCTCTTAAATCTATTTATCCGTTGCCTTAAAAACGATAATTCAAACAAATCTCTACCACCACTAATATTTTTTTTTTATATATTAAGCACAACCTAGTTCATGTTGTCTTGAAATATAAAAGATTTGTCGTTCCTCTCCGTGGTCAAATGTAACATTGACCACCAGCTGCTCCTCGCCGCTCACAGTCATGGCGGAGGCGCTGATAAAGGACACCTACCAGGGTCACAGGACGGTCGCTGGCATGGTGGAGACTACAGCATCAGTTCATAACGTTGCTGAAATGCCAGACAAGTCCGAGACATCTGTTGAGGTAATCTGCTGATAATAGTAACAGAATGACAAGATACAGGTACTGAGTGATGTGTAGACATTGTCTTCAACACAACTGAGGTCCCTAAACTTTTTTTTTTGTATTATTCCTCTTGTTTCATTGTTGGTAAGCCTCGACATTTATTAATTTAATATTTCATGTTGAAAGTTTTGGAAAATGTGTTATTATTTTGTTATACTTCATCCTCTTGCCACTGATCTGGGCCAATGTAAAGTAGAGGAGAGACATGGGGTGTATTACTGGGTTTCTATTCCTATTGCTTTTAATTTTGCTTAATTATATTACTATTCTGACTTATATGGAGAACTTCACAGCCACTTCCCCGTCTTAGTAATGGTAAGTTCACCTATGGCAGGTGTTACTCTAGGTTAGGTTAAGACTCATTTGCGGTCCGACTAATTACCCAAATGTAGCCGCAATTAAGTCAAATAATGGTCCTGCATGAATAAATCGGACTGCCAACCACTTCTCGACTAGTATTTGGTGTCACGAAGTCACAAAAAATTGGTAAACTTAATTTAAACTGAGTTAATAGATCGCGTGCATGTACCGAGGGAGCGAGTAATTACCCAAATGTAGCCGCAATGAAGTCAAATGATGGTCGTACAAGCATAAATCGGGCTGTGAATCACTTCTCGATTATTATTTGGTGTCATAAAGCCACAAAAAATTGGTAAACTTAATTTAATCTGAGTTGTGTTAGGTTAGGTACATGCACTCGATCTATTAACTCAGATTAAATTAAGTTTACCAATTATTTGTGACTTCGTGACACCAAATACTAGTCGAGAAGTGATTGGCAGTCCGATTTATTCATGTAGGACCATCATTTCACTTCATTGCGGCTACATTTGGGTAATTAGTCGGACCCCTCATTTGAGGTTAAGGTTAGGTTAAATTGAACTTTTAAATAAACACTAACACAGTTGTCATAACTACAACAATGTCCACTATAAAACAGTGAAATTGTGGCAGTATTAAATTCGTTTTCTAAGAAAAATCAGTGGCGCTGAAGTCGAACATAATTTCCGGTATTATTATTGTTTCGGTCATCCAGCGAATTTTAGGATTTTAAGTTTAGGGTTAGGTTGAAATTATATTTTTCCAATGGTTTTTGATGTTTTTTGAAGGACTTCCATATGGTAAATTTTTCTTGTAGCACCGTTCACTTGTAGCAAGTTAAAAATATATTTTTCTAGTGTATTTGTGTGTGCTAAGACCGAATATGACCTTCCTTTTTGGCAGAAATTAGCCGTGTTTTTTTTTTGCGATTTTTTTTTCGTTTGACGTTTTCCGAGAAAAAAAGTGTCTAAGCGACTAACAAATACACAATAAAACACTAGAAAAACAATAACCAAACCTAACTGACTCTAACCATATGATGGAATCACCTATTTCTTACCTTATTGGACTGGTTCTTGTTCGTCGTTGCATTCTGGGATTCTTACACAACGCCACATATGTTGGTCTTTGCGATATTTACATTCAGTCTTGCTCTTAGTACACTTTACTGAGGTTGGAAGAACACCATGAGATCGAAAAAATGCTGTAGTTTCTTCGTTTTTTTCCAAAAACTCGCAATCAGCTCCATATACTTTAAGTGACACCCATCCCAGACTTCCATGGTCGGAACTGAACTTGAATTTCAAAATACAGTATGAGAGACCAAAAAGAATACTCGAATTTGATTGGGCCAAAAATACCACGAATTAAACCCAAAAACATTTTAATTGCTTCCAAAATAAAAAAGGCTTTTGATTGGCTGCGTGACGTGTACAGCAACGCGTGCGCAGGTTGATTTATGAAGGGGACGCAGGAGACACGCAGTGTTGGAGGAGAGGCAGACGATAATGGCGTGATGTTAATGGAAGAAAATAGAAAATATTTTGGAAGAGCTATCTCCGTTATTGTACATTTCCGCCGGAAATGTAGTAGATGAAAATTACAGTTGGTCCTCATATTACGCGGTCCCGCATTCCGCGTTTCACGGTTAACGCGGTGCCTTGCCAGAACCTAACATTTTCACATTCCGCGGTCGTGAACCCCATTACGCGGAGAGCGGCTGGCAAGCCGCGCCATTTTTGGATCCAAACCTCCCGCCATCCGCCATGTTGTGTAAGAGGCGCGAAAATGGTGCGCACAAGGTCGCCCAGTCATCAAAACATGACCAGTTCTTCACCCGCCACCCACTACAGCCGGCCCAAGTCAGTGATAGTGATAATTATAGTGAGGATATGGACTTATATGAACTTTGGGGGGTTTGACAAAGAGGCCCTGCAAGCCTCTGTGGTGGATAGTGATACAATTGATACAAGTGATACAAGTGATACAGGTGATACAGGTGAGGGCCAATAATCTGCCCTCTGCCTCGGAACCAACCGCCCATCCCCGTGTGCCCAGCCATCTTTTCTACTAATGTAAGTGTTAAAAAACCTAATATTATTGATATTTCTCTTAATTATTAATTGTGTGTGCATGCCATCATAAAGTTAAGATAATATTTTTACTACAACATAGTTGTGTCGTCAAAAAGTGGAGTTTGGGGATCGGCCCGGACTCCATTTCAATTAATCCCATATGTTATGTTATTCACTTTACGCGTTTCTCACTTTCCGCGGTACCCTCCGGGTTACATTAACCGCGTAATATGAGGACCAACTGTATCTTATAATTAGACGTCTTATTCGAATATGATAATAGATTAGTGGTAGGAATGAACGGAGCTACAAGAAAATAAGACCCTTCCAAATAGGTTTGGGTATTATTTTCTTGTAGCTCCGTTCATTCCTACCACTAATCTATTATCATATTCGAATAAGACGTCTAATTATAAGATAATTTTCATCTATACTACATTTCCGGCGGAAATGTACAATAACGGAGATAGCTCTTCCAAAATATTTTCTATTTTCTTCCATTAACATCACGCCATTATCGTCTGCCTCTCCTCCAACACTGTGTGTCTCCTGCGTCCCCTTCATAAATCAACCTGCGCACGCGTTGCTGTACACGTCACGCGGCCAATCAAAAGCCTTTTTTATTTTGGAAGCAATTAAAATGTTTTTGGGTTTAATTCGTGGTATTTTTGGCCCAATCAAATTCGAGTATTCTTTTTGGTCTCTCATACTGTATTTTGAAATTCAAGTTCAGTTCCAACCATGGAAGTCTGCGATGGGTGTCACTTAAAGTATATGGAGCTGATTGCGAGTTTTTGGAAAAAAACGAAGAAACTATAGCATTTTTTCGATCGCATGGTGTTCTTCCAACCTCAGTAAAGTGTACTAAGAGCAAGACTGAATGTAAATATCGCAAAGACCAACATATGTGGCGTTGTGTAAGAATCCCAGAATGCAACGACGAACAAGAACCAGTCCAATAAGGTAAGAAATCGGTGATTCCATCATATGGTTAGTCAGTTAAGTTAGGTTAGGTTCGGTTATTGTTTTTCTAATGTTTTGTGTATTTTGTAGCCGCTTAGCCACTTTTTTTCTCGGAAAACATCAAACGAAAAAAAAATCGTAAAAAAAAAGGCTAATTTCCGCCAAAAAGGAAGGTCATATTCGGTCTCAGCACACACAAATACACAAGAAAAATATATTTTAAACTTGCTACAAGTGAACGGTGCTACAAGAAAAAGTTACCTCGGTGTGTGACCGAAATGATAATTTTACTATTAACTTTTGTCATCTATTACTTTTGGTCGCGAACTCTACAGGATCAATACAGCCAGTCACCACACATGGAGCCTGGAGATGTAGGAGCTATGGTTACCTTATACTGTAGTATTTTTGGCGTAATTGTCAGTATGTTCCTATTTCATCTACATTTTGCAGTAATATATTCTTGTGTATAATGAAATAATATAAATCTGCAGGAAATCTTTGTGTTGCAAACAAGCATGTATATTATGGTTGGTTTATGTTATTCCCTTGTCAAAGAAGACTGGTGAATGACAGCAGCAATTCAGTAATTATGAGAACATTTTTGACAACCTAAGAGTTAAAGAAGTTTTTGTAATAGAAAGGTAATAGACTTATCTGTTACTTTGCCTTCTATTACAGCCCCCCAAAATATATTACTTTTACTTAAAAAACCCTGTAATAGTCTATTACTATTACTTATTACTATTACCATTTGTCTGGTAGAGGACGTCCTTTTCCTTTTATCCTCTTTGCCACTGATGAGCTCGTTAGCCGCTTGAGCAGTCGGTCATGTCTCTGTTACACACTGTTGGCAAGTACTGGGCATGCTCCTGAATGTACCTGAACCTGCTCCAGTGCTGGTCAAGTCTGGTCTTGAGAGAGCTCACACTCGGTGCCATCACATCACTCTGGCACATAAGTAGATATAGCAGTTTTTTGTCTCATCATAATTTCAGACAAAAACGAGACTGTTTTCCTCTGACTTTTTGGCGCATTTTACCCAACGGAGATATTTTGGGATTTCACTTGTTGCCACTGAACAAACTCGTGAAATCTTTTGTTGCAATCGGTAATTTTGACAATTCTAAGACACTTTTCTTCTATGGCATTTCTGGTGCAGATTACATATAAGCGAGATATTTAGCAGTTTATTATGTAGATTTGTATATGGTGGTACATGTAGGATACTCAGGTGGTCCTTACACTCAGGGGTAAAGGAAACACACTGATGTCAAGTCCGTAAGTTCTATTTCTGGTACAAACACAAAAAGGAGTTAAGACGGGTAAACAGCGTCCTGTCTTGGAATCTCTCTGGGTATCTCTCTGCGCATGCGCATACAGCGTGCATGTGCCCAAAGTCTGAACTAACACTTGTGACAAAAGGGAGTATGATTATAAAACATATAATACAGAGACCTGAATCAATAATGGTAAATAGTACAGAGTTACATATTACAGCCATATTCGTCTCATATATCTACACCTCCCTCCCCCCTCACGCTCGTAGTGCAATCTCGAGCGGACTCTTTTTCCAGGAGCCTTTGAGAGTAACGTGGGAAAACTAGGGGGTCACTGAATGAGGACTTACTTTTCTCGTCCAAGCAAGGGTTCACAGGGATGTGGGGGAGGGGTTCACTACTAGGGGACGGTACTGAACGAAGGAAGCGGCGATTCCGCCACCATACCCGACCACTAGGGAGACGGACCTCGTAATCCCTGGTCTTGCCGCAGCCCATGACAACCCCGACCTTGTCCCAGCGGTGAGACGTCGGGTCTTGAACCCGAACTGTTTGCCCGATACTCAACCTGGGAAGGGGTCGGGCGTGCTGATCGTACTGTGCCTTTACCTGGTCAGCACGGGCGGCTGCACGACGATCGCAGTCCTCGGTCTTGGCCTGCCACTCCCTCGAGAAGGACTCAGGATGGGCAGGGACACATGACCGTAGTGGGTGGCCGTATAACATCTGTGCTGGGGAGCGACCTGTGAAGTTGGGGGTATTCCGCAATTCCAATAAACCCCGGTCAAACTTCTCACGTCAATGTTGCCTGAGGGTGCCGTCTTGAGGATGAGATGCTTGACGGACTTTACGGCAGCCTCGGCATGTCCATTGGACTGGGGATAATGTGGCGAGGACACCACATGATGAACTCCCCATCGCTCCATGCAGTCCCGGAAGTCATTGCTGGTGAACTGGGGCCCGCCGTCAGTCCTCAGGCGGAGAGGGACACCAACTTCCTGGAAGTAGCGACAGAACATACGTACTGTATGAGAGGCAGTAGTGTTGCCTCCGCAGGGAACGACAACAGGCCACCCTGAGAGCCGGTCGGCGATGGCGAGAAAAGACTTTCCCGCCACAACGAAGAAATCCGCAGAGACGGACTCAAAGGGCCTCGTAGGGTTGTCGTTGTTCATGAGGGGTTCCTGCTGCTGACTAGGCTGCAGCACCTGGCATGGCTCGCAGACTTGAACGGAACTAGCGATGTCGGAGTCGATGCCTGGCCAAAAAACAGCTTGTCTCGCCCGGCGCTTCGTAGCTTCCACACCCCTGTGGCTGTCGTGCAGGTGGGCTAGGGTGCGGCGGCGGAGGGCGGCAGGAACCACAACTCTGCTCCATACAAGACGAGGTCGCCATCAGCATAGAGGTCGTCCCGCATCTTCCAGTATGGGAGTAAAGAGCTGTGTAAGTCGTACCAGTTGGAGGGAAATCCCGAGGTCACGCAGTTCAGTAGACGGATGTACGAAGGGTCCGCTCTTGCCGCGGCTCGGAGTTCCTGAAGAGTCCTGTCGGCGTCCTGCGGTGGAAACTCTTCTGAGATGACGGCGTTCACGGTCACTACAGTCCTGAGGTGTGCAGTAGCATCAGCACATGCGATCTCGTCCTCTGGTGCGGGGTGGCTGACTGGGGCTCGTGACAAAGCATCAGGGATGCAGAGCAGCTTGCCAGCACGCCACACAGCTGTGAAGAGGTAGGGCGAGATCTTCTCCTTAAGGCGTTGGAGGCGGGGATTCTCGACCGCATCCAAGGAGTAGTGGTTCAGGATCGGGATGAGTGGCCGATGATCCGTCATGAGGTTGAAGTGTTGTAGGCCGATCAGATACAACCTACATTTGGACATGGCCCAGACGGCGGCTAACAGCTCCAGTTCGATGGTGGTGTAGCGAGTCTCGGCGTCAGTGAGAAACCGAGAGCCACACTGAACCAGACGAAGGCGTCCATTGCCGTGGTCCTGTACCAGAGCGTATCCAATCCCGTAGAGGCGAGAGGCATCAGTCTGGAGGACAACTGGCAGGGCCGGGTCGAAGGAAGCGAGAACAGGTGGGCTAAGGAGAGCTGTCTTGACGCGATGGAAAGCCTCATCATGGTCAGCTGTCCAGGTGAATGTTCTCTTGGGGCTCATCAGGGGGCGTAGGGGCTGTGCTGCAGCGGCGATGTCGGGGGTGAACTCAGCCAACTGGTTTACCAGGCCTATGAACGAGCGGAGGTCGGTCAGGTTGGCAGGAGTTGGGAAGTCCCGGATCGCGCTGACCTTTCCAGGATCAGCCGAGATGCCCTTGCCTGAGAGGGTGTACCCACAAAAGTTCACACTAGGTGCGGCGACCACAAACTTATCCATGTTGAGGGTGATCCCGTACTTGCGGCACCTGGTGAGCATCTGGTGAATACGTTCAAAATGCGTGGAGTAATCCTCGTCATGTAGGAGCACGTCGTCGATGACCTTGACACAGTTCGCCACACCCTGAAGGGCCATGTCACCACGGAGGCAGAAAGCATCGCCAGTAACCGCGAAACCCATAGGTCCTCTGCAGTGCTGAAATTGGCCGTACGGTGTGATGAACGTCGTGAGGTGCTGATCTTCCGCAAGTTCCATCTGCCAGTACCCACATAAGGCATCTGCTGTAGTAAAGTACCTTGCCTTCGGGTCCACACTGCGTATAGCGGCAAAGGGTGTCAGTGAAGTGTGGGTCGGGCGGGAAACTTGGCTATTCAGCTTGGTGAGGTCGACGGTGATACGAACTCCAGTAATGTTCTTGGCGACTGCTACCATGGGGTGACACCAATCCGAGGGGTCGTCACCAGCAGGCTTAATGATCCCCTGGGCTACCATAGAGTCGAGTTCCTTCTTAACTTGGCTCTGGAAAGCGAAGGGTATCTGTCTCGGTGTGTGGATGGCGAAAGGTACTGCGTCATCCTTCAGGTGAATTCTCATGGGGGAGCCAGCCATTGGCTTGAGTGGAGCCGTCTTGAGGTCCTCCTTGGAAACCAGCACGTCCTTGAATTGCAGTAGGAAGAACTCCCTGGCTGCAGAAGGTGAAGTATTGGGTGGGAGGGGCAGCTCCTTGCACCTGTTGCATGTTTTATTTCCAGAATTGGCTTAGGGAAGTCTGAAGATATTATGGCCAACTCTTGACAGTGGCCATAAGACAGTAGTGGCATCTGAACACCTTTGTGGACCTGAATCCTGGCAGAACATGACTGCTTACCTAGGGTGAGGGTAGCCTGAAATGTACCCAGAGCAGGTGCCATTGTAGACCCGTCTGCGGTGAGCGTTGTAGAAGTTGACAGTGGTTGCAAGCTGCTCCTAGGGATCCGCAGAATGTCGATGTGTCTTGTGCCGATGACTGTGACGTCCGCACCTGTGTCAGGAAGCATCTGGATACGGGATGTAACGTTGCCGTATGACAGGTGAACACAGATGGGTTGAGGTGTCTTGCTGACAGGGGAAGAAGAGGATCCCACGCCACGACAGCGCTTGTTCTTCGCCGCCTGAGACTTGCAAGTAGTATTATTCTTCTTCTGTGACTGACAGCATTTGTCATAGTGTGCAATGCGGCTACAGGAGCGGCACTGAACGTTGTTGGCAGGGCACTTCAGTGTCCTAGCCCAATGACCACGACGGCCACAGTTATTGCAGGTGCTGTCAGCGGCAGGGCATTCAGAACCATGCCGACGAGCACAATACTGGCAGGAATGACCTGGCGTCGAAGTCTGAAGTGATGCTGAAGATTGATGCGAAGCTGAAGTCCGGTCACGTCCTTTGTTCTTCTTATATGCGGAGATGGCACACAGCTGGTTAGATGGAGCACGAATGGCAGAAGTCGCACTTCTGGTGGCTTCGTAAGAGCGGCAGGTGGTGACAACATCCTGTAGAGAAGAGGCAGTGTCGAGGGAGATAAGCTTCTGAATTAGCTCTTCGTCCCGCACGCCCATGAGGATAATCATCTTCAGCTGTGTTTCCTCACAAGTCAACGAGTTCCCAGGACAAACGTCAACCTCCTCAGCGATGCGTCGGAGTCGTACGTAAAAATCGGCAAACGACTCACCCTCCAGCTGCTTACAACTGAGAAGTTCTCTCCTACGGAGAGCTTCGTTGCGGAGACCCTTGATATGCGTCTGTAAAGCATCCAAGACGTCCTTCACAGTCTTGTCTGTGTCGTGGGGAATTTGCAGGGTGTGCTCCAGGATACGTTGCGTCTCTAGGGTGAGACACATCCTCATCTGGATCAGCTGTTTCTCCCTAGGCAACCTTGATAAATCGACCATCATCGAATAATCGTCCCACCTCCGACGCCATTCACGGAATACCTGGAACGAGGCATCAGCTTGGAGTGGCGGTGGACTCTGAGCGAGTGCTTTCTGTGGGGGGGGCAAAGAGGTTGAAGAGGACCCTGCAGGTGCACCTGTGGACGAAGAGGCAGGTGTAGTAGCTGCTTGAAGGTTAACAGGTGCCAACAACTCGATAATGGCACTGAATCTGGCATTTTCTTGTTGACGTCTGTGATTCTCTTCACGTCTTCGTTCATCGTCTTCCTGTCGCCTCCTGATGTCGTCTTGTCGTCGGTTTTCTTCCAAAAACTGAATTAAATGAAGGAAGTCGACACCTGTGGCAGATTGCGGACGTGTGTAGTGGGGGCTAAGGGTGGGTGGGGCCGCTTGATCCACTTTCCGATCCACTTGGAGTCCACTTACTGCACCGACATCCGTCTAAAGTTGAGCTTGTTGGGTATCTGAAGAAAACCCAATAAATTCCTGATCTTCCATATGGCCTGGTTTATTTCTCTCACAATTATTGTAATTAATAAGTGAGCAGAAGAGCAATCGTCTTTAAATGGAAGATATCTGCGAGCGTCTGTGTGTGTGTGTGTGTGTGTGTGTGTGTGTGTGTGTGCGTGTGTGTGCGTGCGTGCGTTCGTTCGTTCGTGCGTGTACTCGGGGCAGGCTGGCTAGCGCGGAAGCTCAGTGTCGGTCGAGACATGAACGGGGGTGGATGTCAAAACTTGAGCTCTCCCATAGGTCTTAAAGAGGCTCCCCTCTTTTGTAAAAAGTGCAGGAACACTGGGAAACACTTAAAAGACACTAAAGGGCACACACAACACTGAAAAAGCACTGCACTGTAAATCCAGGAATATCGTGTTGAGGTACGTGCCTAGATCCACTCGACAAGAGAAGTTGACAAGATGGCGGCTCCGAGAGAGATTCTGTATCCACTCCAATTCTGAATAATGTGATGTCCCAGCTAAACACTGTGCCATGTGGGATACTCAGGTGGTCCTTACACTCAGGTGGTCCTTACACTCAGGGGTAAAGGAAACACACTGATGTCAAGTCCGTAAGTTCTATTTCTGGTACAAACACAAAAAGGAGTTAAAACAGGGGTAAACAGCGTCCTGTCTTGGAATCTCTCTGGGTATCTCTCTCTGCGCATGCGCATACAGCGTGCATGTGCCCAAAGTCTGAACTAACACTTGTGACAAAAGGGAGTATGATTATAAAACATATAATACAGAGACCTGAATCAATAATGGTAAATAGTACAGAGTTACATATTACAGCCATATTCGTCTCATATATCTACAGTACACACCCAGAACATTGAATGAGTGTGAAGCCCCCCCCCCCATGTTAGGTAAGGTTAGCTTAAAAATTGTTTTTCAGGTGGTTTTCGATGTGTTTGGAACACTTTTACCTTGATTTTTATAGCAAATCTCTAGATTCTAAGATGGGAGGAGGGGGCTAATCTCAGATATTATTGATTTGTGCCGTAAATGAAGATCAAATTCGTTCATAACACATTAACAAAATTCAAAAACAGCTTCAACCTTGATTTCATATAATGGCAACAAGTGAATATTTTGAGTTGAAAATCAGAAAACTACTCTTTGAGTTCATAACCAGGTATGGTTCAGCACCAATTTAGGGGCAGGTTGAATGATTTTTTTGCTTCAGTTTGGAGAAGTGTTCTTTGGTTCCATTTGATAGAAAAAGATGGAAATAATGATCCAGCCAACTAATGAAAAAAAAAACCTATTTCTTTCCTCAAGGCTAAAGGAATCACGTGGAGGACTAGCACGTTTTGTATTCATGTTTTTGTCCTTAGTTTTTGTTGTAAATAAAGACACTGCTGCTCTCACCCACCCACTCACTCCTTTTTATCCTCTTCACCAAGCGGCTCTTTAGCTGCCTGGGTGATCGGTCACGTCTCTGATTACTTTTCCTTTTCTTTTATCCTCTTCACCAAAAGATCGGCTCGTTAGCCGCTTGTCCGATCGGTCACGTCTTGTTACGCACTGTTGGCAAGTATACTGGGCATGCACTGGCTCCTGAATGTACCTGAACCTGCTCCAGTGTTGGTCAAGTTTTGTCTTGAAAGAGCTTACACTCGGTGCCGTCACAACACTTTCTGGTAGATTGTTCCAAGAGTTCACAACTCACTCAAAAAAAGTTTGCCCTCACAGTTTTCTGAATTTGTGGCTCCTTCAATCTTGAGCTGTGGCCCCTTGTGGGGTGAGCGTCCGCCAGCTCCAAGTAAGGACACTCGACTGAGTAGTGCCCCTTGAGATGCTTATACACCTCAATTAGGTCACCCCTTGCCCGTCTGTAGTATAAGCTAGTCAAGTTTAGGAGCTCCATTCTCTCAGGGTATCTGAGGTGCCAAAGTGCAGGCACCAGTCTGGTGGCCCTCCTTTGAACATTTTCAACCAACTGACAGTCCCTAGTCTATCTCATTGTATTATGCATCAAATATTGAGCAAAATGAGATCAAAATTATCCGGCAAACAAGCAACAATCAAGATATAAATATTAGCCAAAGTTCATTATGTGGAGGTTTCACTGTATACTGTAACATGTTTCAGTATCCTTTAAGCATGCTATTAAAAAAAATTGATTTTAACAATTAATCCTTTGTTTTACAGAGTTCTGACAGTTCTGACAGAGGAAGTTTGCCTAGGAGTAAGTATACTGTACATTCTGCTGCCTTCTCACCTTTTTTTTATATGCATTTCAAATTTTATACCGTTAGAATATAGAATTTGCCCAGGAGGTAGCTACTCCCTACTTAAAAGTAGATGCAATTAGCCATCATATTATGTACTATTCAGATTCATTTAGCATCGCAGTTTGTTTTTCTCACTGTCTTTGCAGCTACAGTACTGAATAGGGTGATGTTTGATGCCTTACAATTTAATCCTTCAGATACGTGGCGTTGTCAAGACCCAAGTTGCCGTAACCAAAATGACTTTAAAGAAAAAAATTGTGTCAAATGTGGCTATACAAACACAAGATTTAGCACCACTGGACGATATGGTAGTAAGTCTCAGCTGGACAGTACAGGTATCCCTCGTTTAGCGTTAAGTCATGTAATGATAATTTGGTTTACCAATTTAACATTTTTAACACCATTGCTCATTTAACATTAGGTCAAAACTCGGTTTACCAATACATGTACTCTGTACTGTAATCTAGACTCACAGGGAAGGTGGAAAAACTCTTGGAGGGAAATGGGAAAGAACACGATTCCGTGCCTCAATTATGCATTTCTACTGTTGCTGTACTTGTTTTTATGCTGCAACCGCACCCTAGCATTACCTTAAGTGTAGCAATACGTAACTTCTA